>NW_026517309.1:0-509861 GCF_026319265.1 Colletotrichum chrysophilum | reverse complement strand
TTGTTGCTCCTCGAGGCTCTTTTTCTTGTCCTCCTTCCCTTCCCCCCCCCCCCCCCCCAAGAGACCCAGACGGCACTTCCTCCTGTCAAGGCTTCTTGGGAAAGCAAGCTCGAGAGTCAGTATTCTCTTCTGCAACCTGCAACCCTCCCTGCACTAGCTCCAGCTCGTGTTCGATGACATACTAGTCCAGCCGATGCTCTTCTGCTAGCGGGCCCCCATCTTCTTCTTCCCTCTTAATTCTTCTTGTGTCTTTTTTAGACACACACACCACATTCGTTTAACATATCCAAACCTTCCAAAGGCTCGGCAGGAGAAGAGAAAGGGAGAGCGAGAGACGCGCGCGGGGAGACAACCACAATCGCTTTGCCTTGTTTTACACCTGGATCAGCCTCTTACACACGCTCCCGGCTCACACACACTCACACACAAAACGCGCCCGCCATACCAACAAGGCACGCACCGCACAAACGTTTCCGCCCTTAGAGACACTATTCACTCGTTCATTCCAGCCGTCGGTTGGGCAACACCGCAACCATGATGAGGGGACAAGGAGGACAGCAGCAGGGGCATGACGAGGGGGAAATGGTGGAAATCGATGTTCTTCAAGGCCATCACCACCCTCACCAGCAACAATATCAACAACCGTACCAGCAGAACAACACCTCCTCTCCGAGCCAGAACCAGCAGTACCATCAGGACCAGTACCACCAGGATCAGTACGGCCAGAACCAGTACCAGGAGTACAACCAGAACCCGTACGGAGGCTCCTACGCCAGCACTCTCAACGAGTCCCAGCCCGACTTCCCCTTCGCCCGCGCCCTCACGAGCAACGCCCCGTCGCCGCAGCCCCAGCAGCAGCAGTTCCAGACGCCGCCGCCGCAGTTCGCGCAACCTCCTGCCATCGCAGGCGGCGACGAGTACGGTCCTCCAGGCTGGGCAAACCGTCACTCCATCGGCATGTCGGGCGCACCGTCCATCGGGCCCTCCATCTCGGGGATGGACACTCCCGTCGATTCTCGCGCGGCTACGCCCACGCTGAAGAGTGGCCAGCAGACGCCGTTCGACTACCTCCCCGCCCCGAGGCATCCGTGGTCAACTGATTCTGCACCGAACAGCCCAATGGTATGAGAATGACTTCAGAATTGTTGCTTATGATAGTCGTGTCGGCTGACATTGTGAACAGAACCAGAGCCACCAGAGTCTGCAGACTCTGCTCCCTGGCCAGGCGTCTCCGGTGCTCAACAAGGAATGGGTGGAGGGCAGCGACCAGATCGCGAGACTTCACAAGCGCGACGACTCCGAGATCTGGGGCGGCTGGAAGCGCAAGCTCTTCAAGCTGGTCCCCTTCCTGATCCTCTTCGCTACCGCCATGTACCTCGCCTACCTCGCCCTGCGTATCTACTGCGTCATCTCCGCGCAGCAGATCGCCAAGGAAATCTACTCGCAGGCCTGGGTCTTCATCGCCGTCGAGATCGCCGTCGCCATCCCCTCGCTCATGCACAACATCTGGACCATGTGGTCGATGAAGAAGCGCCACCGCCCCAAGCTCCGCCTCATGGGCGACGAGGTCCCCACGGTCGACGCCCTGGTGACATGCTGCGGCGAGGAGGACGACCTGGTCCTCGACACCGTCCGCGCTGCCTGCGACATCGACTACCCCCGCGACCGGTTCCGTGTCATCGTGTGCGACGACGGCAAGTCGGCCGGCCTGGAGGCCGGCATCGCCGCCTTGGCCATGACCTACCCGAACGTCTTCTACCTCGCCCGCCCGAAGTACCCCGGAGTTCCTCACCACTTCAAGGCCGGTAACCTCAACCACGCTCTCGACTATGTCCACACCATGCCCGGAGGTGCCGGCCAGTTCATGGCTGCTCTCGACGCCGACATGGTACGTGTTCATCTGATCTCATCTCACCCTCACTCTCACTCTCAACGGCCCCGGTTCCCCTCATCCGTGCAACAAGCTTTTCAGCCAATGTTTCTACCCACGTTCACACCAACTAATAAACTCCGTGTCTGCAGATCCCCGAGCGCGACTGGCTCCGTGCCATTCTGCCTCACATGCTCATCGACCCGAAGGTGGCTCTCGCCTGCCCCCCGCAGCTCTTCTACAACACCCCGCCCTCCGACCCGCTGGCCCAGAGTTTGGACTTCTTCGTTCACGTCATCGAGCCCGTCAAGGACGCCCTTGGCGTCGCCTGGTGCACCGGTTCCGGCTACGTCGTCCGCCGCGAGGCCCTCGATGAGATTGGCAACTTCCCTCTCGGCTCCCTGGCCGAGGACGTCGCGACCTCGACTCTGATGCTTGGCAAGGGCTGGAAGACGGCCTACATCCACGAGCCCCTCCAATTCGGCACCGTCCCCGAGGACTATGGCGGCCATCTCAAGCAGCGCACCCGCTGGGCCATCGGAACCGTCGACACCTCGTTCAAGCTCAACTTCTGCCTGTGGGGCGACAAGGTCAAAAACATGACGGCCGCCCAGCGCTTCTCTGGCTTCCTGTACGCGACGCTCAGCTTGTACACCATCCTCCTGACCATCTCCATGTTCGCCATCCCCATCATCCTGGTCATGGGCAAGCCCCTTGTCGCCTACGCCAATTACGAGCAGCTCCGCTGGCTCATCCGCGCCTGCTTCGCCACCACCGTCTCCAACCGCCTCTGCGAGTTCGCCCTCTTCATCCCGGCCGGCTACCACACCGGCCAGCGCGGTTCCCGCTACCAGCTCTGGATGTCGCCATACATCGCCCTCTGCATCATCCGCTCCTTCATCCTGCCCACCTGGCTCGGCGGCCAGACGCAGGCCTTCAAGCCCACCGGCTCCCTCGGCTCCGCCCTCAACGAGCGCGACCCTAAGACCCGCAAGAACATGTTCCGCCGCCTCTGGGGCGTCCTCATCAACTACATGGCCATCTTCCACCTGTCCTTCGTCTACCTCACCCTCGTCGGCGTCGTCCTCACCTCGTACAAGTCCTTCTACCTCAACAGCGACCTGCGCGACCTGCTCATCAGCCTCATCACCCACGCCTTCTGGCCGCCCCTGACCTTCATCTTCATCTGCAGCTCCCTGTGGACGCCCATCGCCTACGCCATCGACCCGCCCAACATGCCCGACCGCGAGGCCCTGCTCGACCGCGATCCCAAGACCTTCGTCGCGCACCCGTCCCCCGGCAGCAAGAAGATCGCCTTCGGCGGCCAGGCCGCCTGGTTCGAGACCGAGCTGACCATCACGACGGCCTACACCATCCTCATCTTCGTCTGCTCTTTCTTCTTCTAGATTGGATTCTTCCTTCGTTACTGCCGCGAAAACATTTACCGGTTGCAATTCTTTTTATCAACACACACACATACGCATTTTTGTTTTATCAAATTACACAAATGGGCGCAGGCAGCGAAATGTTGCTCCAAACCGGGAATTTGGGAGAGGGGCGGGCTACAAATGACGCATTTACACAAAGCATGCACAAACGCACACATCACACACAACAATGCGGCATACACAACGTACAAAACCACAGGATGACTGTCACGATAATGTAATGCCTGTAAACTACTGCACATAGAACAGTATAGAATTTACGCAAACCAATGGGGCGGAAACGGGTGGCGCTGATGATCTTCCAACACACCCTGCTGGAAGGGATGAGAGAGGACGAACATCATCATTCATAAATATCTTTTTGTTCAAAACTGAGAATATAACTCATAAAAACTTCATAAAATCGTCATTTGTCTCAGAAATCAGTGATCACTTTTCGTTTTTCCATCCAAAAAATGTGGCCACTTTAGAAAGTTCTTGGCAAAGTCCGTTCAATATTTCCAGTGGCCTTATCCATCTCGTCATCCCCCCGAGAAATGCTCCTCATTACTACTGGCTTCCTCAATGGTTTCAAGTGCGTCGAAATAGATTCTGCGACCGGTGCCATTTTCTGGTGCAGTTGCCTGTCGGTCGTGGCTTGCGGGAGGCTGGGTCCAAGACAAGGTGTCACTAGCATCACAGGTGCCTGTATCCCACTCGTCACCGGCATCAGTTCGTTCGTCCGCTCGAACATGTGTGCTAAAACGTCCGCGTCTCACAAATCACCCGTGTTCCTCGTTTTGCAGATACGCCCCTAGCTATAAGCTACCTAAGCTAACACCAACTGTGTTCGTACTTATCCCAAGTACGAATAAGAGGAAGAGGATTTGCGTCCGGACAAAACGCCGATCCGGCTGGCTTGACGGAACGGCGAGATCTGCGCCCCAATGGTGCCGCAAGCCATCTCTTCCTTCTTTTCCGCCCGCCCATTCTTCTCTCTTCTGTCTCTGCTTTCCTTTGTCTCCCATGTGCCGGTCGGTCGCTCGACCGTTGCCAGCAGCAGCAGCAGCAGCAGCGCCGCCCTGAACGGCCGCCGGTATCAGCGGTTGCTGGGGGTCTCATAGATAGGGGCTTCGGTCGAACTGGCCTGTGTTCACCGTACGACGCAGCAAGCAAGCAAGCAAGCAGCCAACCGCAGCCGTCTCCAGGCCGCCGCCGCAGTGCAGCCGCAGAGAGAAAGCGAGGATGCGACGGACGGGTCCATGTCGGATTCCCGGGGGCTGCCTCGATCGAACCCTTGGCATGGACGGTGGATAATGGCAGAGGGCCGCCTACCTTCCATTCGCCTTCTTCTCCCTCCCTTGCCTTCGGCTTTGCCGCGTCGCCGCGGTGGGGGTGTTGCGCGCACATTGCAACCTACCACACACCCCAATCATCCATCCATCCCCGTGCGCAGCTACGTCCGCGGCATGAACTCTGGGACATTGGATGAAATAAACAACACAGTGTCATACTGTCAGTGTCATTTAACTGAAATTCGGGTTGCTCCTCTTCCCTCGTGGACAGCACCCGTTCGCAAGGACAAGACGTCCGCGTCCCGTGTGTCAAAAAAGACCGCCCAACCGTGTTCTTTTCCATCATTCCCTCTTCTGTTGATCCCCATCCTATATTCCTTCTTGACCGCCCCAAGATTTCCTGCCAAGACCGGAATGCCAAGCATCTTCAGACGAACCGCGGCCACAAGGCAAATTGAGTTTTGGTAGTCTGAGTGTTGCTCGTCAACGACGGCGCCAAGTGCGGCGCCCCCCTGAGTCGTTAAGGTTTGTCAGGGGGCAAGGAACCTGTTTTTTCGCCAACGAGCGAAGTGATGGATGGCTAGGTTGCCTCTTGGCCCTGTCTTTCGTACACAATTGCCACAGTGCAGTGCCATCAGGCTGTATATCGTTGAAGATCTGATTACATACGATTACGGCGTGGGTGTACCCGGTGCATTCGTTTTTTCCTTTCTTCTCCAATTTCCTGCGTCTCGCAGGTGGCCTCGGGACTTTTATTACGACTCGTTGCGACGTAGGAGAAAAAAAAACACCACCAACACGGTTCTATTTTTAGGTAATCTTACAGATGAGCTTATGTCGCGCCACGCGGTCACACAAAACCACACTTCTGCTGCTGCTGCTACCCGGATCAACGGCGGCGGCAGCAGCGAATCTGGCGTTGATAAGGGCCCCAACTTGATTGTCCATCACATGCGGACCGCCTCGAGGCCAAGCTCTCACACGAGATTGCTTCTTCTCCAGATGCTGCTTCATGTAGAGTGGCCACCATGATGCGACCCCCAGCGGTCAGCCTCAACCCGCCGCCCAGCCCACTCGAAGAAACACGAAATCTTTGACGAAGTGGTTGCCGAATTCTACGCGTCTGGAGGGAAAAAGCAAAGGGTAGGTATCCCACCGCCTCCAACGGCTTCCGCGCGTTCGATACGGCAGGGCCAACCACCCAACCGAACCGTCCGTCGCGCGCCCCTCTGTCGATCCGGGCGGGCGACTGCGGACCCCGGCCAGCCCGGGCAACAACTGCAACCCGACTGCAACGATGATGATCGTCACTCTCTCTCTCTTGGTGATGATGTAATCACGACAGGGTGGAACTCAGACTGCCCACGTCGCAATCCGCACCCGGTTTGTGGGGATGATATACACAGACCTGCTCAGTGCTCCCACAACCCCGCGTTCAGCTCGAGTCTGTTGATATTGACACGAATGGATGAGGGGGGGAGGTGATGACGAGTAATAGCGGGCATTGAAGCGTTGCAGTCTGTGCCGCAGAGAGTTTTGCGCCGCGTTGCTTATCTGTGAAGGCGACCTGTCAGCGTGCTCGGCAGTTTCCTTGGCCAAACGCGTGTCGTGTTTCTGTGGACGTGACCCCGTGGGGAAGTTGTATTCATGTTGATTACGTGATGCTCATCAATTCCAGCTTGGTGTTTCTTCCACTTTTGTACCTTGATATATTCTACCTCGGCTCGTTCATTCCAGTCTGCTCTTGTGGACTGGCTAGGGAGATATGTTCAAGAAGACTCAGCAAGTCACGTGGAATGGTTGCCGGACGTAAGTCACTCAGGCTCCGAAGTTGCCTGCCAAGATGGCCAAGCTGCTCCGGCATCTAGCAGATTTCAAACACATTGAAGATAGGGAACAGCTTTCTCAAGGTGAGAATCAATCTTAAGTCAAAGATCGCAACTTTCGGTTGATGTGTTCAACAATGCATATCATAACGGGCTGAAGCTAGCATACGAACAACCAAGCCTATCATTCACAGTACACCATAACCCGTGTACAACATGCGACGAACTGTCTCACAGTCCATCCGTGCAAAAGTCGAGCAAGCCACCTTAGTGAAGCCAAAACAAAACGTCGACGTTTCAGTCGATAGCAAACTTGACGCGGTTGTTCTCCGTTAGACTTGGCTGGGTGTTGAATTGAATCCCCATCATGCTGAGGCATCTCTCCCGCCACGGCCAAATGTCATTGATGCCCGGCTCTTCTCGCGTACGCCAGCCCTCATAACGGGGCGGACCAGCAAATGCTATATAGGGCCCACATCGTCCAGTTCGTGGCTCACGTTTGTCGGGCCGCAGGCAGGCCACCTCGATCCGACATGTCGACTCCTTGTTCCTCGCCCACTCAAAGTCACCCTCTTTGACAACGTCAAAAGTGTCAAAAAAGATGAGTTTGTTGAGGCTGGGGCTCGTCAAAACCTGCAGTACAAAGAACAAGAAGTCGCCATCGATATGTGTCGTCTCCTCCGTCGGGTAGATTGTCAACTCCTGGAGTTGAGGCATCGAGTTCGCCAACAACAGGCCTGTTTTAGCAGTCGTGTCCTTCCAAAACGGCCTGTCGCTTCCCTCGTGATGCAAAGCGAAACGTCTGACTCGTTCCAGAAACGTCATGAACACATGTGCTGATGCCACGATCTTGGCCCCTCTGCGGATGCCAAACTTGTCGGAGAAGTCCGAAGCATACAGCGACATTCTGACGATGTTGAGACCTAGAAAACGGCTCAGGAGCTCGTCCTTGAAAAGACGGCACACTTCAAGCAGGCGTCGAAGTCGAGAACTTTTCCAACGCGAGTATCGTGTGTTGGCAAGTTCCAGGTCGATGAACTCCTGTCGAGGCATGTCCAGCAGAACGAAGTCGTAAATCATGTCCCTGACCTCTTTGGGCACACGGAAGAAGCGTGAGTTGCTGTTACAGAGGGTTTGCAACTGGCTGATGCGGGATTCTAGATCTGCTTTGTTCCGCGCCTGGATGACGGCGCTGCGGGCTCGGCGCTCACTTTCTTCCCGCGCGAAGTCAATTTCAGCGTGTACGTCTATTCGGTCGCTGTTGCACCTGTTAGCTACTCGTTCAAGACATTTTTGAAGACACACCTACTCCAGGGGGACAAATCTAAACGGCTGTGGCGTGTCTCTTGTTGCGCGTGCGACTCTGCGGATTGTGTATTCAGGACAGAGTGACTCTTCCCAAACCTGGTCTAACCGGGACACAGGAGCCGGTGGAGTTAAGAGCAGGTCTTCCCAAAGCTGGGAAAACCGGGATGCTGGAGCCATGGGGTGATGGTTCGATTTCTGTTGGTAAGGCGAGTATCTTGGCTTCCGCGAGCGTTGTCGATACGGAGATGAGAAGTAAAAGTTGAAGTTCAAGATTGCCGAGACTCGTTGCCTTAAACAGTCGCAGATCTCTGTAACTACAGGCAACCGACTCTGGTTGATTCTAGTCGTAAGGTACAAAGACCGCCTCTAGGCCTTTCGATGAGAGTCTACCACCTTGGATCTTATTACGCAAGTCTTGATCAAAGGTTACCTCTTTGAGACGGCCTATTGATGTTTGCAAGACTTGAAAGAATTGAAGGATGACTTTCAATTCGGGACGTGAATGGCGCTCGACACATGCCGCCAAATGGACAACGCAGCAAACCTAGTGACCATGCCTAGGTCCAGCAACCTCAACTTTGGCATAGAACAGGCGGAAAACCGCCTTTGATATTCATCCATAGGTAGCATTCAGGTCGTCAATCGTCATTCAACTGACCCAAATGACAAAGCCAATCCCGCAACCAAGAGCTATCAACGAACCAATGCTCTCGAAGAGCTTGTCGTAGACGATCAGTCAAAACTTAAGACAAGTGGTGTACCATGAGTTCTCAATGTTGAATCTAATGTGGTATCCTTCAATTATGATCAGTAAACAACAAACAACCTAACTTCAATACTCTCTCTCGGCTCTTTTGGAACCGGTCCTGGCTGCGTAAATGATGTATGAGCCACCACTTGAGCACCCTCGGAATCATGCTGCAGGAAGAGCAACACCTCTTCGGGCGTTTGGTCCGCCATGTACCACCAATCATGCCTCCGGTCTGCATCCTGCGGTCTTTGCAGCCAGAATCCCTCAACGCCAGGTCCGACCTCTGGCTGTGGGACAGTCAAGTAGTCCTCCCACGCCATCGAAGCTGTATCAGCGACGGTCACGGGGTTCTTGCGCACCGTCTTCAGTGGCCGCCACGCGTTGACCATTTGCCAGTGCTTCCCGTTGGCATGCACATCCGCATGCATGTCCGGGCAGTCCCAGCTCATGAGGATCGGCGCGAACTTGTCGGTGACGTCGACGTGAGGTCTCCGAGCTGGACAGCGGTGCTTTCGGTTATAGGCCATCCCGTCCTCGTAGGTTACGTTGCGGACCACATGATGGAAAGCCTTTACTTCAGAAGCGCCAAGCCTGTGAGGTCGAGTCCAACTCGTCAGCATTTCCATATAATAGGCCAACATCGTGGCTGGCCTGGAGAAGACACCAAAAGCCTACTCTTTCTTCAGCAACTTCTCAAGCTCTGGGAAGTATGTTTTCTTGACTTGGTCCTCGTCCAGGTAGTCTATTTGAGGCTGTTCATCCAGTCGCGCGTATTGAAACCCGTTGCTTGATATCGAAAACTCTCGATTGGTCGTCCGGGCATTGTGAACCTCTGCTGGCTGAACGTCGAGAAACTCGGCATCGTGGGAAAACATCTGCGCATGATTCGGGATGTTTCCGTCATCGTTTCTTTTGACATACGGAATGTCTACTGTTATTGATGCGTGGGTAGCCATGCTGCTGTTGTTGCTGACAGTTGGCGATTGGGTTCCTCCTGGCCCGTGATTCGCGCTTCATGAACTCTGTTAAAACGAAGAGGAGGGAACAAGTGCGTAAGTCGAAGACGGGTACGTGTTCCTTCATCACGTTCTAGAACTTCCTCTCCTTATCTTTGCGCGAGTCAGAATCCTCAAATCGGTCTAACCCCGGAAATCTGCTCTCTACAATTTTCTCCGAAAGGAGCTTGACCTCAATTTGTGCTTTAATTAACGTGATATGGAAAGTGTTACCGCTGAACATGATTGGTCGCGCTTCACACGTGGGGTCTCCATTACTGAACTACACCCGACGGGATGCGAAGGTCTCGTGAGTTGAGCAGTCAGCGGTGTACAACAACATGGGGTTAATCCGATGGTCGTCTCTGAAGCGGATTTCTGCGCCCGTTGTGCGCCCTAGGGATGATCTGGGAGAGATGTCCTCGTGGTTGAAAGGAAGCACCCGTCCATGATTGCAAACAATACGTTCTGTGAAAGTCTCCATAAGGTTTTGATCTATCCAAGCCCGTTGGCAAGCTATGGAAATGATTTTACATCTGGAATGTCTCCGATCATCACATCGGCCGTAGCCCACAGAGAATCGATTGCAATCACTCGCTCTCGTCCGTCCAAGGCCCCAAATGCCCGGTCCTGGAGACCTCACTGGCCTGCGAAATGGGCCGAACCTTAGCTCAATATCAATGGAAGTGAGTGATTACATAAACGGTGCTAAAGACATGATTTGAGTTCACTGTAGCCCAATTTCCTCTCTGGCCTGCAATTTTTGTAACATCTCTCAAGTTGACCTTACAGTGTGTTCCGTTATGTCTCTCATAGTATTGCGTGTTGACGGTCTTTTGACTGGTGATTGCTGCCGATAAATAGTGACCATCCATTCAGCCAAGGTAAGCCTCACAGGCATCGCGAATGAGCCGTTAGCTGCCTTGCTGGATATCTGGGAGCAAGCATAGGAGGTTACTTGTTGCGTCGGATAGGGCTGTTGGGTTACCTATGTAGAGATTGATGGAGGGTGATGAGGAGGATTAGAGATTGAAAATGGCAAGAGGTCGCGGTGTTGATAGTAGAGCTGTTGAAGTAGCGCGTCATGCCTGCTCAATATCGGAAGGAAGTGTCTCCGGCATATCAAACGAGAAAGTGCCCAGCTCGTCAGTCCCTAAGAACATTTCGGCATAAGACTCGATGGTAAATTCGTCCGATGACTCAGTTGGGAAGCTGTTCAAATATTGAAATCCACCTATCCATATTTCGTCATTGTCTGGAGGTGTTTCTGGCTTGTTCATGGAGGGTAGTAGGTCGCTGGAAGAGCGTGGCTGAGACTCTTCTGATGCATGTTCTGATGGTGTGAACAGCACAGGATGGACCAAATTGGGGTTGGAAAAGTTGCCCGAAGATGAAGCACTATCGCCGAGAGACGTAGCAGGTGTTCGAAGGGCTGCGGTGTGCTGAGGTGGCACAGTACCCAAGAAGTGAGCTCGGCTCCATTGGCCACACAACTCATCGAGGCCCTCAACGAGAACCGTTCGAGCGAGCTGTTTGCGCGTGTCATTAGATATTGAATGATCTGCAATGCCGCTATTTAGAAGGTTCTCAATGATTCCCTCCTCATGCCCTCGGCAGTATTCACGAAAAGCTGAAATCTCAGTCTCTAATCCTGGATCAGGATGAGACGAGCTTGGCCGTTCTAGCCCTGGGAAGACAATGTCCCATATCGCAAACCACTGTTGCTGTTCAGAAAGGTCCTTCTTGGACTTTTTGGAAAGAAGTTTGCTCTGGTCGGAGGTAATCCCTTCAAGCCGAGTTCCGGGGGTTGCAATCTGGCAGTGAAACCCCTGCGGCCGAGACATATGCTGTGTAAGGCTCCTATCGTTGGAAAAGGTGGCGAAGCAACGTCTACAATACGCAGTGGGAGTGTGCTTTCGTAAAAGGTGTTGTTTTACACGCGATATCCCGTTGAGCGTGTATTTGGCGCAGGAAGAGTGCTTGCTTGGGCTCATCTTGTGAAATGGACAAGAGAATGGTTTGGATGACCCAAGTTTGGTTTTTTTGGGAGGCGGTGGCTGGCTCTTTTCTTCGTCAGAATCTGGCCCTTCGCTTCGAAGCCGTTTCCCCTTGACTTTCTTCGTCGTATTTTGGAAGAATGTGGCGTTCTGGTGCTGATTCAATAAGGTCGAGCTCTGATTGTTGCTATTGTTAGAGTCTCCACAAGCAAAGGAACGATATCCTGCTATGAGACTTGAAACCAAGATGTCAATGACTGGCCTTAGTTTGTCGTGCTCGTCCGGGAGATCAATTTCTCCTGATGAGTCTGACATTGAAAGTAAGTCGGAGTCTAGCGAAGAACTCGAGTACTCGGGTTCAAAACCGTTGTTGAACTGTTCCGCTTTGCACGGAGACTCTTGCAACTCGCCACAATCTCGGGAAAGAATGTGAGTTTCCTGTAGGTTGAAGCTTCTGGCGCTACAATGGCTAGCTGGAAGAAAGTTAGATGACAAGCTCGAGAAGGGGGCAGGCGCAGCGTCTTGAAAGCCTACCTTCGCTTTCTGATTCTTCAGAAGTGCAGTAGTCGATGATGTGACGAAATTCCTTGAGGTTAGAGAGTCCCAAAGAAGCGCTTCGATGAACAGCCTTATCCTGGATGTAACATTCGCAGAGATCATGAGCAGTGGTGCTTCTGTGCCAAAGCAAGGTATCGCGCGTGCGCTTGAAGAGAGTGAGTGTTATCTGAATTCCTCGAATCCAGGTTCGGTTGTCGTGAGTGGTAATGGAATAGGCCCTTGCTAGTTTCCACAAACTTTCGCCAGGAATTTCAAGGCCAGGAGAATTCACAGTCCGTCGACGGATGGGAAATCCATATATGACAGACAGGCTATCCCCTAAGATACTATCAGAGGGGCCTTTGCCTTGAGACTCTGGAAGACCAGCGTGGCGAGTATCCAACTCGAATGACACTGCGTTGGCTCTCGTTTGACTCAGGAAACCTTGTGGGAGAGGCGCTTCACCGACGCGCTCAACGAGTACCGGTGTGACCCGTTTCGGGGCTTCTGAGTTCGTAGAATGGATCGCTGCCACCATCCAAGCAAGCTGCTGACCACACTCTGCGACTACGTGTGCCAGCCCAGTGACAGTGACGACCCAATTTGCACTGCCCCACGTGACCATGATGCCAGTCTGGTCCGGCAAAATGAGACTGAATCGCTGACGAAGTTCTGGAACAACGGAAAAATAGCCGGAGGTCGAAATATTTTTGCAGTTGCCATCTATCATATCCTGGAATAGCTTAAGAATAGCCGGCCCAGTCGCAGGCCATGTCTGAAAGACGTAGGATTTGATCGAGATAGCCTGGGCTTTTTTGCCACAGCCTATCACAACCATAGAATCCGCCCAGACACTGTCCTTGTTCTCATCTTGCTTGATTTCGCAACAAGTTTGTTCTCGAGAAATCCAAAACTTAGCGACATGCACACGAGGCCCATGTTGACGGCTTATTCTCCCCGTCGGCAACTTCCGTAGAATGGTCTGTTGAACATCACCGTTGGTATAGGAGGCCTCTGAATGATCTCCCCATTCTAGAGATGAGAGGTTTCTGAGTTCCAAGACAAGTCTCCGGTAAGCTTCACTCTTAAGAACAATACTTTCGTAGGTTTTCTGGCCAATTTGAACGTCGGTGTCGTCCTCTTCGGAAGCCGATTCATCGGACTGGTTCTCCTCTTCTGAGCTTTGGGACTCGTCTTTGTCCGCTTCAAAGGTCAATGCTGTAGATCTGCCCTTGGAATTTGAATTCTCTGGACAATCTTCGCCGTTATTTTGGAGACGAGGGCCTTCTCCAAGTCCTATATGGCCTGAATCTGCTTCGTCTGGGAAGAAATGCGCGAAAGATGGGTCGGCGAACAGACTTTCTTCCATTCGGCGAGGGCTATGTCCCAAATCTACGTTCCACCTGTTGAACTTTTCATTGAGGGGCATGATCTCATGTCTGGGCTCGATGCGCCCCGGTTGATTGAGGTCGCATGACTCAGAGAAGATGGCTTCTATTCGATCGACAATTTTTCTGATGGCGTCTAGTTAGTCGGAGATGGCAGGAAGGTGATGAAAGAAAAAGATCAACATACTTATGATGTTGATGAATGAACAACATGATGTATCTATTTTCCTGCGTCGAAGCCTCCATACCGATTTGCATTGCAAATGCTTTCAAAAGTCTAGGTAAAACTTTGAGAACAGACGGCCAGCTATTTGCATCCAGATACTTGCCTATGCTGTGGAAGAGACTGTCCGAAAGATTGGAGACATGGCTTTCAACAGAGTTCAAGTGCCCCTCAGTTAGGATAGAGTATGAGGTTTGCGCATCCATATCACTGTACCACCCCACGCTTTCAGAAGATTGAGAGACACTGATACCAGGCTCTTCTCTTCGAGCATCCGTATGGCGGGAGGCGTAGCCAGAATCTGTGTTTCCATCTAATGTAGGAGCAGGCTTATCCATGAGGATAGAGTCGGTATTTCTCTCCAACGTAGTAGCAGGCTTCTGCATCAAAACAGAATCGATGTTTCCATCCAAACTAGGAGCGGGATTTTGTATCAGAATGGAACCGATGTTCCTATCCAACGTAGAAGCAGACTCTTCCATCACGGCGACGTTTTCTGATTCCAACAATTCAGCGCTTAGTTCAAGTGTACACAGTATGTCGCCTACCTGAAAATGATTGCTGACCACAAACTTGGACAAAATGACGGCCTGATTCTAAACTCGAGCAGAAATCATGACTCACAAGGTCAATATTGCCAGTCCAGCCAATATCGTTGGCCCAGTCGACATCGCAGCTGCATGGTGGACCAGCATCACAGATTTCGTGCCAGAGATAGGTGCCTTCCCCAAAAGTCACCAGGACTAAAGACTTTTGAGATCCATGTAAGACAACATGATACCCCGAATCTTCCAAGGAGACTCCTCCTCCAATCGTATCGAATAGCATTGCCGAAGTTATCTCAAGACCCGAATACTCTGCTGGCCGTTGAGAAATCGGGTAGCCGGATGTGACAGAAAAGTCACTTCCGAGTATTCGAGACCACAATTGTCGTTCTTGTACCGATGCGCCTCTGGATGTCTCTTTTGTGATGATTTCGAAGCACACAGCCCTCATAGACTGTTTATTTGAGGTTGCGTGACCCTTGGAGACCTTCGTAATCATCGGAATGTGTTCCATTGGGACAACATCGTCGATATTTGTGGCTTTAGACATAGCATAAAGCCAGGCGAGCTGGTCACCACAATTCACAATTGTTATGAGTGGCCCGCGCACTCGGAAAATTACATTTCTACCTTTCGTTGAAATGAAAACTTCCGTCCCGTCCGACAACTCGGCTAATAGACATCACATGAGCGTATGATATGGTAGCTAACATGTTGGGCACTCACCGACGCGAATTTCCTTCGTCACCTTTTCCGATGGACATAAGCTTTTGAGTTGCGAGAAGATCGTGGTATTACAACTTGATTGCCATGTCTGTAAGATGTAATCATCGACTGACACCGCTTCAGCGTCATCGCTAGAGCGCGTTATGACTATTGAAGGAAAGAGTTTGTTCAAAGGTCTCTCTGGCCTTGTATTGTCCCACAGGCGCCAGTCAAGGAAGCAAAACAAGGCCTCACCATGACTCTTGAGCTGGGATCTGTAGGGGGTTATAGCTGGAACGAGATGGTCGAATACTGCTTCGCGGAAAGTCCTGCTTGGTGTGACTCTCATAAGCGTAGAGCGACTTTCCCGAATGCTGGCGATTAGCCACATGAATGAGTTGCTCTCGGCAATGGTTCTGTTGAAGTCTGCCAATTCAGGAATTGGTGAGTCGTCTTCATGTGAGTAGTTCGGAATGGGCGGAAGGTTTTCTCGAGATACAATGCCCCATGAAGTCAACTTCTCTTTGAAGGACGAGCTTCCATGACGATCATCGGAAAGCCAGTCCTCCCATACATCCACGTACTGCTCCATGCTTTTTTCATGCAGTCGAATAATAGCGCCGAGAAGTTCAAAGTAAGTCGCGATAGATCTGGGTACCTTTAGTTTTCCACCTAAAATATCCAAATGAATGATAGAAGCTTACAAGTGACATTTGTGAACGAAACAAAAGATATCCTGATTGGCCTCATCTGAAGACTCAAGGCCGATTCTGACGGCGAAGCGCCGTATCACGTCTGAGAGCCATGCTCTGTCTCTGATCTCCACGCTACCAATCCGAGTGTGAATGAGGAGACACAGTTCAGATATAAAGCGTGAGCCTTTTGCTGTTGCACCAGAGACCGTTTGTGGGCATGTTCGCGTGGCACCTGATCTGTTGAATCCGATTGCGGTAGATTGTCGAGCGAGGGTGGAATCTGCCTGTTGTGATGACAGCGTGGTGGTCGCATCACTGCATGCTACTTCTGAAGGATTATCATGTTTATTGCCACCTCTTTCAACTTCTTGGTTCGAGGAGGCAAGATACTGCATATCTTGATTGATGTCAAGATTAGTAGCAGGGCTGAATAAATTGAGTAGAGTTCCTCCGTCTGGCAGTGCATCGTCGGCAATAATCATGTCTGGATTGTCAAGAGCTGACATTTTGACCGAGATACAGGCTATCTCTAATCAGCCTTTAGTCTTAGGCAACCCCATGTAGAAGCCCAGGCGGCCGGTGAAGAAACGAAACAATAGCTTTTGGCTGGGCTAACGGAGCGTGCCAACTTCTGCCATGGGAGTAAGTACGTCAGTGCAGATTGCTGAGACTTTACTGACTAGACAGAGGAGGTGATACCTCAACACCAAGTCATGGTATACCTCGACTCAAAGATGAAAGGCAAAACTCGAGGAGCGTTCGAAGGTCTACGGGTGAGACAGCTTAAAGTAGAAAGGCGTACTTAGAAGCGGTGCGTGAGAATTATGAAGGTTGTTGCTGGTGTTGAAAATTGAATGTTGGGAATTTCAAAATCAGGCTGGGAAGTTCGTCATGCAACCGCACGACACCCTGGACTTTGCATGCCAAGTCGTCGCTCATCGCACCGACGTGCTTTTGCACCTGATTCGCTCACGGGTCACCGAAATGGAGCAAGAGATTTCAAACCAACCAGTGAGGCCACATTTCGGAAACACCAGTTTCCAGACCCCAGATTCTTCTTCATCTTCCCGCGACACGAGATGCCGACGAAGGTAAGGTAGAATTAGTTGCTTCTGCTGGCGCAATTATTTGATAACGACCAAGTTCCCCCTCTAAAAGGGTTGCTTTGAAGCTTTGGGTCATTGAAGATGACTCAAGGGATTTACGCGCGGGTATGCCAAGGTCACTAATTATGTCGTGAATGCCGTGAGAAATTGAAAGATCAATACTGAACGGGCTACCAAAAGGGTGTCATAGTGAGCATCTGCGATATAGGGCCAACAGAACTTCAAGTTTCCCTGGGATTGGCCCTACACCAGGTTTGAAGCACCAGGAAGAAAGGCCACATTCTACGGTCTGCGAAGAGTAGCTTGATGTCAGCCTATAAGGAACATAAAACCTCACGCCTCATGCCATGCTAATGAATCAGTCGCATCCCGCTTTCGTTCACAATCTATGAGAATTCCCGGCAATTCAGGCCGTCGCTACATAATGCGTTCTGCGATGGTGCTCATTGAAGCAAGCAGCCTGTTCGAACCAATACGGTTGCGAACCAGGGCCGACGGCTGTGGCCATGCATGTACGTTTGGTCCGAAGATCTTTCCGATGATCGAACCAATGGCTCGTGCTCCGATTGCGTGGAGACTGTTTCCGATCGAAGCTAGTAACTTCAGATATTGGAGATGAGGCGGGAAAAAACATCAAGTCAACTACTGCACTTCCGTAGCTCATCGATATCTGGTTTCTGTTAGATGTGGCTGGCGGGCTTAAGCTCAAACGCCACATTTCTCAGCCATTCCAGCAGCTTCTGGCTCCGTTGTGCAATATGGCTCCCTAGAATCGGATTGAAGAAATGCCCGTTGTGTTGAAGAAGTTCCTACCCCACCCGAAGGACTTCACAGTGAATGAAAAAGAGCCGCTTGTTGTACATTGTGCTAAAATATTTCAACTGATGGTCGACACATCATTGCATTCATCAGTCCCTTGTGACATCTCATTCCGGGCTTGTAATATTCTCGCCCAGACACATTTGCGATGAGGCAACACTCAGCTAAACACTGGCGTCAATGTGCCAGAAGCATAGACGTTGAGATCAAGTGGTAATGGGAGCAGAGTTGCGTGATGGGGTTTAAGGCAGTTAATGCTCTGAACAAAGAACTCAGTACCTGGGGCAGCAGAAAGGCTTCTCGCTAAACAAGTGGGAGCCATCAAGAAATCAATCCAAATAAAGTATTTGTTGGCTTGGTAATAAATTGTTGAGGGTCCGTTGAGGGGCCTGTTCCTTCTCGATTCAGAAAATATTGAATGTCTAATTGATGCCTAGATATGCAAGCCACTTTTGATCCTTGCGCTCGGCATCGACTTCAGTTTTCACAGTCATCTAGATATAAACTGCCTGTCGCAGTTCTCTTGTGGCAGAAGTCATCACTCAACCCGGTCGATATCCTCTCCCTACACCACTTGCACGCCTACAATGCATTCTTCAATCCTGGCAGTCCTTCTTTTTATTTTCCTTGTCAACGCTGCGAGCACACCGCCAGACGCTCGATGCGGTAAAAAGTTCGGAAAAACATGCCTGAGCAGCACGTCTGGCTCATGTTGCTCACAGGATGGCTGGTGGTGAGTAAGGCTGCATGTTTACATCTCCCGTTCAACGCTTACCCCAGACCATAGCGGGAGCAAATTTCACTACTGCAATATAGGATGTCAACCTGAGTATGGAAAATGCAAAGAGAGGCGTTCCTTGCCCTATATCTCGTCTTCATCTACTCGTACTTCCCCGACTTCCACGCGCTCATCTTCGACTTCTACAACGACCTCGCTGAGTTCTACTCCCACACCTGCGGCTTCATCTCGTTCTCCAACGCCGTCTACCACGCACAAAGTCTCCCAGGACGGTCGGTGTGGTGCCAGCTTCGGGGGGCAAACATGCTTGGGAAGCGACTGGGGAGCCTGCTGTAGTTCATACAACTATGTAAGTCCTTCCGTGAAACTTTACCCCGATGGCCTTGTTCTAATGTATCTCTTGATCAGTGTGGCAACAAAATCGACCATTGCAGCCCTACTTCGTGCCAAGCGAAGTACGGTCGGTGCATCAAACCCTCCATGTAAACAAGCAGGTTATTATCATCCTCATCCTCATAAGGTTGACGATTGCGCCATCTACAAGCCGAACAGGGACAACACCTGCCACAAGCCTTGCGACCTTACGACCTTCAAATTTTCTTCATCGTCCTCAACTAGGTGCTTAATTGTCATCTTGTCAAACCTCTGTGTGTCATTCTTCACCGACACCGACCCTATCAGCAACGCAGGGTTCTCTGCACAGCTCTTCTTCTGCCTCATCATCTACATCGGCCATCTCGTCATTTTCTTCGTCTTCTTCGAGCAAAGCTTCCACAATAGCAGCATCGTCCCCCGCCCAGAGCTCTGCCTGTTCTTTCAGTGCGACGCCTGACGTCGCCTCCGTCATTTCCTCTACCGTACCAACAATGTTGACACCTACTCCAAGCCTTTCCCCAGGTAGAGTGAACACTAACCTCGAGAATGGACTGTCACCACGGCGAATTCAGGGTTCCGGCGGTACCGATGCCGTTGCGAGTGGCGTCAAAGAAGGAAGTCGTGCAGGAAGACAAGTCTTCCACACAGTTGGAGTCGAGGCAAAGTGGTTCATCGACACATGACAGGTCTTTGGTGTCATCCTTCACACGGCGTATCACGCCGATGGTGGTGCGGTAATCAGAGCGACTTCTGCTGGATGAGTCCGCCCGTGCTACGGTGTGACTAAGATTAAAACAAATAGAGAAGCAAATATTTCATTCCATTACTTAGATTTTATTCATTCATTCGAAGGTGCTGAACGATCTAATATCTATGTCTGTCTAATCTTTGGTACCCAAATTTCATCTGGTGTACCTATACTCTAGATGGGAGCCGCGCATAACAACGAAAGGAGGTCGTTTCCATCAGCACATTTCTCTTTCTACTCCTTCACGACGTACGTTCTACGGTACGACTCATCGATTTCCTTGAGATAGTATGTGCCTGGGGCCATGTTCACAATGCTGCCAGTGGGCTCAAAGCTCTTGGCGCCGTAAGCCTTCAATCGGAGGGCGCAAGCCTGTTTGTATACGGTCAGCAAATACTTGAAATCATAATATCCGACACGATTGATTACCTCTTCGTATTCTTCGGGAGTTGATATCTTGCGCTGACTCAATCGGTCCATGATATCAATCTTTTGGACCAGCTCGGTAAGATCATCTGTGACCTTAAGTGCGAACAGAGTACTGGCGATTCCGCTGCCGTACTGATAGGGATGAAAATTAGTACGAAAAGAGTCTCTGAGAGCGCAAGGTCCAAATGAGCACTTACGCTGAACATGCCAATCGTCTTCCCCACTGAATCCTTCAGGTCGATGTTACTGATCAAGCTGATGAGGGAACAGTAAAGACTGCCTGTGTACATGTTGCCGCATTGCGTGGGGGCAGCGATGCAAGGCTCGACTCGCGACTTGAAACGATCCTTGGATAAGGTAACAAAAAGCTTCTCCAGCTCCTTGCTCTTGAGAGAGTCCTCGTAGCTGAGCTCGCGGAGCTCGGTGGGGACCTTCCCCCAGGTGTCCTCATCACCACCGTGCTTGTAGTCGTTGTACAGTAGACGTCCGTAGGATTTGCTGACAAGCTTGCAGTTGGGGGTGTGGAACGCCATGAAGTCGAAGATGTCCAACAGGCTGCGCGTATTAGTCTTGGGGCCGTGGCCGTTCGCCTTCACATTAGCCTCCTCGACTCTCTCCCTAAGGCGGTTGTAGCAGCCATCCAGCGCGGAGGTGTAGCATCGGAGAGACTCATGCCCGTTGACTACGGGGAATTCTGCCTTGAGATCCGGCTTGTAGAAATCGTAGGCATGGGTCATGAACGTGCCCTTGAGCGCCGGATCCAGCGAGAGCACCGCATCGGGACCCACGAGCATGGCGACACAGCCGGCGCCGCCGGTCGGCCGGGAAGAGGCTTCCTTGTAGAGCGCAATATCCGAGGCCACCACGATGGCGTCGCGGCCGTCCCATGAGCGAGATTCGACCCAGTTGACGGCATTAAAGAGAGCACTCGTGCCTCCGTAGCATGCGTTGATGGTGTCAATACCCTCCAGGCTTGTGTTGCCGGCAGGCTCGAAGAGCTGGGTCAGCACAGTCTTGATGGACTTTGCCTTGTCGATCAGGGACTCTGTGCCGACCTCTAGGCGACCAATGGACTTGGGGTCGATGCTATACTTCTTCAGGAGTGATGAAACAGCCGTGAGAGCAAGGGAGGTGGCATCTTAGGTCATGGTGTCAGTAGTTGATGGACATTGGGAGCACCGCTCCGCAATCGCGCTTCCAACAGAGACAGTGTGGTTGTCGCATCACAAGCTCTTACCTTCACGATCATTGCAGAAGTTCATGTACTTGAGACCCAAGCCAATGGTGTATTTTCCAGCTGAAACGCCCTGATATTGTTCGAAGAGTGACTGGTCTAAGGCCTAAGAATGTAAATCAGTTGCTGGACCAAAACGAGTATGATGCTGCAGAGAGCTGCTATGAAATCACCAACCTGGCCGGGGATATAGATCTCCATGGCCTTGATGCCAACATTGTTAGGGTACGCCATGGTGAATATTAGACCTCAAACGTGAATTGAGCGACGGCGTGTGATTCTGAGAGACAGCAATGAGGAGGTCAAGGGGAGGACTAAATGGAAGGCAGTCCTTTATGGTGATTCTAATGTGGGCGAGACTGCTATCAAAAAGAAGATAATCCTGAGAAACACCTGTGAGGCTGTGCAAGATTGTCGGTCTCGAACGGGATTGCTGCCAACCCCGCGCGATCCCTGACAAGCTGAGGGCCAGACCAGGCACCAGGGTCCTTTTGCTTACACCCCTGTCAAAACGTAACACAGAAGCTTGCACCAGGGGATAAGCATCAGAAGTCCCTTGCGTGTCCATGTTTTGTGTATCAAGAGTGGGGCTTGTTTGCTTCTGAAGCGAAAGGAAGCGGCACAGCGAATCTTTTGGGTATCGTCGGTCCTAGTTCCCGACGGGGTCAGCCAACACACCCCCGGGGAAGTTTTACTAATCCGCTATCTGCAATACAGGATCTATAATTTGCTTGCGCTCAGAGGGGGCTACATGGTTTCGGAAGCTGTTACAGACAGCATGGTACCAGGAGCCACAGGCCGTTTCCAAACGACAAAGCTCGCCAAAAGTTCATTGCAGCGAGTATCTTCACAGCCGCGTATCACCCAAAAGCGAACGGAATACTGTAAATGACTGCTATGGACGGTACATTGTCATTGATCAGACATATGTCAAGGTCCTACTCATAGTCACATGAAATATTCCATTGTATCCTCACTTGCTAAAATTTAATAACGAAAATTGGCAATATCACTTTGAGACTGAACGTCGTTCATCGCCCTTGGTAATTTTATTATGCCAGTTGCGATAGTAACCTAGTGAGCTAACACTTACCGGGCTCCTAGAAGCGTCATTTGGCGATTGCATGCCTCGCTTTTCCTTCCATTACTGATATGGATTTCTACAACCTCTTGGTTCACACAACGCTGCCATATCCGGCTCTAGCAACGTCACCATGCGCCTGTCTATGATCTTGGATGTAAGATGAGGCTGCTTAGCATTTGTTCTAGATGATTGTTTAGCCATTCCGCCTCTGTTGCCAAAGGTAACCGCCCAAATTGAATTTCTTTGTGATTGGATGATGTTGGTGGTCTTAAACTACGTTCTGCCATGCTCAGTGCGTAAATGACATCACGGTGACAGTTGCGCTGTAAGCACAGTGTCCTGCTGAGTATGACATGGTCAGCTGCTGCCAGTCACGATGTGCATTTCGAAAACATCTTTACGATGTAATAATTGTCTACTATCGAACTTCTGAACTAGGCCGCTCAGTTCCCGTCAGACATTGCAAATCCTGCTGGCTGTACAAAATCGTCGAAGTTGATGTCTCCAAAGTCAAAATCTTGGCCCTCATTGATGCCAAAGGTGGGGCTGTTAGAATGGTCCTTTGGGTCAAGGAAAGGATCCGGGCTCTTGAGAACACCATCTAATGTCCCAACCACATTGTGGTACCCCTGCGGTAGTCCACGATGCGGCATAGTGTCGTGAAGGTGTACATTGGAATTTGTAACTTGGCTTCCGAGTCCAACCCCACTGTCATTGTTGGATAGAGCTGGAGTTTGTTGTGATATGCCTTGAATGCTGCTTAGAGGGCTTTCTTGCGACACTCGGGAAGAAGCCGAATGAAATGATGAATTTGCGAACCAACGGTGGAACATCATATCCAGGCCATCTGAGTGGATTTGGCCCAGGCGCTTCTCTTGCATGGCTGGGGTCATGGAAGGGCCTGGTAGACTTGCAGCAGCCAGCATATTCGCAAGGAGAGGTCCGCTGTGTAGGCGACAGTAATCTAGGAATGAATAAATCTCACTGACGATCTCAGGTTCCAGGTAGACGGATGAAGGGCGCTGTTGCTCTGGAAATATGATGTCCCACATGGCGAACCACTGCTCTTCTTCCGTGAGCGTGGATTTGGATTTGCGTGAGAGCTGCTTGCTTTGGCTTGGGGAAATCCCTTTCAGAATAACACCTGCCTTCGCCGGCTCGCAAACGAAACCATGGGGCTGTGAAATGTGCTCCTGAAGCCTCAAATCATCGGGGAAGATCTCTAGACAGCGTCTGCAATAGTCGTCCGGAGTGTGTTTTCGCTTGAGGTGTTGTTTCACGTCCCGTATCCGTGATAGTTTGAATTTGAAACATTCCTGGTGCCTGTGCTGTTCTGCTTTCCAGAAGGGACAAGCAAATGGCCTATTCTCAGGCTCTCGATTGAATCTTTTCGAAGACCTTGGTTGGGTCACATCGTCCTCTGAATCATCCTCGTCTGTCCTTGTTCGCTTCCCCTTTCGTTGTTTTGGAGGCGAATTCGATGTCGTGCACGCCCCTTGACTTCCACGGGATGTCCCCACGTTTGGAACTTTGCTATCCGACGGAGTCTCACCTTCGTGAGCTGTCCGATAACCATCAACAAGCTGAGAAGCCACGGATTTGAAAATTTCTTTGAGAGGGTCGTCATTTTCCAAGGGCTCAAGCTCCTCGGAAGCATCTGACATCGACAGCAGGTCTGAATCTAGCGATGAATAAGGTGAGATCCCTGATTGAGAGCCTGATGAATAGGTTCGGACATGATGAGACGCGGGCCGTACGCTTTTGGTCTCAATTATCCCCGGTTTGCCATCCGTGGAGCTCTCTTCGCAAGGTGAGGATGAAAGGTCCCAGGTGACGCCAAGAACATGGCTTTGAAGGCCGATAGGAGCCGCATCGCTGGCGGCAGATTCGTTGTTTTCAGATGTTCCTAGGATGCGATCAGAACGCTTCAGTGAATGTGAGAGATATTGTGTCATACCTATTTGTTCCATACCGTAGGCGCAGCTTTCGATAATATGACGACCTGACGTTAAGTCATCAAGGCCTAAGCTCTGTGCGTCTTTGTCATAGCTGGGTGGGAGCATGACTGGTGGTTGACACGGGCATCTTCCAATGCCCCAAGTATGATGCCAAAGGAAGATGTCTCCTGTTCGCTCAACGAGAACGAGAGACTTTTTCGAGCCATTCAGACGTACGCCTCTCCTTGTTCTTTTCAAACAAATGTCTCCAAGTCCAACTCCCACTGCCTTGAGAAAAATATCGGAGGTGATTTCTAGCCCATGATACTGTTCTGGTCTGCGGAGGATTGGGTAACCTTGAACGATGGTCAATTTCTCCTTCAGGATGCCCAACCACCACTGTTCTTGAGCCCAGTCGGATCCTTGCGTTGTCTCCTCGGCTCTGAAGTCGAAATCCAAAGTTTCGTTTTGTGTGTTTGAACGATATTTTAACCGTCTCTTTGATCGGCGTTTTGGAATAGGGGCAGTGACGATGGGCGCCTGCCGGACGATTTTCTTTCTCTCGTCTCTGAGGTATACAGCGCAGAACCAAGCAAGTTGCTCTCCACACTCGGCAATGATGTTCGCTGCACCGACAGCAGTCATAGTCAACACGCCAGCGTCAATATAAGTCTCCAATGTGGTATTGAAAGGGAGCCTTGCTGCATAAAATTCAGCGAATAGCCTCGTAAAACCTTGCATTCCAAAATTTGCTTACCGACGTGTGCGGATTCATCTGTGCCATTGAAAATGGCTTCGAGCAATCCAAGAATCTGTCTTGACGTAGAAGGCCACGTCTGCATCATGTAATCCTTAACGGACATTGCCTGGGCATCTGTCTTGTGATACGCCAGCACTATATACGTGAGCATATCTTGATTTGCGTTCTCTGTAAGTCGGTGCCCTCCAAGTATACTGCGCTTGGAAAGCGTCCATTCTGGAAAGCGGAATCTCGCTTCATGGAATTGAGGTTGCTGTTTCTTGCTGATATATCCGGATGGAAGAATACTTGATATTTTCCGCCGAATTTCCATGCCTGAACTCGTGCCCTCAGGGTTGGCACAGTCCCAAGTGAGAGATAAATCTCTTATCAGGACGTCGACAAGCCAAGAGAACGCAGTGCTCTCTAGCACAACTTCGTTGTAATTTGATAGATCCGATAGATCAAACGCATCGTCTTCTGAGTCAATTACGCCTTCAAAAAAGTCAGGCGAGACTCTCGAAGGAGGTGTCGCGTTTGCGTTTTGGTCCCACAAGCTCATCTTTTCGTAGATGGACATCTCATTTCCTTTGTCCCTTGGGGGTTCCGCGGCAACTTCGCACTGCAAATCACTGCCCGCGACCATCGTGGTCAGCCGTTCTGCAATTTCCCTTTCTATATGTCAATACGGTACTATGAATCCACACGTGGTATCGTGGAGGAACACGAACTGACCGACCGCGCTTGTGTACGAAGTACATTATGTCTCGATTGATCTGTGAGGTGGACTCCGTTCCAAGTGTCAATGCAAATGACTTAATAAGGTCGGCTAGGCCGCTGTTGATAGTAGGCCAATTCTTTTGGTTGATGTAAGGTCCTACTCTTCCGTAGATGTTCCCACAAAGCTCAGCAATGTGTTGCTGCGCGTTGGCGTTAACGCTTGTAGCAGAGTAGGAAGTATCGGAATCGGGCTCGTCGGGTCTCTTGCCATGACACGCATCCACCAGATCTCCGCTGCTGCATTCAGCAGAAGGGGTTTGCAGACCCAAAGAATGAAAGACGGAATCGTAGCCGGAATCAGTAGGTGGTACGTCTTTTTTGTCATGCGATAGCTCTTGATACTTCAAAATGTACTGTGTTTCGTCACTTGGAACAGTTCGCCGTGCTGAAGATAATCCAATGCTGTTTGGTTCCTCTATGGGCTGAGCCGTAGCCAAGTCGTTGTCATCAATGCCAGTCGAATGGTAAGGTACCGGTAGGCTAGAATTGCCGGAAGACACATAATGTCTCAACATTGTTTGACCCGACGACTCAGTGGCCGACTCGAGCCGAGAAAGGGCTGAATGGAAATCTGTGTTAACATGGTAGGGTTGCGAGTCGTCAACTCCACCGAGGGAAACGGTCGGAGTGGCTGTTTGACTCGGATATTGATATCCTTCAAGATACATTTGTCCTCCAGTAGAGGGATCAAGTACCAAAGATGTGCATTGATCCATCGTCAAGTATTCGGAAGGGAATGATCCGTTGCATACGCTGGGGGAATCGTCGCGACTACTATAGCCAGGAGTAAGTAGCAAAGTATCAGGTAGTTCGTTTGTCGCGTCTCCCCAATCAGTCAATGATGGTGCAAGAGTAGGCATCGACGAAACCGTACTGGGCGTTGAGTCTGGGGTGAAAACACTACCGACTATCTCATCGGGCAACTCGTCGGTCCGGTTACTTCCCAATGGTACAACACTCCAATTGACAAGAGGTTCAGCGTACGATAAATCGCTACAGTACAATTAACAACGTTCTTGAAGGCTCAGATCATTCCGAGGGAAACAGAACTCACGAAGCATGGATATCTGGGGCTGATCGCATGTATGATTTAGGAACCATGTAGCTTCTGCATGCCGGTATTGTTCCGTCTAGGTGATTCTTCCAATCTATCGCAGCAGGGACATTGGTAGGCCCTTCAAAACCCCTCAAGGCTAGGAAGTTTAGCCTTGATTCAGAGCTATAGGGTGCGAGAAAAGGCGTTGGCTGGTATGTTCTAAATGGTCGCAGAGGTTGTGCCTTTCGTCCCAGCCTAGTTGTATTCCATGTTCCGCGTATTGATGGTGCAGTTCCTGGGGCCGTTTGTTCTCCTGAAGGTGGTAACTCTTTTCTCAAAGGCGTCCGGCGCGTACTGGACAACACCTGAGTTCGTTGCGCTCGAATGGGTAGAGACCTGGAGCGACCTCCAGAGTTCCTGGCGGGCGGTGATTGGTGGCTCGCCCGATGTATGTTTGTCTGAGATTGCATCATCAGACTCGTGGGATAGAAATCAATATCGTCGATACTGGACGAGAGGAAGTGCGTCTGGTCGATGCTCCATGGAGGGCTTCCATGGCCCATGTCAGTGGGAACTGATTTAGGAGTGTACTCATCGACCATATTGCTTATGCTTGCATACGAGCCAAGTTGTGGGAGAGTTGTAGAGCCAAGCCTAGAGTCCAATGAATGCATCTTTGCTGCAGAACCCGCTTCACTGATGGGCGGACGCCAATAGTCCAAGTCCGCCATGGGCATAGATGAGTCGTCAAGTAGCGCAGGGTCACTTGTCCGTGACGTAGCATCAGTAGCACACTTGTATCGAGGTGAAGCCTCGCCTGCGTTGTAGCGAGAATCGTCTGTGGAAGTGGTTTGCAGCATCTGTGACTGACCAGCACATCCTTCATTGCTGCAAGACGTGAGGCTCCAGATATTGTCGATGTTAGGACTGGCGCAAAGGTGGTCTTCTAGCTCAGTCATCTGGAATGACGGGTCTAGACCACGGTCGTAGGAAGCTGTGTCCATGCGGGATGATGAAAACCAGATAGTGATGTGTTAGACGCAAATACTGAAGGGGTGGTCCCTGGCGCTGGGAATAACCTGCGAAAAACGAGGACGCCGAATAGCTTGTAATGAGAACACAGAACCCAGATGCAAGACTGAGTTCCAGCAGAGATAGAATCGAGCGATAATCGCTTACAAATGTGGAATGTGGCAGTCCTTGCCAAGTCAGGCTACGCCCAGAGAGCACCGTGTGCTATCGCGTATCATTCGTTGAGTTCCCGACATGCCGTATCAGCTGCTCAACGCCCAACCAATTACAGAGAAAGGCACACCGGTGCTTTTAAAGATGGAGGGTACTTGGTGCTTTCAAGGATTGTGCTCGGAGAGGCGGCAAAGGAGGTGCGGAATCGCGCGGGAAACATACCAGCTTCGCAGAGTCGCTTTCCACCTAAACGCCGGACGTACTGGATGCAGGCCTATCTGATTCGAACGGTTGATGAACGTGTAGACATTGCTAATCTTTCGAAGAGGTCGAATGTTATGCTTTTGTATCTCTTGCTGGAATTGAGCTGCAGCATCTATTCTTACCTCCAGGCCTCCATCTGTCTACAAATTACGTAGCATTATCCAGCTGAAGTTGTCGCAAGCGATACAACAAAATGTGCATGATGCATCATGATGATTTAAGCGCTTAGGCTGATGGTCATTTTTTAGATTTTCGTGCGAAAGACTTAATCATCAATCACTTTCCGTCTTGCTTTGGAGGCGCTACGTCTTCTGCTTTGGAGGAACTTGGAGATCTGGTGATCAAATTGGTTAGGGTAGGCTCAAAGTTTTGAAAGATTCAACATTCTGGTCCTGATATTTCCTTCTAAGATGGATGAGTCGAGAGCCCACCGCGAGATCGACAAACAAGGGAGGACGCCGATTAGGACATTCCTCGCTACTAGAAAGAGACGGTTGTGATGACATGTAAGCTACAGACAGACACCGCACTATGCTCCTATGCCCATTCGTCAAAATGACCAGGCTCAGGTTCGATGGATTTCAACCAATCATATCAGACAGCACTACGGCGGTGTCGCGCAGCTAGGTAAGCGGCTGTGCTTGGCCTTTTGGTGCTTGGAGTTCCCTCTGGTGCAGCAGTGCTATCGCTGCTGCCGTGGTATCGTTGGTGCGTGTTGGTAGACGAGCACAATGTTAAAGTGTTGGGTTTGAAGATTTGAGCAGCAGAGAATGAGTTACAAAATCAAGCACAAATTCACAACCCCATAACGAAATATATTAAGCATGAATTTCACCCCGTCCTTCAAGTTATTTCCATGCCGGATATTCCACTCTGAGTGTCTTCGACGCAATATCCATAAGAATCATCTTCAACATCATATTCCTCAGTACAAATTATTACCCAAATGCCGACAGTGTCGCACTATTCCGTAGCCACTACGAGTGGTGATAGGCAGGTCGCAACGAAAACGTCCGCCCATGAAAACATGCAAGGCTAATAAAGGAGACGGCAGTCAAACCAAAGTACCTACTGTCATGTTGAACAAGTACCTTTCCAATGCTCCAACTATTACCGAAACGCTGGCCAGTAGAGGAAGAATACAAGGCAGGGAAGATAAAACGAGGAAATATGTCGATGATTGGCAAGTCACTTGGCAGAAATTAAGTGCGGACAGCAAATGAGCAGCTTCAACTTGAAGGCAGTGCAGAGACTCATAATCCGGGAATGCACATCGACCCAAGAGTCGTTTGCATCATGTTGAAAAAGGACAATACGCAAGGTCGCTTAATGGTTTTCATCTATCTGGGAGGGATCTAGCCGGCGTTGGCCCAACAGCTTTGTGGGATACGGCGTGACTTGGTTGGAAATGGGTAGAGATTTGCATTCTTCGGAAGGTTTCTTGTTAAAATGGCGAGCTTCCTTGGCTAAAGACGCTGGCTGTGGGAGACACCTTGTAGTGTTGTGAAATCATCTTTGCGCTTTCGCCATATGCCCCATTCCCCCACCCCCAAAGCGTGCATGTGTAAACTGCAACTACAAAAGCTACAAAAGTTCAAAACCATCGGAATATTCAAGCCGAGCCTGTGATTCATCAATTTGCGGGCGGCCTTCTTCTGTAAAACCTAGAAACCCCAAGAATGATTGATCGCCGACAATATGTTCATTCCAATCAATAGGAACCTGCCCATCTCCACTTGTGCCGCTTGGTAGAGTGAACCTACATAGCTGAGTCCCAATATCTTCCTCTAATTCGTTATTCGGCGTCACCTCTATTTGGATATCAACCCCGCAATTGCCGGTCTGAACATACTGCATGCCGTTTGAGAAACCCGGTTTCGACGTTCTACTACCTCTTAAACGAGCCTTGTCTTTCTCTGGAATTTGTTCCAGCCCCACTACATCATTGGCTGTTGGCAATACATTGTGTTGTGGCTGATGCCTCGGCTCTTGTTTGCTGATAGGCAACGCCAGATCTGTCGGTTGCTTGTCAAGGGTTTTGGGAAATATTTCCATGCCGACACCGCTGTCAGTAAAGGATCCAACAGGTGTTCCAGAATATCTCGATTCTGAACTGGAGTCTCGATAACTTGAGATGCCGCTCTGTTGACCTCTGAGTTCCGAATTCGTGAAGAGGCGAATGCAGCATTCTTCGAACATCAACTCGGTATCCCGGTCGAAGGTTTTGCGCAAGTCTCGCCTGTCTTGAGGAGTAAGTTTCTCCAACGCTTTGGTTTTCTGTAGCTCTTGTAGAATCATTCCGCCCCCGTTCAAGCAAACTTCTCTTCTCAACAAACATATCTCTTCAGAGAGAGAATAGTCTAGGTATGGAGACACGGGTTGCGGCTGCCAAGGAAATAATATATTCCATATGGCAAACCATTGATATCTTCACTTTTGGGTTCTTTTGATTTTTTCGACAGACTTTTCGAGATCTCAGGTACGATTCCCTTAAACCGAAGAGTTCTGCCAGGAGGGGCAAGCTGGCAATCGAAGCCATCTGCTCGTGGAGCGTGTTGGTCAAGATGTCTTTTGTCAGGAAAGACTTCTAAGCAGCATCTGCAGTAAAAGTGAAGCATATGCCTTCTGTTGAGATGCTGCTTCACATCCCCGATTCTTGATAACTTGTACTTGATGCATCTGGTATGCTTCCTGGGCTCAAGTACCCAAAATGGACAAGCAAACGATCGAGGCGAAGCTGATTCTAACTTTGACGACTTGTTGCTTCGTTTATTTTGTTCGTCTTCGTCAGAATCCGGATCGTCGTTTCGGTCTCTCCTTCTTTTCATAGTATTTCTTCCTCCTGAGGTAGAGGTTTCCGATTGTTCAGATGGCAAGAACAACGCCGTGCTAGCGAATGCGTCACCATCAGTAGAGGCTTGACCTCCAGCAACAGATCGGAACCCTGAAGATGGCCGAGCGATCATAATCCGATTAATCACAGCCTCTAAGGTGGCGGGGATCGGGCTGTCATCGTCCCACGACTCTGTCGACCCAGACGACTCAGATGATGGAAGCCAATCAGAATCGAAGGACGATTCTGAACACTCCGCCTGCTCCAAATTGGCTAGGTCTAGTTGACTCTCGACGTGGAGAAGAGCCTTGTCCATGGAAAAGTCGCTAAATTCGGCCGAATCCGCCGAATACTCAGTGTCATCTGAATCTTCCTCTATGTCAACTTCTTTGCATGTGAAAGAGGCAGCAACGATAGAGGAGGAGTCACGAATCAAGTCTGGGAAACGGCCAAACGATATTTCAGGGGTTCGGCCTTTGTTCAGGACAGGTTAGAAACTATGATGGATAATAGGTGAACCGGAACCTACCTTGGTTACTACACCGTTCCACGAAGTGACGACCAGAGAGCAGTTTTCTTGCACTGTAAGCATCGTCTTTGGCATCGAACTCGCGGCTATTTTGTGGGCCGCAGCGGCAAATCTGTCCGGGGCTCTGAGTTTCATGCCAGATATAAAACCCATTTTCCTGTTGGACCAGCGATAGAGGCGTTGTAGATGGGATCTTTGCACCCCAACGGTTCATGTCGATTGGGTGAGGCTGCCACGACTGGAGCAGGAATTCGGGGGAGATTTCGAATCCGTGGCATTCTTCTGGACGTCGTAAAATGGGGTAGCCTGCAACTATTACAAGTCCTTGTGGGAACATCAATTCCAATTGCCTGTGATTTATGGGTAGTATGTGGTTGACAGCGCTTAACTTTACATCAAAACATTGATCTGCTTGGCGCCCCAGGCATTGTTGCATTGATTCCCAAAGCTGATCCTGGGAAGAATCGATCACATTGACTGGATCGGCGATAGTAGGCGTTTGCTGAATATCTAGACGCACACTGGGACTCTGTAGTGCCGCATGCAACCAAGCTAGTTGTTCTGCGCATTCGATAATCGTATGGAAGGGCCCTGAAACACCCACAACTAGGTGGCCGTGTTCAGCGGAAGCGACTACACGTGTGCCGTCCGGCAAGTTGGCTATAAAACTTTGAGTAAATAACATCTCGTTCCTGAACCGTGTGCAAAACCACTTACTGACAAACACTTCAGCGTTGTTTTCAGTAGCCCGTATCAAGCTGAGGATTTGATACCAGGTCAATGGCCAGGTCTGTGCCATGTACTCTTCGATGGAGATCGCCTGTAATTTGCCGCCGCAACATGCGACAACCATCGAGTCGAACGATCTTGAAGTACTATTCTTGACACCGGATTCTTTGTGTTCAAAGAGGGCCCAATTCAAGATTCTCATCTTGATCGTATGTCTTTGTAGGGGCAGGAACCAGCTGGTGCTTCTTCTGGTGAGACTTTGGAGAAACTTCTGCCGGAATTTGACCCTAGAGCTCGAACCTTCAAGCTCTGCCTGGTCTTGTAGCACCTCTTCGTTTCTTAAACTCTGGAGGGGCCTCCTGAATGACCTGCTCTCTGAAATGGTGCTTGCGTACGTTGGTAGGCCAATATCGGTCATTTCTTCATCGCCGTCGTCGTCGCCCCCCCTAGAATGGTCAGCATGATCAATTCCACCAGAATTACTGGGGAAACCTTACAGTTACATCTTCTCGTCCATCGTGTTCACTTTGCTTCCGCCTTCCCGCTCACACTCACTACCGGTTCCGAATCCAAGAGCATCGTTGGAAAGTTCATGAACAATTCTTCTATCGCGGGAGTTTTTGACGCTCCAGCTTATTTCATGACCAACCTCTGTATTGTCGAGAGGATGAGTGGGAGAGTGACGCTGGTTCGAAAGAATGCTGCGGCGAGGCTTGGAACCGATAAATACAGAGCCGCTCGTTTGTGCTGCGTTTGGGCGGGGGAGAAGAGCTTTATTCCTTTGCGGCGCGCGGAACACGGCGTCGCTCTCGGCGGCATCCTTAACGTAGCCATGGCACTTGATATCGGCCTTTGCGCACCGATTACATGCAGGCTTGCCCTCGTCGCACTTGACTCGCCGGATCTGACAGGTGATGCAACCCGATCTGACCTTTGGCTTTGAAGCGTGTTTCTTTCGGGGCGGAGGCGCCGGAGCGAGCAGAGTTTGACCGTGACCATTTGCCGCCGACTGAGGAGAAGACGAGATTGCAAGAGGCGGAGGTTTTGATGATAGGAAAGAACTCACAACCGGGCACCCATGACCCAACAGCTCAGGAGAATCCGAGAGAGATTCGTCCTTCGCTGTTATGGTTGTGAATGGTTTTAGGGCCGCTGGGATGGAATACATGGAACCAATGGTCAGCAACCTCGGACTACACCGATAAAGTGGTATTTTCGACAGGAGCATTCAACTCCAGCTACCACTTGCCGATTGACTTCTCCGAGCTTCGCGATGTTGAAAGGGGGGAAAGCTGACAAGAAGGTTTGCCTGCAACGAGGATGCGCACTGATGCCTAAAAGGCAACGACGGGGCGGCGCAGCAGAAGGCGTCCCCTTCTCATTCCAACGATGAGTGAGACACACGTCTGTGAACAACCACCAATCAAATCGAATGACACAGCCGTGTTTTACACACCAGTGATGGATTCTGTGTTCTGCGCCATGCGTGTTGGGTGGTGTACCAGTGTGATGGTGATATTGACCGCTCAGTGTTGTTGAAAGTCCGTGTTGATGCCACGATGCAATGAACAGTGGCCTCATCCGTATGAATCGTGATATTTGTCAAAGTAATAAAAGGACTCTGAGGAAGACGCCAATGATCTGAAGAGGCTTCAGTTGTATACCATTTCATAGCCTCGACATCTTCAAGAGCTTTTAACGTGAGAAGTCTTCCATAAGCCCTGTCTGAAAAGGCGCAATTTTCCAGAGAACAATGCGATCCCATTCGAACGTTTCGGTGGCCACAACCGGCAGCAGCAGGTCAATTGAACATCCAATCCCGGAAGCGCTTGGCCATGGGCTTTTACTGACCAATGAGACAGTCGCAGAAACAAGACACCTGCCGTGATGCTCGAAGAATACCTCTCTAGCGCTCCAACCGTCACCGAAAGCATTGCCCGCGGCAAAACAACAAAGGATAGGATGAAGAAGATGCATCGCGGTCTTGAGAAGTGGCAAAAGGATTGGAACACCATGGGACACGCGCAGAATGGAAAATGAGATCATGGCCTAGGAATCGGGTATCGCTATATGCGGAGCGTCTACCCGCATCGTGTGGTACTGTGTCATGCCTGTTTTCCACTGGGTTGAGAGACCAGGAAATTAGAGATGTCTGAAATTGTTCATATATTCTTACGACACTCCAGCATGCTGGGTTCAAGAACAGTATTAACCGAGCATGAGTGAAGAGCAGTGTCTTAGTCCAATAGACGTCAACTTCTGATCACACTTGCACCACGCGTGGCAAGGTTCAAAGTTGCTCGAACTGGCAACTAGAATCAATTAAGCGTTTTCGGGCGCTCAGGTCCCTAGTTCATCTGATTCGCCGGCCGTTTGTGGGGAAGATCGGATCGATGATGGCTCGATGACCAGTCCAAGCACTCCCGTCAGGGGCACACCATCTCCATAGTCCTGTCAAATGCTGGATATGACCCTGAAATGATCTCAGCAATTGCATATACAATGGTATATTCCTCATGGGACCCTTCGTCAAGCTATTTGAGCCAAGTCCGTTGTTATAATCCATCGTTCTCGCATTTCGTGCAGAACCTCAAACGGCCCCAAGAACAAAAGCTCAAGCCACAACCACACCAACCTCGTCCGTGCATCAAAACTCCCTTTGACACTCATCTGTGCCATTGCTTTTTCTAGATTGAGAATAACGGCATCATAGACATTTCTACCCTAAATCGAGCAGAACCCCTAAAAGTGATGTCATCACTACCCCATCACGGCCTCCGTCCATCAACCATATTCCTTTCCTCAAAAGCGACAACATCTCACCAATTCAAAGTCCCAATCGCATCCCCAATTTATCATAATACCAAATCACCAATCCCCTTCACTCCCACCCATCACCACTTCTCCACAACCTCCAAAATGGGCTCCAACTCCTTCGACCAAGACTGGAAAACCGCCGCCCCCTACCTGCCTTCCTCGCAAGCCGAAGTCGACGGCAAGCCCTTCGACAAGAAGATCCGCGGCGAGTGTCACTGCGGCCAGGTCTCCTACTGGCTCTCGCGCGACCGTCCGCTCGCCTCCAAGTTCTGCCACTGCCGCGACTGCCAGAAGATGCACGGCGCGCCCTTCCAGTGGGCCGCCATCTTCCACAAGACCGACCTCGCCTTCGACCGCGGCGTCGACGGCCTCGCGTTCTACAACTCGGGCTCCAAGAAGACCAATCACGACCTGCCATGCAAAGTATCGTGCGGCCACTGCGGGAGCCGGATCATGGACGAGGGGAGGAATATGGTGCTGTTGTTCCCGGGGTTGTTGCATTTTGATGAGGAGGAGAAGAGGGAGAAGTTTGATGTGCAGTGAGTGTCTTTGCCTCCCCACTCGATTGAGGTGATGAGCTGGGTGAGGCGATTTGAGATGCGGATGTGCTGACATGGTGTAGGATGCACATCTTTTATAAGCAGAGGGTGGTAGATTTACCTGACGGCAGACCGAAGTGGGCTGCCTTGGACGAGAAGAGCGAGCTGATGGACGAATTGCTCGACGATGAGAAAAGTGAAAAGATTTCTGTCTTCAAGGCGACTGAGTCCTCAGAATCGGCGAAAAGGAAACGAACGGCCTAACGTAGCAAAGACATCAACGGATGGTGGAAGCCCAATCTAAGCATTTGTTTCAATGAGTAGTAATGACAGTGTCTATGCCATCTCTACAGGATTTCCCTGTTCGTTTTGTAGCGTCAGGAACTTGGCAGAACTCTAACCGACTCCTTGCCGCCGATATCGCCATGTTGAATACATGGTTGAAAAACACGATTGACTTATGACCGCATTGCTTTACGCGTGCAACAAGTCGTCAAACTACATTTTCCAGTCGCTTTGTGACTCACTACGTTTAGAATGATCCCGTAGGTGGTGAATCAGTTCGAGGCTGTTCGTGTCTGGTCTTTTACAAGCCATACTGTAGTAAATCACAGCAAATTTTACAACAAACTCTGGCAACATCTCACGATAAAAAGATCGTGAAGAATCATCTTCCGCTGTTGTGTGACCATCTACGTCCATCCTTCATTACTTCACTTCACCACAGCAATGGCATACTCCGAGTCTCAATCCTCGACGACCAAAGGCGTTGCTGCCGTCCAGCTTCCTTTCACCAAGGAGCCGAACACCTGCGGCTTCATTGATTCTCCTACTTCTACACCGACGTAGGCCGTGTCTTGCCACTTGGGGTCCCCGTTACACGTACTAATCGCCTCACAGGATATCCCCAAAAGACCAGGCGTGGACATGTCCCGGGCCGTGCATATCGTCAAACTCATTCCTAGGCTGCCGCTCCCCTGTACCGACAAAATGCCTTGGGTCGTCCGCGGAGTCCATAGCGGGCGGCTGTAAAGAGGGCGAGCTGTGCTGGTGAGCAGGCAGATGTTGACCCTCTGTTGTGGTTCACGACGCTAACGTCCTAAACAGCAAATACCGACCCGATACCGCGTGCTACACCTGGCTCTCAACTGATGATGCATCAACATTCACCCTCTACGAATGCAGTTCCACAAGCGGCACAGGTAACCTTCTGGCATCTCCGACGGACCTGCCCGGCCCCACCTTAACCACCATCATCGACCCCACGTCCAAAATTCTGACGGGATCCAAGACACCATCGGCAGCAACCGCGAGTCCCCTCCCAACATCGACGCAGGAACCGCAGCAAGAAGCCTCAAAAGGTGCCATCGCAGCCAGCGTCGCAGGCGCCCTCGCGTTCCTCGGCCTCCTCGCAGGCGGGGTCGTGTACTTGTACATATGGAACAAGAAGAAGAAGAAGAAACGGGAGGGGTTCACGGGGCTCAATCGGAGGGGGAGCATGGCGATCTCGGGGCCGTACATGGTCAGCGGGTTACCGCCCAAGTTCCCGCCGCCGCCGTCTGCCCCACCGCGTCCGCCGATGAGCCCGGGGGTGTATGACATGGAAGTTTTTGATCAGGGGAGATGTACTTCATCGATGTATAGCACTGGGAATCACGTTGAGAGGGGCTCGGATGGGCTTGTGCCGCCGGCGTTGAATGTTCCTGGGAGGCCGAGTAGGGATGGGGAGGCTGTTAGTGGCGGGTGGATTTGAGAGGGACAGCTGTAAATTCATTTCTGTACTGAAAAGTGGCAGTTGCGTTATTTAGGTCGGTCGCGGTGACTCACGCCCGAAAATTCTCAATCATCCATCCCAAATCTTTCTGTGCTGTCTGGACGAAAATTGCTGGTGACGTGTGGTTGAGAATGGGACGAACATCGGCGGTGCGGCGGTTCCGACTCGGCGGGTGGTGATGTGTCAACGGGAGCGCGGGAGGGAAGGTCCTTGAACCGCCGGCGGGGGAGAGCGGGCACCGCTGAAGTCGCAGTGGTGCTTCAAGGGTAGGCCCTGCTCGGTTGCTGCTCCCGGGAGTGGACTGAGGGGGCATTTGATGGATCGTCGCTGCTTTACCTACAGAGTGGTATTGAATGGATTTCATGCAGGATGCATTAGGAGATGGAATTGAAGAGCCAGAAATTCGTTTGGAGGGAGAGAAATGCCCTAGTGAGTTCCGTGATGGCGGGTGACTTTAAGCGCAGGTCTCCCGCCTGATAGCCGGGCTCCCGAAAGCTTAGCGGGTGGTCCCGCGTATCACGGGCCTTACTTCCAGAGGGCATTATCGGACGTTTGAGCGCAGCAGCCGGCGCTGATTGTAAAAACTATTTTCTATGAGAGTGTTTGAGTGCATTTTTGATAAAAGTTAAGTCTCGGAAACGGCGGCGCCCAAAAGCAGCGGCCGGCGGGATGCATCCGTGGGATTCTCACAGTGAGACAACACGCTGCGTGGCCAGCGTCAGGTGGGTTAATAGCCGCCCTTTTTAAGGCAAAGCCCCTCACTCTCTCGCCCAGCCAAGGCATCCGTCCCAGTTGGCTGCCTGTCCTCCTCCACGAGTGTCATGCACCAGCACAACTCACCACTGCAGCATCTACACCATTGTAAGGGGTGACCCGGCACAGAGGGGCCAGGTCACGGGCGTGCCGATGCCGGTGGATAATCGCGATAACCTAAGCCAGTGGGGACGCTTAATCAGATGATCTGATAAGATCCTAAATTTCACGACTTTCCCACCCCCGAATCCTTCAGTACCATTTTCCCTCAACCCCTCGGAGCACCGAGCTGTCCCTCCCGAGGCACCTCACCTCGCCTTTTCTTTCCCACTTGCCGTGAGCCGCCCAGTCTTTGCGTCTGCGTCCCCTTGCAACTCGCTCCAGACATTTCCAACCAACCCCTCCAAAGGCATTTCGCATCATCACCATCGCCCAGCAGCAGCTCCCATATCACAGCGAGCCCCCGCCAACGGCCCGAGCGACCAGATGCGAAGCTCCCGACCGTGATGCGCGCACCGTGGTCATCGCCGTCCTCGGCGACCGGACGAGGCCCAGGACTCAATCTCACCGTCGTCGCCGCGACTGCGCTCCTCCTCGCCACCTCCGTCGCCGCCTCCACCGTATCCGTCGGCGGCCTCTGCTACGACGCCTGCGTCAACACCATCCGCCAGCCGCACTTCAACGACACCGCCCCGGCCAAGTCGAAGCTCCCGCAATCGTGCAAGAGCTTGCTGCACATCAAGTCGCTGTACCTCTGCACCCATCTGCATTGCGACGCGCCGCACCGGGATGCTGGACTGGGCATGCAGAACGCGACATGTCAGCAGTACATGAACGTGTCGCTGCCGCCGTTGGAGATTATCGGAGGGTACTCGGAGGAGGAGATCAAGGGGCTGAGGAGGCTGACGAAGGAGGAGGGCACGGCGGAGACGGTCCTGGGAGAGGTTGTGCTGCCCGCGGAGCCGTTTTACCAGATCTGGTATGATTCTTTGGAATCGGTAGAGTATACCTACAGTCGGCATTATCGATATGGGTATGTGCATCACCTCGAGCCGATGAAGCACCGCTGACAAGATCCCAGATTCTATGTTATTGTCTTCTGGGTCATTGTGTGCGCTTTCGGTCTGGCGACCCGTCTTGTCGGAGCCATCGCCAGTCTCCAGCGCCAGGAATGGAACTCGGAGAAGAAGCCCAACGCGCTGCACTGGGCTGCGCTCTGGCTCAAGCGGTACATCACCATCCCGGCAACCTTTGGCTATCGCTGCTCGCAGAACCTGGGGTGGTGCACAATACCCCCGCGCATCCAGAGCATCACCATCTTCGCCTTCATCGCCGTCAACACGTGGTACTGTTGCTACGGCTATTCCCTCCTCCCGGGGCACATGTAGTAGGTCCACCCTTTCAACATCTCAGTACTATACTTACTCAAGAAGCTGGCCGGATATGTCGAAGCAGATAGGCCGCTACGTCGCCGACCGAACCGGCATCATCTCCTTTGCCAACTTCCCCATCATCTGGCTGTTTGGCATGAGGAATAACCTGCTCATGTGGGTGACCGGCTGGGACTTTGGCACATATAACAACTTCCACCGCTGGGTTGCTCGCGTTGCGACAGTCCAGGCTGTCATCCACACCGCTGCCTACGTTATGCTTATTCTGAGTGAGGGTGGCTGGACATACTTCCTCTGGTGGTTCACGCAAATGTTCTGGTGGGCCGGCTGGTTTGTAAGTACCCCCGCATCATCAACTCGTCCATCACTAACCCCCACAGGCAACCTTCGGCATGGTCTTCCTCCTCGTCGCCTCCGTCTTCTGGATGCGCCGCAAGCAGTACGAGCTCTTCCTCGTCCTCCACATCCTCCTCTCCATCCTCACCCTCGTCACCATGCTCGGCCACGTCTCCATCTTCAACCACCAGTTCGACATGCTCTTCTGGATCCCCTTCTACATCTGGGTCGCCGACCGCCTCCTCCGCATGTCCCGCACCCTCGCCTTCAACCTCAGGTTCTGGAACACCTTCGCCCTCGCAACCTACGACGCCACCTCCAACATCGTCCGCCTCAGCATCCCCTACCCCACCTCCTTCTACGAGCCCAAGCCCGGCACCTACTACTACCTCCACGTCCTCTCCGACAAGCGCGCCTGGGAGAGCCACCCCTTCACCATGGCCTGCACCACCCTCAACACCCACCACACCCGCAAGTTCTCCTCCGAACAGACCCCGCTCCTCGTCGCCTCCGACGACAACCCCGTCGAGCCCATGTCCGAGGTCGACCTGCACCCCCGCACCGGCACCCCCTCCATGACCTTCCTCATCCGCCCCTACGACAGCTTCACCGCCCGTCTCCGCGAGGCCGCCGCCGCCCCCTGGCCGCGCCCTGCCCGTCTCCGCGTCTTCGTCGAGGGCCCCTACGGCCACACCCAGCCCTTCTCCCAGTTCGACGACCTGCTCTTCGTCGTCGGCGGCAGCGGCGTCGTCGTCCCCCTAGCGCACCTCCAGCACCTCTGCCGCGCCGCCTCCCGCGCCCGCTCCGTCAAGATTGTCTGGGCCGTTCGCGAGCTGAGCTTCGCCGCCGACGTCCTCCGCCAGGACTTCGAGGACGCGCTGGACAGCGGCAAGTTGGCCGTGGATATCTACGTCACGCAGACGAGCCTCGCGACGAACGCCGTGCGGCCCGACGACTGGCCCGAGCACGTCAGGTTGATGTACGGACGCCCGGATGTGAGGGAGGAGGTGCAGGACGCCGCGACCGCGGCCGAGAAGAGCCGGCTTGCGGTCGTGGCGTGCGGGCCAAACGTCATGGCTGACGACGCGAGGAAGAGTGTCGTTGAGATGCTTGGACGGGGGTATTCCAGGATCGAGTACTTTCAGGAGAGCTTCAATTGGTAAGAGATGAGAATTAGATGATTAGACGGATAGCCAAGTCTTTTGGATCAGCGATGTTTTTTTAGCATAACCCTGGCGTTGGGCGGTTTGGTTACGGATACCATGATATTTATACACAATCTTACAACTAGATTATGAATTATCTCAACCATTTATGGTCATAATTCTCCCTAGACCTTTCGCCATGTCGTTATCCTTGTGGTCGTCCTCGTCGTCCACAATCACGATGTGGTCGAGCAACCAGACCTACCTGTCCGAATATTTGAACCTCTCAGCTTGGCGTCGGAACAACTAGCCCACCTCTGGACCTCCCACATCAATACTGATTCAAGAACGACAACCTACCCCACGCAGACAAGCTCTCGGGCAACGCTCCACGTCAATACCAAGTGCTCCTGTTGGTTGAATTCGCACAGGACTTATCCGGACACCATTTCACATGGCGCCACTCCTCCGTTTGCTGGTACGTTGACGGATCCATCGTCCTCAGCCAGTAACTCGAGGGCCTCCGTCTGTTGACATGCCCGTTTTCGTCCGTCGAGATCCTGGAGGTGGCGCCTATCGAGAACAGAGAGCCGCGCAAGTAGATGCTTCTGCCGTCTGACGTCCACTCGTAATGGTACAGGCAATGCCGACACACCTTGGAGTGGCACAGCATGCTCGCATAACCCGGCGATATCGGAAACCTGCCCACGCGCCTTTCGTCGGCCGTGTTCTTGGCTGCACAGCAAAGACACAACCATTCGTCTCTCTCGTCGCTCTTGTGGTACTCCAGCGACAAGGCCGACGGCTGTCTGAAGCAGACACACCGGTGCCAGTAAAACACCTTCATCAGCTTCTCCAAATCGAATGAGACGTGCGGGCACAGCAATCCCTCATGCCGCTGGTCGAATCGCTTGAGCGCTCTACGCATCACCTCCTTGGTGAGGATCTCCCCGCTCGACAAAGTGTGAACAGGCGCCTTCCATCCAAGCCTCAACTTTCCTGCGGCATCCCCCGTCCGCGAGGGTTCATAGGTGACTTCAGGGGCCTCGCCGTGTCGCCCGAACGCATCGGCGCACTCCCGGCAACGCACAACAGACCTCTTTCTGCTGGACTCTACGCCAATCCAGCCCTGGACACGTGGCCAAGAAAGCAGGGTATGCGGGCAGATCCGCAGCATACCTTCCCATCCGATGCAGATTCGATCTCGACGCTGTCGTTCAGCGGGGGAGAACCAGCTTGGATGGTGGGAGCACTTGCAAGCGGCGCATGCAACGTACCAGTCCCCCCGGGTGTAGAGCGGGTAGATGCCCTGCCTTTCCTGACTTCTACCAGCCAAACACCGCGCACAAAACGTCCGCCGTCGCAAAGCGTACCGGAGGCCATCCCGCTCCTCCACCCGCAGCCCATCCAAGTTGAACTCGGCCCCCGGGATGAAATGCGGACCAGGCGCCGTCTTGCCCCTGAGCCTCCGATAGGCGCGAAGCAGCCGGTGCACGCTCGGCTCCGCCGTCTTCGGGTCGATCACCGCGGTTTGCTGGTGGTACTCTGAAAACGCGGCGTAGCGGAAGAGCGCCGCGAAGAGGTGCGACACCTGCCGGACGAGGTAGAGGTCCGGCGGCGGGAGGCACTCCATGATCTCCAGCAGCAGCTCGTTGGGGAGGCGGAGCAAGGGGTTGGACGAGTAGTTCTCCAGCCGGCGGGTTTGCCATGCTGTGTCGTAGCCGGTGGGGATACTGGGGGGGCTGTGGGGGACGAGATCGCGACGGAAGCGGATGGTCGGGGAGGGGTCGGGGGTGGTTCCTTGGAGCTTGGCGAGGAGGCGGCGCATCGTCTTCATCGTCTTCTGTTTTGAAGGGTTGATGGGTAAGTGTTTTGGATATAGGAAAATATAAGCGGTTGAAGAACACACCTGAAGGCATTTGAGAACCCCTGTCGACTATCACTTTGTATCACATGGCTGAACAACCCGTTGGTTTCCATGTGAGCGGCCCTGCCGGTAAACTTTGTCCGCCGCCTCGTGATGGTCGAGAGAGGTTCTCAAATTCCTGTCAAGCTCTGATGCACCTCACTCAGCTTGACGTTGACCCCATCGATACCTGGCAGGGCTATGGAACCCTCGTTGCAGGCACCATCACGCCCCAGGACAGCGAGCTCGGCTACACTGGCGCTGCTCCGGATGTCACTCTCGACGCCTATTAGGGGTCTAGTGTTTGGCGTATGGCAGTCAGAACAACAGGAATTACGTCCCCGGCGACGGCGTACGCCTTCGTAGACTGTTCTCTGCTGGTGAACCTTATTCTTGTAGGGGTCGACTTCACCTACGTCTATGTTTTCGTTGTTGCTAATGTCGAATCTGTCATCGTGGCGGTGGTCGTCGTCCCTCATCATCGTCTGAAACCGATCCCCCCACATATAAAACCTTACAGCAATGCTATCGACTGGATGGTGCAAAGACCCTGCGTTGTATCGACGATCCATCGCGTTGGAGCCGACGTTCGATCTAACGTGCCAACAAGTCAACAATCCGACGAGGAACCTGAAGTGATTCATAGCTGTGTCTCATGCCAGATGGGCCAATAAGCTCTTCTTCGAATTATTATACTTGAATTCTTGTAGGTAAGTGCGTGCCCCAACGACTCCATCCAGTCGCCTGTGGTTGCCCCAATCCATCGGGTATCCCATATCCTTAAACCATGTCCATGAACAAAAAGAAAGCCGAGCAGCACCCTCCCTCGTCGCCAACTTTCAGACCCCCTCATTTTATCGTACATGTTTACCATCCCGCTTAGTTGTGCGGCTGCTGCGGCGGCATGTGCATGCCCTCCTTCTGCGGCTGGTACCCCTGGACGATGGGCCCCGTAGACAGGCGCGCCTTGACCTCGTTGTCCTGCTGGATGAGCGCGCAGCAGCAGCACCAGTAGCTCACACAGCAATCGCTCGCGCCAGAGCCCTTGATGCCGAAGCGCTCACGGATCTCGCCGCGCTTCATGAGCGCGTAGATCCACCCGCAACCGGTGAAGCATTGGATAGCACCGTAGAGCAGGCAGTCCGTATTGATGGCCTCGTACGTCTGCATCGTGGGGTCGCGCATGCGCTCTGTGGTCTTGCCAATGACTGTGGGATGGTGTTAGTCATAGTTGATCAACGATGAAAAGAGCCGTCGTCGACGAGAGGCGCGCGTCAGCAGATGTGAGGGAGACGTACGGATGCATGGTAGCCAGTAGGCCAAGCAGCAGCTGTCAATGGGCGAGCAGCTGCACAAGCTGGCCTGCCATTCCTGGTTCTGGACGGCGGCGCCCTGGGTATACTCCTGTTGGATGGGCTGCTGCTGGGGCTGGCCCTCGTATGGATTCGGCTGCATTTGCTGTTGCTGCTGGTATTGCTGTTGCTGCTGTTGTTGCTGGTAATCCATAATGGCGTTGATCTAGGAGCTTTGAAATCTATAACGATGATAACCTGAGCAGCGTATAGGAAAGGCGAGCGAAGTGTTGTAATGATGCAGACGGCAGGAAAATGAAGTCGTTCAGACGGATTGGGAACGAGATGCAAGGGGGGGACACGTTGATATATGAATCGGCCCCCGGAGGTAGCTGCGTTTGAAAACGGAAAGGAACTAATTAAGTAAATCAGCCAAGGAGGAATGAACTGAGACAATCATGTGGGAAAGACCAACCAGACGGATGCAGAAGGGGGAGGGGAAATAAACAGTCGGGCAACGCCTGCGTGAAGCTCGAGAAATGGACCGGAAGCGGTTTAACGTCACACCAAGCTTCTCACCCCGGCCAGCAGCTGAGCCGGAGGGTTAATGAAAAGACTCAGCCAACCTTTTTACCTCAACACCAAAGGTCCGCACTAAACCGTTAGATGGCGCCCCAATCGGCGTCTGGAGAGACGGGGCTCGTGGTGGCATGTTTGCCGGCCGCTTCGTCTCATGCCATATATCGATGCCTGAATCCTTCCTGTCGGACCCATATGGCGCTCTCGTGGTGCCGAACCAGATCGGCGGAGAGGAGAGCTGCGATCAGACCCTTCACTGTACACAGCTGGGAATTGGAGTCTGCCTGACGAGCCCGCCCCTGTGGCTTTCTACCCATTTTGCTGTGATCATAGGCAACATGGGTGGAAGACGTGGGAGGCAGCAGCCGGAGGGGCGCCGCTAGGAAGCGATGGCGTCCTAAGGCTGAGCTTGGAGGGCTGTGTAGCTGGGGACGCTGATGCAGGGGTGGAAGTGAAAGCCCTTCCCTTTCTTTTTTCGTCATTTGCAGATTTTCAGCAAGTCAGCCCAACACTGGCTTGAGTAATTATCTGGGGTGAGGAGCTGGCATGTGGTGAGATGAGTCTTGTGTAACACGATCCAGAGCATCGTCCCCTTTCGGGTTGAGAGCATCGGCTGCCGTTTGACCTTGTCTTGAAGTGAAGAAACACCCTGAACTCAACAGCAGGAGTCTTCAAGGGAATAAACTCTCGGCAGGCAGGATTCCCGGAGTTCGTCGCCTTACTCCAAGTGGATGCTTCCTCGACAGCGCTTACTGTGATCGTCGCCGTCAGAGCAAGTCGGGTCCTGCCAAGTGGGCGTGAGGTGGAATGAAGGAATGTTCAGCCGTGGAAGCGAGAGGTGAGGTACTTTTTAGGCTCAGCTTCCCTGCCGCCGCCCACGGCATGTCCACCTGCAGGGCGGGCAAAGCAAATAAAAGCCCACTGTTAATTGCCCGCCGTGTGGCACTTGGGACTTGGCCTGCTCGAGCTTATTCCTGGCCCATGCAGGCAGTTGTATGTTCCTTCTCAGCCTCAGCTGGCTGGCTGTATGTAACCTCAACCCACCATCATTGCCCCAAATCAACGAGCGAATCTGCAGGACCAGACTAGTTCGTCTATCGATTCCGAATTCGAATATTCGCTGTATCTTGGTATCTCATGAAGTTCCCTAATCGGGTGAAGAAAGCAGAGAACGTGCATCATGAATCATTCCTCTTGGATTTCTTCACCCCATCAACCACCTCGGCCTCAACATCCCCACCACCATCTTGCGAATCAACCTGTCCGCCCTCGCGGCGCTGAATCTTTCGGCTCATAATCACATAGTCCGGCACAAACACCTTGCCGAATCGCAACTTCCTCTCGACCGGCGACGTCGCGTCCCTCTCGAAGCCAAGCTTCTCGTAGAACCCCCGCGCCGCCTTGTTGGCCACGAAGCACGTCAGCATCACCTTTTCCACGATGGGTATGCTCTCCGCAACGGAGACGAGGTAGTCCATCAGCTTGCGGCCCATTCCCGTGCTACATCGCCGTCAGCAGGTTTCATGCATCACGAGCCAAACACCATAAAAAAGCAGAACTTACCCCCGCAGCTCCTCCAACAAGTGAATCTCATAACAATACACCACCGCCTCGCCCTCCTCAAACGTCGGCATCAGACTCGTGAACCCACACAACCTCTCGCTGTCACCCTCCTTGACGAGCACGTACCGCAGCTCCGGGCTCCGCATCTCCTTGATCTTCGCCGCCGGCTTCCACCCCCACGATGACGCGCGGTAGTCCGCGCCGCTGGTGTATTCCACCATGTCGAAGCACGCCTGCATCTCGTCGACCGACATCTTGGCCGGCGACTTGAGCGCGAGGGTGTACGTCTTCTTGGTCGCGGGGTGCGTCCATGATGTCCGGTCTGCGCTGTTGTGTTATTGAATGGTAAGCATCGTCCATGGCTGTGATGCGTGAGGTGCCGTACGAACCTGGGTTGCTGCAGATGGTCTCTGATGAAGTCCTCGTCCCTCTTGCGGTTCGCGGACTCGATGGGGTTTGTAGGCGCCCTCCGCCGCTTGACGGGCATATTGAGCTTCTGAACACCAACAGACCACAGAAGGTAAGGCGATGGGAAAAAAGACAAATTCATACAAAACTCCCAGAACAATATTCTCCCTGCCAAAGATAAAGGATCCGTGACCTTATTCAGGTCCTCCCCTTTCGCATCGTTGTGAATCCCAGAATCCCAACCCGCTGAACGCGCCCCGACGCGTCCACTAAAGCATGCATCACCCCCCCGGGCCGCGGGGCACTTCGATCCCCCGGGGGGCACACTCCCGAAGTTTCCCCGTCCTGACCTCATCCACCCAAAAAGTTTCCAGTCATTCACCATTGGCTCACCTTGAGAAGCCAAGCTAGAGGCTCACTTTGAGACCATCATCATAAAAAGGCTTCAGATGTAGTCGCCCTTCCACCGCGGCACAAATGCCCCCCTTCGCCCCCTTGTGGATCGCTATCCGCAGCTACTCCAATGGCCCGGCCAAGTCGCGCTTCGGGAAGACGCTGAGTCTGGATCATGTATGTTACCACCCATCTCATATATGCATGCCATATATTAGCCCATAGCTGCCAACAATGACAATGAAGGCATGGATTTTGACACGGTATACAGTTCCTCCAGCGCTCCCGCGTCCTATCTCTCTACCGCGAAATCCTGCGCGGCACACAACGCATCGCGGACCCGACCACCCGCGCCGAATCCCGCCGCTACGCCCGTGATGAGTTTGAGCGTCACAGAGATGTGACGGATATTGTACGCCCACCTTGATCTCTGTTTCTCTCTGCGTCTCCGTCTCTATCTGTCATCTCTGACAAGCACATTCAAACACTAACCCCAACCCAGAACCACATCCGCTACCTCATCTCAACCGGCAAAACAGAGTTCCAGGGCATGGAGCGATACATTGACGGAATGTAGAGTTTAGTTGTTGCGTTTTTTGTAATATCCCGATCTGTATAATACAACAGGCCTCTGCCTCAATGCGTCTATTCTCCGTGACGGTCGCTTCTTCTTCCCTCTCATCGCATGACCCCAAACTCGTGAAGTAAAGAGGCTACGTCGGAGCCTCGTCTATGCAGCAACACGTCCTCGCACCAATCTGCCTCCGTAGTGTACACGATCATCCCCAAACCCCGCCCTCGTTCGACTACGACTGGCGCTGCTTGTGTCTCGGGTTCGCCTTGCAGATGACGTAGAGGTATCCGTTGTGTCGCTTGCCGGCCTTGCGGCGGACGATCTGTGAAGAAACATCCCGTTAGCCCCAGAAACTGACCCTTCTCCCGCCTCCATCTTGACCCCGTCTCCTCCTTCCAACAAATCACGCCACCTCTCCTCCTCCCCTCTCCCCTCTCCCAACTTCAGAAAAGAAAAAGAGCTCACCTTGCAGTGCTCACACCTCTTCTTCACCGAAGAATGTACCTTCATCCCCCTCGTCTGCTGCGCCACCGCGCCCGCAACAGCAGCAGCGCCGCTCTTCTTCGCAAACAGCGCCCCCGTCTTGGCCATCGGCTGCCTCGTCATAATCACCGTCGACATGTTGGCGCGCATGGAGCGAGCAACAGCGAGCTTCGCGGCGGCGGCGGCGCAGCATTGCGGGCGGGCGGTCGCGAGGGACAGCGCCCTGAATGAGGCGGCGAGGGAGGCCATTCTGTGTTAAGGTGCGCTTGGTGATTGCGGCTCGTGGTTTCGGAGTCAACTGCGGGCTGCGGCAGACGACGGGACGGCGGGATCGTGGTCGGTTGGGAGGCTCCGCTGGCGACGACGACGACGACGAAGTTGCATGACCTGGATGGCTTCGACATCGCGGGAGCTTTTTTGGGTGTGTCACGTGAGTGGGTGTCTGTGCGCTTATCGCGTGTTGGTTCTTATCGCGATATGCGACATCGGATGAAAAAGTTGGATTGTGACGGACGACAGATGACGGGTTCACGTTGAATTTGGGCATTGCGACATGATTTGGTCGTAAACAAGCAAGATTTTCTGAGTATCGGTCCCTCTTACGAGTAGGGCGACTTTGTAACCACTTCGTGCAAGAAATCGGTCGTCCGTCATCTCGGGAAACTGCATACAATACTGTCGGAACTGGTGGGGCATCCGCCATCGACGAATAGGACATATTTAGAAAGATCACTGGGACTCATTCCATATGCTTAAAAATTGAACACTTTTCTCTATAATGATGCTCTTCCTTTTGTCCAATGTCTACCTTTTTGGACCCCCAACTCGCCTCAATCAAAAACTCCCGACGCCGAACCGGATCATGTACCAGAAGCAAATGTCTATGAACAGAATAATTCGGAGGTTTACCTCCCTTCAGCTTCGGAGGAAAGTCTTGAAAACGCCCGACTGGCTGCAGTCCTCCCACGGGTATCCAATCTCGGTCAGGAACGTCTCGAGATCCGCGACCTCGTCGTCGGGGCAGACGATGCCCGCGAGCACCTTGGCCACGTCGCCGCCGTAGTTTCTGTAGTTGAACAGGCTGATGTTGAACTTGGGGCGCAGCGTGCGCAGGAACTTCTCGAGCGCGCCGGGGCGCTCAGGGAAGTTGAACATGTAGAGCCGCTCGTGCGGCACGTTGGAGCGCCCGCCGACGAGGTAGCGGATGTGGCTCTTGGCGAGCTCGTCGCCCGAGAGGTCCGTCACGGCCATGTCGCTCGCGCGCAGCCGCTCGAGGAGCGTCTGCAGCTCCTGCGTGCGCTGCGACGCCGGCGCCGTGAGCGAGATGCCGATGAGCACGTTGGCGACCTCCTCGGTCGCGTAGCGGTACGAGAACTCGGTCACCGAGTGCGGCATGATGGTGTTGATGAGGTTGGCGAAGGCGCCGGGGCGTTCGGGGATGCTGACGGCGAGGAGCGCCTCCTTGCCCTCGCCGAGCGTCGCGCGCTCCGCAACGAAGCGCAGGCGGTCGAAGTTCATGTTGGCGCCCGAGGTGACGGCGACCATGGTGCGCTTGCGGTCGCTCGGGTGCTGGGCGGTGTACTTCTTGAGGCCGGCGATGGAGAGCGCGCCGGCGGGCTCGAGGCCTGCGCGGGTGTCGTCGTACATGTCCTTGATGGCGGCGCAGACCTCGTCGGTGGTGACCTGGACGACCTCGTCGACGACGTCCTTGCAGATGCGGAACGTCTCCTCGCCGACGGTCTTGACGGCGGCACCGTCGGCGAAGAGGCCGACGTTGTCGAGGACGACGCGCTCGCCCTTGGCGAGGGACTGGACGAGGGCGTTGGCGTCGTAGGTCTCGACGCCGATGATCTTGACGTGGGGGGCCATGCGCTTGACGTAGACGCCGATGCCGGAGATGAGGCCGCCGCCGCCGACGCAGCAGAAGATGGCGTCGAGCTTGGACATGTTGATCTGACCGAAGAGCTCCATGCCGATGGTGCCCTGGCCGGCGATGACATAGGGGTCGTCGAAGGGGGGGATGTTGATGAGGCCGTCCTGGGCGGCGCGGCGGGCGCACTCCTCCTTGGCGGCGTCGAAGTCGGCGCCGTGCAGGACGACGTGGCCGCCGAGCCGGGCGACGTTGAGGTGCTTGATGCTCGGGGTGGCCTCGGGCATGACGATGGTGGCCGGGATCTTGAGCTTGCGGGCCGAGTAGGCGACGCCCTGGGCGTGGTTGCCGGCGGAGCAGCAGACGACGCCCTTCCAGCTAACGGCGGGGTCGAGGTGGGCCATCTTGTTGTAGGCGCCGCGCAGCTTGAAGCTGAAGACGGGCTGCTGGTCCTCGCGCTTGAGGAGGACATTGCACTCGAGGCGGTTCGAGAGGTTGACGGCGGGCTGGAGGGGGGTGACCTTGCAGGCTTCGTAGACGCGGGAGGTTGCGGCGGCGATGAGTCGGAGGTACTGTGAAGGGATCGTGTCAGCTTATTTCCTGTCAGCCATTGAGGGCCGCAAAGAGGTTTCTCACGTCTGGGTTGCCATCAGGGAGCAGGTAGTCCTCCGGGACGACGGTCTTGATGCGGTTGCGCTTCTCCTCAGGCGGCGTGGACGGGTTGGCGCTGTACTCGGTCAGGGACATGCCGCTGGGCTGCGGGGTGCGAGGCCGGGGCGCGTGGTCGCCATTGACGCCGTTGAGGGTGCCGTTGGTCATGACGGCGACGACGGGGGGTTCGGTCGACTCGGACATGGTAATGAGGAGGATTGTTGCAGGATGAACGAGAGGACGGGACTGAGTCGGCGACGACAACAATCGTGGCCGGGAGGCTTCAACTAAAAGAAATGGCCTGGGCGAAGAGTCACCGACAGCGATGGCCTGGATTAAACTGGAAATTTGTTCATAGTGGGGCACACATCGGAGCTCAATTCGGTGTCGCGGGGTAGAAATCGGACGGTTTTTGCGGTGAGGTGCGCTATTGGCGGCGCTGGGATTGGCTGGAGGACCCCTGTTCGTGCTGCGGTGCCAGCAGGCCGGCTGCCGTTCCCCTGCGTTTGGCTGGGTCTCTGGGCGACATCGGTTGGTTTGCGTCTCCAAATTGAGTTTGTCCAACCTCTTGAATTGTGACTCAGGATGAATTGGTAGTTGTTACTAAGGAAATGGTTAGTAACTGATGTGGAATATGTTCAAGAGAGTGCAATTGAGTTGATTGCTGAAGTGACGCTGAGCAATTGGTCATTGAGATGGATCGTGAAATCCACTATTAGAGACTCACTCAATGAATAGGTTGCGATGATTGCCAGAGTTCCACTGTGACCTCAACTCTGAATGCTTGGTCCGTGCGGCAGTTACCATTCGTGTTGCCTGAGGTTTCGGCGCAGATGTCTTGATTAAGAGGTGGAAGGCACAATTGCTTGGTTACCTAAGCCGCCTGAAGTGCCGGGATTTGCCGCAAATGTGCTCAAGGGTCGAGCTCCGGCGGCGCGTCCAGCCAACTGCCCGCCAGACCCCGAAAATCAAAGGGCCCGAGAGTCCATTTCATCATCGAAGTTCGCCGACCACTGCAAATCGCATGACTGCGCTGCCGACTCTGCGATCGCAAATAGTCAACAATCACCACCCCGGCACAACGAGTTGAACACCCAATCGCACTCTCGCAAACATGCCCGGCGACGACAGACTTCCAGTCATGGACAGGCAGATGCCCTCGTCCTTTGACGAGAACAAGTGAGCTGCACGCGAGCAGGGACCACAGCTCAGACCCAAGTCTTGCTAACCGTCGACCCCGCCAACAGTGACTTCTACGATGAGCGCATCATGCACAAGGTCTTCCGCAAGCTGAAGGAAGAGCCCCTCATTCCTCTCGGTACGTCCTCTTCTCTTTGCTCCTTTCAATCGCAGTCTAACAACCACCAGGTTGCGGTCTGACCGTCTACGCCTTCTACGCCGCCTGGCGCGCAACCCGCCGCGGCGATGCCGTCCAAGCCAACAAGATGTTCCGCGCCCGTGTCGCCGCCCAAGGCTTCACCGTTCTCGCCATGATTGCCGGCAGCATGTACTACAACAAGGACCGCGAGCGCACCGCCGAGCTGCGCAAGATCAAGGAGGCCAAGGACGCCGAGGAGAAGAGGCAGCGCTGGATCCGCGAGCTCGAGGCCCGCGACGAGGAGGAGAAGGCCCTCAAGAGCCTGATGCAGCAGCGCCGCGCCAAGGCGGAGGCGAGGAGTGCCGGCGGTGCTGCTGCGGAAGAGACGGAAAAGAAGGCGAGCGGCGGCGGTGTTTTGGGTGCGATTGGCCTGTCGGGCTGGAGCAAGCCTGCCGAGGGTGCGGCGCCGGAGGCACCGGCCACGGCCGAGGGGCAGAAGGACAAGAAGGAGAACCCCAAGAGCTCACTTGGTGTTATTGGCGAGCTCTACGGACGGAAGCCGTCGGATGGATCGTCGGATGAGCCCAAGAAATGAGGAAAGAGACGATTTGTTGTTGCATCGACTTACGGCTGCGTTGTATAGTATTGGCATGGCATTGGCATCGAGGACGGACCTTGACGTCTCATTGAAGACTCCCCTCCGTCGTACATAAAAGCACTGGGCAATAATAGGCGGCGCAATTGGTTTGAATAGATCATCTGATTTGGATGAAGCCGGTGAAATGGTGCAGGTTTGCATGGTCAGCTTGGCTGCAGAGTCACTTGACGCACGCTCTTGGGTTCTCGTTATCTAACAAACTTCAAATTGGTCATCGAGTTACATAAATGACTAACAGCAATGTCTTGTTACCCTGCGAAGTTCCAGGTGGTCTGAGGTCTCGATGATTTTATGCGTGAACATGCTCTGGGCGGGAGATCATCACATGTGGAGGGGCAGGGGAGCTCGGGCCAGTGACGTTGCGGGGCGCTTCGCCCACTCGCCGCAGTGGCTTGACCCCCTGGCCTCCAGACTGTCACCCCCAAGACATGACGCGCTGGGCGCCTGGGGGATGGAAGGGGGGTCCTGATCTGACACCTGCAGCTGAGCTCTGGGCGCTGGGTTTCCCATTATTATGCAATCGTTCGCTGCTCATGCACCCCAGGCCTCCGCCATTCATCTACGTCCATCTTCCCCAGAACATGGCCATGGCCGTCGATGACTGCTACACGGCCTGCTACACTACTGCAACTACCTTCACTGATGCTTATTGATACCCCATTACGAGCACATCATGGGCCAAGCACTGTCGGACGAGAATCCGCGGCAGCTGTCGCACGAGGAGCTCACCCGTGAACTGGTAAGTCGCCGTCTCTGTGCCCCTCCAGCCCACCTTGAAGCATCGTAGAGACGGCTGCTGATCATGACCACCAACAGGCCAGCCGCTTCGCCGAGAAGTGCTTCACCAACCTCGAGCTCTACTCCTTCAAGGATGTCTTCAAGAGCCTAGCAGATACCCAGAGCGACATCCACTACCTAAAAGAAGACACTATCGCCCGCTTCCTCGAGATACCCGACATCCTCCATGTCTCGCCCGTCATATTCCAGATGGTGTCCTACATGGGCGCTTTTCCCTTCCTCCAGGACGCCCCCGCCGTCCTCGGCCTCGAACAAATGATCATGGTGGTCGTCATCATGACGGCGAGGTACAAAAAGGTCTTGGCAAAGGGCGCCCAAGACCGGGCGAAGCTTCTGTTCAAGAGTCTTGCCGTGTACGACCGGAAAGCCTCGATTGCTGTAGTCGACGAATCAAAAGAGAAGGTCAAGGACGCTGAAGTTGAGGTCAAGGACGAACCGGCCAGGAGTCACGTAGCTGGCTTCGCCGTCGACGAGCCTGTGGAAGAAGAAGAGGACGAAGATGACGACCTCGAGATAGCTGCTTTCGAGCTGCTCGATATCAACGATGCGGTCCGACAAGGCGATGCCCCAACGGTCCAAGGAGCCATGATACCAGCCGATAACTTCCGCAAGCTCCTCATGCTGCTCATTCTCATAGCTCCTCTGAGTCCTCAGGAGAGGCTGTCAATGTTTGCGACCCGCGTTGTTGGCGATGAGCTCGAAAGCCTCCGCTCGACCGCAGAGAACATTCTTGCCGCATTTTTGAACGTCGAAAAAGCACCTGGAATCAAGTTTAGCCAGTTCAACCGCGTGATACCCGTTTGCTTTCCGTATCTCTTCAACGGCTTCAACCCCTTATTCGAGCACTTTCTCTTCTCCAAGAACCTCGACTTTTCAAAACACAAGGGCGACGACCCGGCAGCAGAGAAACAGCCCGAAGAGTTCGTACAGCCTTTGCTCCAGGACAGCTCAGACATCATGAACCTGAACGTCCTTTCGCAACTCTCCTTTTTCATCCCGGGTTCGGACCTCTTCCGTCGATTGAGGCTCCTGTACTCCGGCAATGACGCGGGCTTCTCCATGGGCAGCTTCGAAACCAAGGTGTTCAATTGGAGAGCACCCACAATCCTACTCGTCCGTGGCAGCCGCATCAACGATGAACCTCAGGGTGGCCAGGAAGCAACGTTTGCGGCGTCAATCCCCCCGCGCCGCTTCCCTCATGGCAGCAAAGGAGAGCGTCTCACCTTCGGTGTGTACCTCAGCACACCTTGGAAGCATACTTCAAAGGAATGCTTCGGCGAGAGGGATACGGTGCTATTTCAATTGGAACCTATCCATGACGTCTTCCCAGCGTCGAAATACAACTCAGACTACGTCTCTTTCACGAAGCAGCCAGCCAACCGGCCCATGCTGGGAGTCGGATGTCCCCACCCAAGATCGACACAGGCACACCGACGAAACACAATGATGTCCCTCGGCTCGGTATCCCTTTTGTTAGACGATTCTTTTGAGTACGGCGTGTTTACACATGACTGGACGGCAGGCGGCGGCGCGTTCCAGACTAGCGTGACCCGCAAATTTGACTTCCAGGACAGATTTGAGATCGAGAGCCTCGAGGTCTGGGGATGCGGCGGGGACGAGGAGGCCAAGGCCCAGGCAGAGCGATGGGCGTGGGAGGCTCGGGAAGCGGAGGCGCGGAGGAAGATCAACCTCGGATCGGGTGACATCGCCGCTGATCGCGCGTTGTTGGAGATGGCTGGGCTTGTTGGGCAAAACCGCAGCGGCGGCTCTGCATAGTAAGTCGGCACCCTTGTGGACGAAAGCTTACGAGAACGGTGCGAGACGGTATTGATACCGCATTGAGGCGCACCATTGGGTACGATGTTTTGGGATAGGGCGTCATTAAACTCATAGGACCAGGATACATAAATAGACGTTTTTTTACCGCAACTACGGATACCAGCGCCACTGCGCCAGTATTCTTCGCCCCGTGTAAACCAAAACACGGCGAGCCGTCTCTCGGCTCTTACAACAGGGCGAACCAAATATCCTCCACGACGTGGGCCAGAGTTTACATTCTCTGGGCTTCCCAAACACGCCCCCCTCCTCTCATCTGAGGGAAACCAGCAGGCGGTTGCATTCAAAGGTTGCGCTCAAAGGCCCAGATCGTGTGGCCAAACTGCTCGTACATGCCGTGGTAATCGCTGCGAAGCAAGTAAACCTCGACAGCGGGGCTGGTGAGCTTGCGGTCGACCGAGTCGCGGACGCTGCCGAGGGAGAAACCCAGGTTCTCGAGAACGCGGACGATGCGGACGTTGGCGTACGTCTGGTATTTGGAGATGGGCGCCTTCTCCTCGAGCAGGCGAAGGAGGGAGCGGAAGCCGAAGAGGTGCGTGTACCTGGGCACGTTGACGGCCTTCGCCTCGTTGTCGCGGGGGAGGATGGTGGGTGTCGGGAAGGGGGAGAGGGAGGTGGTTTGGGGAACGGGGGCCGGGCGGACGGTTGTGTCTGTGGACGTGGTGGGGAGGGGGCGGGGAGGGACGACTGGCCCGGGACGACCCGTGGGAGGGAGTTGAGGGACGGTGGTCAGTTGGAGGTTGGAGCCGGTGAACTTGGAGGGTTTTGTTAGCTTTCACGGAGCGGAGCGGGGTGTTGAGGTGGGCTTACGAGGGTGACGCAGCGAGCAATCTTGAACTGCTCCTCCTCGGTGAAGGAGGAGGTGTACTCGAGGGCGCGGCCGAGCGTCCAGAAGGTCCACTCGATCTCGCGGAGGCCGTCGAGGACGTACTGATCAGACTTTTAGCATCGGACATCAACACCAGGGGGAGGAATGCTCTCACGATGTAAGGGCCCTTGTTCTCAACCAGCCACGGGACGTACTCGGGCGAGAACTGCTCCACGGGCCTGCGAAGCTCCTGGGCCTTCCACGCCGCGCCTTGGAAGTACCTGCAGACGCCGTCGGCGTTGAGGCCGACGTGGAAGTCGGGGATCTTGGGGCGGCCGCCCGTGGGCTGGGTGCCATTGTCGGCGAGGACCGCCGCGAGGACCCCAAGGACGGGGTTAAAGAAAAAGAGGATTAGCGCTCCGATCCCAAGGGCAACCTTTCTGCCTTGTTCGAGCTCCGCGGTCTTGTTCTTGTTCGTGTTCTCGACGTGGGCGCCGGCCCACTTGAGCGTGACGGGGTGGGGGTCGGCGTCCGCGGCGGTGAAGTTGGTGACGTTGATGTTGGCGATGAGGGCGGCGCGGAGGTCGGCGTGGACGCTGGCCCAGGCGGCGGCGCCCTCGGTGTCGAGGTCGACGGAGGCGAGGTAGGCGGCCTCCTCGCCGTCGAGGTAGGTGCCGGGGGCGGAGTAGGCCTTGTCGGCGTCCTCGCGGTCCGCGGGGGTGAAGGCTGCGTCGCTGAACTCGGGGACGAGGACGGGGACCAGACCCTGGGATTGGGGCACGGCGGCGGAGAGGGCCGAGCCGGCGAGGGCTGCGACGGGGAGGATGAAGGAGGGCTTCATCTTGATAGGTGGGTTGAGGGGTTGTAGCGAGAGAAGCGAGCGTATGTTTGTAAGTGTGTGTGTGTGTGGATGAAGAAGCAGGTAGGAAATGTGATTGAACCTGTGCAGTTTTGGTTTGTTTTATATGTCTTCATCCAGGATGGCGAGCAGGACAAGAGATTGGTTGATAGCATGGCGAATGTCGTTATGGCACCTGGAGGGATGGGTTCCGGGGAGGCGCCGGGTTGGGCGTTATTGACGATGTGATGGCGCTCTCAACCTTATGCAGGGAAGCATTTCACTTTTCGATATTTGCGGGCATAGAGTTCTCATATATTCCTATATACAGGCTGTGGTTGAATTAGGCTCTCGTGTTACGAACTACAAGTCCAATGAAAGGTGCACAAGTTCGGCGCATTCTGAGTTGGTGCCACCTCTGATCGAATTTCATGTCGATCTTCACGTCAATTAAGGTATTTGATTAAGCTCATTGGGTCCACATTCAACGCCACATCGAAACGTTTAGCAATTATTGCTGTTCCCATCTTCCATATGTCAGATGTGGCTGGCTTTAACTTCCCTGCTTCAAGCAAAGATGAACGAATACACGGACGACAGGACAAACACTCCCGACAAGCCTGGCATGAGATCCGACAATTGGAAGTTCTGCACGTAGCTGTAAGGTATGAAAAACGGCTATGTTTCCTTTAGTCATACATAATTCCACAAAGGAATTATTCCAAAAACGGGATGTGCCCGCGGCCGGTAACCTGCCATACGAAGGTATAAACGAAAAGTTGGAAGGGAAAACGAATGAAGATCCGCCGCGATTTGGCCAGACGGATCAAAATGCCCCCCTCGAACTTAGGATTAACTGAATTGTCTGAATAACCTCATTTTGTATATCTGATTGCTCGATTCGCTTGATTGTATTTGACAGGTATGCAGCGCTGCCAGGAGACAATTATCCTTGTGCTTCAGATTGACAGCCTCTTTCCAAAAACGACGGGGATGTATCTCTGGTGTTTTTCTGGAACGGGAAGAATGCTTGGTAGCCATTCTGGTTCTTGAGACCACCTATTGTTACCGCGCTAGGGCGACTATCTTTCCTTTGTGCTCGCAATCGTCATCGTCGTTGCCTCCATCTCTAATATCTTCGTTTCTGCTATTGTTATAGTATCTTTGTTGTTGTCTCTCTCTAATTGCTATCCATGTAAGCGCTCTTCAACGAAGTAAAGCCTTGAATGTACGGGTATCAAGTATTCAAGAAATGTAGCCGCGTAGGCACAGGAAAATCAGGCAATCTCCGCCTTTTTAAATCTCAATAACTATTCAGAAGGAGCTTTTGCGCCGCAGACACGGCTTCGTGTCGATCACAGATCAGAGAGAAGAGGGGGAAAATGGGAGTCTGGCCCAACACTGTCTGTTTTTGCTAATTGACTTGACTATCAAGCAGCATATGAAAGCATTTCTTACGCCAGGGCATAAGAAACAAATCCCGATCCTTGCCTTCATAGACAATTCGCCTCCGAGTTCCAGGGGAGGCAGATTCCAAACAGACACCATCTTTCCCGACACCACGTAACTTTCTCTCCTTCGTCCCAAAGAAAACAGCACAACAAAGAAGTTCCCCCCCAATGATACCCTCAAAGTTTGAGCAATTCCATGTGCGAATCACCATTCCTCAATAAGCTTCGATGTCCGACAACGAAGGGTTCCTCTTCCAGCTTGGTCCGCTAGCGAAACGCTTGTCCTTGAATCACTAAAGGGAATTCACCTGGGCTTGCGCGGATTTCTATCGGTTGTTCTCGTTCGCGAATTGTTGTTTTCTTCCAATGTAGCAGTCAAAGGGGGCAAGCAATGAAGCGCATTTCTGTTGTGTCAGGGAGGTTCTCTCACGCATCATCCCGCGAGACTTAGGCCTCGAACTTGACCGCCTCGCCCTGCTGCTCATTTGCAATGGGTACCGCGGACTCATCCCCGTTGACCCAGTTGTTCTCGTCCAACGGGACTTCCATGTCCAGCTGGGTGTCATTCCCGTCCAACATCGCTTTCTAGTACGATTTGCCATTTTCCTCCATGTTGCCTCCGGAGAGTTTGGGCTTGGCCGCGGCGGAGTGAATGAAGGCCATGGCGACGACCACAAGAGAAAGGTTGAGGACACGCATTGTATCTGAGTTTGGTTTGGCCGGATTTGTTATTGTTCTTTCCGAGGTAAGCCGTTGCGCAGCGCTGCCGCAAGTGCAATCAAAGCAAATTGGACCCCCAAACTTGCTGTTGATGAGAATTTTTCGCAAGGGTTTGATTAATTGGCCTAATTGCAATTAAAATAATTCAACTATAGTATAAAACTACGTCATTTTTAACTTCCTAATCGGGTAATTTTGAAGTTATCTACAGCCTCATAGTCCCCCTCACAGCCCTCACAGCCCTCACAGCCCTCTTTCCTAGCCCCCCCTCTTCTTAAGGGCCCCTTGCGAATGCCCTCATAGCCAGCATACCTAGATAAATGGGGCTAAGACGGATCTATAGCCTCCTATAGGCTAATCTATAAACAGGTGAATCAATCAAGGTATTCGAGTCAATTGAGGGGTATGAGCTTGCTTAATTGGGCGTGGCGATGGACTCCCTTTGGTTAGATTTGCTTGGAAGGGTTGGTAAATATTTGCACTTGCGGCAGCGCTGCCGTTGCGAAGAAGTGCTGTGCGTACTGTTCAGAGACTTTTGAGTAATCGCTCGGACCGGAGCATCTGCATTTATAGTTGCTTTCCCAAATCTCATGGATCATCAGAGTCTCAGGTGTCTGATTCGGCTTTTCCAACTTTGGTGTTCAGATCTGGCGGAGAGACGTACGTTCAACGCCCAGATCGATGGTTACAAGCCCATTACGCTCTCGAGATCCTACTTCTTTTGCCTTCATCCCATCTTCTTAGACAAACCCAGAAATAAAAGGTATATCGTAGGGTGGTTTGTCCTCAGTGTGTACGGGACGAGTCTCGAAGCCGAATATCTCGCTGTACACCTCTGACCGGCTCCAGTGGGCTTATTGTCTAGAACCGGGTCGGAAGTGGCCATACGTTGCCTTTCCTGGGACCACGGTAAGCGGAGACGATCTCGGCATTTCAATTCAAGCCTAAACCGAATCTTATTTACCCAAATTTGGGATTGGCACCATATCCTGAACCGATATCTCGACCGGAAATGTTCAAAGTGCACACCCCTGTGCATCACGACTCAAATTCATCTCAGTCTTTAAATCCCTTGGTGGCATACGCTATCTACCCCGATACATGAAAATATTGCAGCAGCAAAGATCACTTCCCAACTTGTGTTAGAAGCAAGCCAGCGGTGGGTGCATGTCAATATTGAGGCGTCAAGGCACGATGATACATAATCTTCTTGCGCGGCCGTGAAAATTGTTGAACAGTAACTCTCGAAGTTGAATGTCGCAAGGAAATCCTCAGCTACCTAGCAGTCGAAAAACCGCACAATCTGAAAAGATCCGAAATGGAGAATATCGATGGAACGTTTTAGGCTTCTCCCCACCTCAGACCTGGGCCCATCAGTGATCGCCCAATGCGCTCCATTGCCATGTCTGCTTTCAAGTACTCATGTACTCGCATTCTCAGTAATTGATCAACATGAGCTCATTCGCAAGGCCCTTGTGGCCGGGAGCAACCAGGGTCGGGATCTGGAGCTGCCGGGGGGATCTCCTCGCAGACGCAGTGGCTGAGAGGGGGTATTATTGTCAATATGTGAACACCATAACTGTACGCTTACAAGGACTTGAAAGAACTTACGAATGTTTCCCGGCATCAGTCTTGTGCTCCTTGCAGATTCCACGCTCGGTTTCCCGGCAGTTCTTGTAGCCGGCACACGAGTTGACTGCCTGGTCAAGGTTGCATTCCATAAGCGCTGAAGCTGTGTCAACTCTCTGCTTCCCAAACTAAAGCAGCAAATGATCTTGTATGCCTACCTGGAGATGTTGGAGTCGGGGCTTTGACGGTGGTCGACGGCGGTTTGGGCGCAACCGTGGTTGGTTTCGCCACCGATGTGGTGGTGGGCGTGGGATCGGTGCACTTGCATTGCCTACGATACATATGCCATCAGTGCGTGCAAGTTCAAACCTTCTACAGAATATCTTACCGGATGGCAAATGCACCCATAGGGATAGTCGTTACGCAGGACTTCTTCTTTGGGGCATCGCAGGCCAGGGCCTTGCAGTCTTCGTCAACAGTACAAACGGCGGGAACGTTGTCTTCCTCCTTCGGGTCGACGCATTCGCATTGTCTGTTCACTGTTGTTAGTCATTGTTGTAGAAACGTATGGGGGGCTCGTTGGTATAGTACTTGATTGGGATAGGCCCGGCTACTGCCGACTTTGCCTTGCACTTCTTGGCTTCCGTTGACTTGCAGGTGAGACCGTCACACTCACTGTCTTCGTTGCAGGTCAAAACTGGGCTGGAAGTCGCTGTCGTTGAGGTGCTTCCGGTCAATGTGGTAGGCTTGAACGTTAGCGTCGCCTCGCCAGTTGACGTCGATGCCATGGATGTGGGAGGCACAGTAGTTGACACGCGGGTGAAGGTATCTGTGGCAGAACAGAAATCGATCTCAGTAGTAGTGCCGTCTCGCTTGACCTTCATGGGGTTGCATTGCTGCAAACGGTCCAAGAAGCGGTGATATCTCTCGCGCAGCCTCTGTCGATTGGGATCGGCTGGCTGAGTCGCTGCATCTCTGTTCGAACCTGTACTTAGCGTCCAAGCCCATGTTGCCCGTACGAAAACGAAAATAGAGGGAACTTACACGTCGCGTTTCGGACCATCCACCATGTTGTATGCAATCCGGACGCGCTTGGGAAGTTCATATTCCTCCCGTTCATACTCTCTGAAGCGATTGAACACCGCCTCTTGCGGTACCCATTGGAAAGAGGCAAACGCTTCGATGACCTGCTTCATCTGGAGACCAACACTGCGATAGTCTGGTTCTCGTTGTGACTTCTCCTTGTACTCGAAAACGTCACTGAAATCGGGATGTGCCAAGAGGTAGGCTGCCAAGCCGGCCTATGATTCGGAGTGTGCATGTTAGTAATGGCTCCAGCTCTGGTGAACCTTTCGTCAAGGGTGCTTGAAAACTTTCACTTACCACTGCTGGAGAAGCGAAACTGTTCCCTGTCATCTTCACAGTGCTTCTAGTGTCGGCCGGGTCACCGATGCAGCCCGTCACATCTTCGGCCTGTGCGTAGATGGTAACGCTTCCACGACGATTAGCGTTGGGATGAGGGCTGCCATCCTGCATTGGCGGGTCGCCTTTCATCTTCCCTTCTGGCTCAGAGGTCGCTTGAAGTGATCCATCAGCATGAACTCCTCCGACGGTAATAAGTGAGTTCTCTTGTGTTCCAAGAAGTTGCGGAAGATGGTCCCCTAGTCTGTCCGGCGACGGGGATTGAGCGGCGTTCCCGGCAGCCATGACGAAGACACCACCCAGTTCCTCCAGGTCTTCGATGAACGCCTCAAAGTCGGCCTGGATGTCATCAAAAAGGGCGATGTCTCTTTTGATACCTGAATAAAAGTTAGGTAACTGCTCACGAAGCCAAGATAACTGGGATCACGGGAATACGTACCGAAAGAGACATTCACAACCGCCTTGCCCTTAAGCGAAGGGTTCGCACGCAGGATCTGAGCTCGAATGTGGTTAAAAGCATCAATGAGTGCTACCCGTCGGCTCTGGATTGGCCCGTAGCTGCCGTTGTTTCGTTTCTGTGCCGCCTTCCACTTGAGGAGGTACAGATCAGCATTCGATGCCACGCCTAAGGTGGTGCCTCCAGCAACGCAAGCTACGGAGGTACCGTGTCCTATCCTGCGCTGGCCATCGTGAAAGTAGTCCTCCGAGTTATCCGGTGCGAGCTTGTCGAGTGCAACCTTGGACAAGTCGACTGCGTTCTCGTTTTTGACGTAGTAGTCCTTGACTTTTCTTGAGCCTGGAGCGAGTTCCTAAAGCTTTTATTAGCTTGTTCAACCCACATGTCTTGTATTCCATACCTGATGACCCAAATTGAAACCAGTGTCAATTATGAATATGGTAACGCCTCGGCCCAGTGAGGAATGATACCGGTAGTCTTGTCTGGAATCTCCTGAAATCATCCTGAGATGCGCCGGGCTGTTTGGTCTGACATCAGGAGGCGCAGGGCGCCGCTTGTATAGTGGGCTTCGGGTAGGAGTGCTGCCGGGCGTCGTGATCGGGGTCGTGAAGTCGGAGGTCTTTATGGCGGAAGCCCTCTCGTACTCTTGGACGTCGAAAGGAATATCAAGAGTGACACTTCTCACCCAGGGAATCTGAGCGATACCTGCAGCTTTGAGCACAGTCAAGTTGGTAGTGTATACAGGCCACGCCATCTCCGTGGGCAGCCATTCCTCGGCACCAAGAGTACTTCCAGCGTCGTTGTCAAGGTACTTGGTGAACTTCTTGAAGACAGAAGTGCTGACCTTCCCGCGTTTGGCGGTGATCATGAACATGTCAGTGGGTCCTCGAGGAATAGGTGGCCATGAAGCCTTCTTCTTCGGCGTACCAGACTTGCTTGGGGGATCGGCAAAGATAGTCGTGGAGGTTGGTTGAGATACAGTCGTCGAATTTGGCGGTTCTTGGGGGTTTCCAGCAAACACGTCATCTACATCGGCCCAGTTGACGGCGCTTAGAACAGCGTAGGCGTCGTAGGCATCGGCTGCGAAACTCAAAGCTGCCATCCCAAGAATCGACAAGTCTCCGAATCTTTCCATGATTGTAGCGTGCACCGCCGTGGGAATATTGGGAAGGTTCTGGAGCATATTGGCAGTCGACGATGACCAGGCCGCAAACCTGCGTGAATGGGCGTAAGCCGAAAAGAACTTTCCGTTGATAGATCGAAAGGCGTCTGGCTGATTTCCTTGATTCATTCGGACAGACTCCGCTTGATTTTGAAACTGAGATGTCTGCTTCGCAAGGTTGATGGCATCTTGGGTGAGATCTGCCAGTTCAATCGCTTCACCAAACTGTGTGCCGGATAGGGGCCCGCCAGGTGCGTTGAGAGCCAGACGCATGGCCTTGCCACTGAAGCCGGCTACGGCATCAGCCAATGGACCTGCAGATCCGGAAAGCCCTTCAAAAATCCCCTTCATAGCACCAAATGCACCAGCGCTGCCCCCGGCTGCGGTACCACCACCGCCACCAGGGCTACCTTCGGGAGAGTCGAAAGAGCGTTGTGAAAACTCCACACCATCAATGACACTTGTAGATGAAACTTCCTGAGGTATCTGGACCGTCTTGCCCGCGATCTTCAAGGACTTGTAGGAAAGGGTTGCGGTGCTTCCGTCCTTGAGAAAGATCTCAACTGGCTTTTCGTGTTCGGTTGGGGGATAAAACTCAATCCCGTCTAGCTTAACGACAACCGGAAGCGGAACCCACGTATGGTCAAAGGGGGAGTTCCCCTCGCCCATGTAGGAAGTCTCAGAGGGAGGCATGGAGGATGTAAGTACAGCCTTGGATGTCCGGGTAGGGCTTTCCTGGGTCTCCTGCTTCGTGGTCTTCGGTGGCTGTTTCACTGAGGTGACAACTTGCTGGGTGGTGCTCAGACTGCCAAAGGTGATCGGAGTGCCGTCAGCGGTCAACGTTGTTGGTTTTGTTGGAACAGCAATAGTCGTAGATCCCAGTGCGATGGATCCTGACGAGATGGTGATGGGGGAACCTCCTCGCGGGGCGTAGGTGACAACCGGCCGGTCAAGCGGAAGGGGTGATCCGTTGAGATTGACAACTGTGACAGTACTGGTGACCGTGGCCGATGTAAGAGTGACTGTGGCAGTATTCTCGACAGTGGTGCCGGAGCTTGGTGCAACGGTAGGTGATGAGCTGTTGGAGTAGTGCGCGAAGCTGGTTCCAGATGAGGACGTTGAGACTGACTTTGGCGGAGGAAGCGAATTTCCGGCGGACGCTAGGCTGGTGGGCTTGGTGGAGGTAGAAGCAGAGGCGGATGTATTGTGAGTCGAGAAGGAGGACGACGGTTGGGACGTGGGTATTCCAGTGCCACTTGGAAGGCCCGTAGCACCCCTGACGAATCTGACTGAACGTCCTGGGGGCGGTTCTGCCGTCCGGGACTCTTTGCCGGGCGCTACGAGAGTTAGCAATGATCTGTTTCCAAAGGCCTTCTCGCGACTCACTGAGATAAGGCAAGCTGTACGGAAGTAGAGCTGATGCTTCGGATATCATCAGCAGAGTGATCACGAAACTGGTCCGCGGTAACCGCATGGTGAAGGAGAAAATGCAAGGAGTAGAATAAGCAGGATATCAAGATGGTGGCTGGCTTGAAGATTGAGAGAGATACTACTGACCAGCTACCTGCTTTTATAGAAAATAAATTCGCAGCTTTGGTTTGTCCTTTGGATCAATGGAAGTGGCCGTTGGTGCAATGCATCACTTCAAGTTCTACCTCCGAAAGTAAGTATCTCGTTTCACTCCATCTAGCGTCATTTGCAAAGTTCCAACGCAATGTGCCATCGAAATGTAAGTTTCCAACCAAGTTCGTGAGACGATGTGTCATTCAGACGCAGTTGGGTGAAGAATACTGACTTCTCATCGGGGGCGAAGTTGGAGATGAAGAATTCGGGGGCTGAAAGAGCAGGTTTTATCTCTTGAATGCGACGACACGAAACAATGGCGGCTAAGTTCATGTAGGCTTTCACCCGGCCCGACCAACTGCTCGACCTTCAATGGTGACGATCTTGAGTGGGTGGATCTTTGGGGGCTTGCTTCCAACAGAGTCTCGTGATGCCCAGATGTAGTTGTTGGTGCAAATTTACAACGTCACCGACCAACGGCCTGCATGTACCTGCAGGAACCAACAAAGACGTTGGTGCAACAACACGTGATGAACCACGAAACGATCCAATGGCATCAAGCCGACCCCCATGGCCAAGACTCGTTGGCCTCCAACTTCAATTTTAACTTCTGTCTGTCGCAGCTCAATTTGTTGGTTGGGCCAACTTCGGCCACCGCTGTCGTAGGTGGCATCGAATTATCTTATTCATGGACACCAAAGTGATAAATCGGGGCGTTCCGCGTGATGCCGGGACTTCCTACTGAATTTGCAAAACCATAGCCCCATTCCAATGTACGCCAGCGGCGTCTTTCGTGACTCCCTGAGGCCTTCTGATGGGGTTGTCTAGGGGGCGAAGACTGTGTGATGCGATCTGCTGGCCGGGCGGTATCCCACGTCAAAGTCAAGTACGGAAGGGTTTCCCGCGCGGTGCACCTAAACCGCGGGCAACCTTTTGGAACTGACTGCGCATTGCTAACGACTATGCAGAACTGATCATTGCAATCAAATTGACTACGAATAGCAACTGCAACACAAATAACTATATAGTTGGCGGCGCTGGCGCGGGTGCGACGGGGTAATTAGTCTGATTGGACGATCAAAGTGGGATACCGCCTGGTTCGATCAGAACTACCCCGGATACACACCTCACTCTTTCGCCTGCGCGGCGTATCATTGGGGGCGACCACGAATGCTATGTTTAGACGATGGTGTGATTGATCTGCGCAGCGGGAAAACTGTCGCTTTATCCCCTCAAAGGAATCATGGCAGGTCATGACTCCCGCTGCCTCGCAGCTTAAGCATGCCAAGACGTGGCAACTGACTGCACCACAAAGCAAGAGCTTCGGTAGTGGCGAGTTCGCCGTTACTATCTCCTGTTATGCGATGAATAATCGCCCCTATCTCCCCGAGTTGTGACTGAAGTTCATTTTCAGAGTGTCGACAACGCTATCGGAAGCGTTGCTAAAACCATTAGACTTCGGATGGGGTCACGTCAGTGGATGATTTCTGCCATCTTTCATTGGGGAAAGGTTGTTAACCTTAATAAACGAGTCGCGGCCCTTACCTTCCCCATGGTGTCCATGTTTGCGTCCACTTGGATTGAAGCGCTGGTCTGTGGATTGATCTGCTTCCCTAAATAAGAATTTTAGGGTTATTCCGCCCGCAGCACCTTCAGCATGACCGACAAAAAGCAACTCGTGCTTAATGTGGTCATTAATTGGGCGGTAGTTGTTGAAATGAGTTGCTGGTACCCCAATCGGCTACCCCGAACAATAATTGAGGGGTTGTGGGAATCCTTGTCTGTCATGATCAACACCCACACATAATTCATCCAGAGCCAACATTGAACGAACATAAAAACACTCCCAGCCCGGTTGATCCCAGAATGTATCGCTGGCTGTAAGCTGTGACCTCATATTTGACTGTTGCCGGCCGTTGGGCTGATGTTGAACGTCATTATGCAATTTCGCTCAGTCCTTTCCCTTCTCAGCCTTTGCGCTCTGTACTCTGTCTCCTCTGCTGCCGCAACACCACCACCCCAAGTCCAGACTTACTTCAATATCGACGGTGCCACTCATGCGGCCAAGGCCCAGGCGCTCAAGGGTTCTGGCTACCGTATTATCTCTCTCAGCTCTTATGGAACTCCTCCTGACGACAAGTACGCTGCAGTTTGGGTCAAGCGGGAGGGCAGCGACCAAGTAACGATTTCTGGCGCGGATATAGATGGCTACCGGACTTGGATGGACTCATGGAAATCCAAAGGCTATGCTCCAACGCATGTCTCCGCTTCGGGGCCGGCTGATGGTGCCGTCTTCGCTGCCGTCATGGAGAGGACAAATGTTGGGAAATGGAGCCAACAATGTGACATTACGAAACCAGGAGATTTTCACTCTGCGACCAATACAAGTGGCGTCGTTAAGGACTACAGCACCTACGGCACCCCTAATGATCGTCGCTACTGCCTAATTGTCCACGAGAACATTGGCAACGCAATGGAAACGATCTTCTACGACACCCCTGGGCCCAAGGAGTTCGCTGCAATCTACGACTCTGAACTCACAAAGACCTTTTGGCGACCGAAACGTCTCTTCGTCGCCGATGATCAACGAATCACACCCCAATTTGCTAGCGACTGGGTTGGTGAGTGGGAGGCAAAAGCTGACCTCACCGCGGAACAACTGGACGCCGAACTCAAGTCGCAGGAGCCCCAAAATCGCCTCTATCCGATTCACATCGACGGCGCCGGCACTGGACAGGACACTCGGTTTTCTGTCATCTTCGCTGAGACTGACATCCCTGAGGCCCGCAAGTGGACGGTGACCGGCAAAGAGGGCGACCCAGCCATGACTGCGAAACTCGATACCATTATGGAAACATGGATGAAAAAGAACGGCGTGCGTCAGGCCCAAGTCGCAGGCGCCGAAGAGGGTCATATCGTCTTTGAGCGCGGTTATACTTGGGCAGAGCGCAACCGAGCTCCTGTCCAACCGGACGACGTTTTCCTTCTGGCTAGTCTGAGTAAGATGTTCGTCCATGCTGCCATTGACAACCTGATTCAGGCTGGAAAGCTCAAGCTTTCCACACGCGTGTACGACCTCCTTGGCTACAAACAAGCTAAGGATCCGCGGGCTCTCACTACAACAATCGACCATCTCCTTACGCATAAGACAGGATTTGATCGTTCAAAGTCGGGTGATCCTGGATTCGAGTTTCGGAAGGCCTCTCAATACTTTTACAACAATGCGCGTCCCGCGACTCTGCGCGACATGATCGAATATCAGCTCACGAAAAGTCTCGATTCCAAACCTGGTTCGAAATATGTCTATGCAAATTACGGCTCAATGCTCCTGGGCTACGTCGTGAGCAACATTACTCAACAGCCGTATTTAGACTTCTTGAAGGAGAATATCCTGGAAGGTCTGGATGTTCGTGTCTTCGAGACAGCCGCTAGCAAGCACGCCGTCGATCGCATCATCCAAGACACCCGCTTTACTGGCCTCGACGGCTCGCAACCGGACTCCATAGCGAATGTGTCCAACGTTTTCGGAGGCGACGGGGCTGTCAAAGAGGAATGCGATGCCGCATTCTCGCTCGCCGCTAGCGCCAGCACCATTGCAAAGTTCATCAGCAAGCACGCCGTCTGGGGTACTGGTGGACGTACTGTTGGCAAGCGTCAGGGCACGCTCGCGGGAGCACGATCTTTTGCCGCATCGGAGAAGTCGGGCCTCGACTGGGTCATCACCATCAACACGCGCGACTTCATCAATGATGGTGAGGTTGATAACTTGAGATTTAAACTCTTGGAGCCCCTGTTCGTCGAGCCGAATTCATGCTTTTCTTGGTTAAAAAGGCTTTGTGCTAGTGGTTGAACTTCATGCCACTGTCTGCTTTTTTGTGTGTATATAAATTGAGTAGATACCCCAATACGTGTTTTGACAATCCCACTATGCGCCTTGTGTTCACTGGTGCTTGTATGCTCTTATCGAAGGAGTTTGGGTTCAAAAGCAAACCAATCATTTGCACAACTTAAGCTGAGGGGGCTTTTTACTAGACAAGGCCCTGTGAGGCTCGTTGTCACCATGTTCCGCGTAAGTAAACAAATGATCTGAACGGAAACTGCTGAGATCGCTAAAACGTTGATGTCTGCACCGAGTCTTCCGGGATATCTGCGCTGGACGCATGCTGATCGTGATACAAGTACCTTGATGGCCTTACATCAAATCAGCCAAGCAATCTGCCTTCGGAAGACCAGGCAGCTTGAATCAAGTTCAAATCATCATTCATTACTTGTCTTGGCATGCTCGCTAACAATTGATAGAATTTGGCGATGGAGTTTCGGAGTCCGCCCTCAACGTGGAATAAATGCCAAGACAAGTCGTTATATCGGAGAGGCGTCGAGAAGTGAAGTTGATGACTTACCGGTGGGATGGATGGCGAAGTCGAAGCTTTACCGATGGGATGAACCATTAGTGCGGAACGCGACCTTTATCATTGGTTTAGACGAACCCAAACCCCAAATCGTCCAGTTTTCCCCTTTAAAAACAACGCTGCCAAGCCCATCCTTATTCAAACCTTATCCGCAACCCCTGCCAAGAAGAAGCACACAAGCAGACCGACAGTGCGCTGCAGCGATTTTCTTTACACGTGCGACCAGCAATTACCAATTCCATGGAAAGAGTGATCTAATTACCCAGCCAGTTAGATTAATAGGTGGGAAAATCCGCCGGGGTTCCAGGGTCATCCCGACCCCGCACGGAAAACGAGCTTGGCGGAGCAAGCATAGTCGCATTTCCGACATGTGTACCTTGAATTCTTAAAGAGGCGTGATTCCCAGTGCTCAAAAATGGAGTCGAGCAGCTTTCTCGGGTTCATTGGTTCTTCTCCAGTTGCCAGTCATGTTGTCCAAACTCACCTCTGCCTGGCTGTTGGCCGTCATGTCCGTCAAGCCGGTTTCGTCGACTCTGCTCTACGCCGCCTCCCACGCGGGGACCGTCACGACTCTCAACCTTCAGACTTCCGAGTCCGGGGCAACTTTGGATGCAATCTCGACAACGACGGAATGCGCCGCCAACCCTTCCTGGCTGACCCTCGACCAGTCAAAGTCTCTGCTCTATTGCGCGGACAGAGGCCTCACCAATCCCAACGGCACGCTCGTCTCCTTCTCAAAATCTGAGAACGGAACCCTCTCGCCGCTTGGCAAACTGGAGACCATCAAGGGTGCCGTTAGCTCTGTTGTCTACGGCAAGGATGGCGGTGGAATTGCGCTGGCGTCTTAGTAAGTACATCGCCCACGTGCTGCGCTAGCATTAGAACCCCTGTCAGAAGTCGAGCTGGGGTATAAATGTGAAATGGTAATGTTGGAAAACAACATGGATATTGGAACTGACAAAATTTTGTTTAGCCCTGCATCCTCTTTCGAGGTCTTCTCTGTAGCTGACCCGAGCGACATCAAGAGGTTGCAGTCCTGGACGTACTCGCTGAGCCAACCAGGCCCGAAGCCCGCTCAGAATGCCCCGCATCCCCACGAGGCCATCCTTGACCCCACGGGGGAGTTCGTGTTGGTGCCGGATCTGGGAGCCGACCTGGTGCGGGTTTTCAACATCAACCAGGAGACATACGAATTGACGCCAAGCACCCCTCTCAACGCGGCATCCGGAAGCGGCCCAAGACACGCCAGATTCCTTGTTGTCGGCAAGAAGACATTCTTCTTCCTGTTGGCTGAGCTCGGCAACACCATCACGTCTTACGAGGTCACCTACAACCAGGACAAGACTCTGGAATTTAAAGAGGTTTTCGTCGTTGGCACTCACGGCCCGGACAACGTTGTCCCTGTCGGAGCTGCAGCAGCTGAGATCCACGTCTCTGTGAGTACTACCACACTTTAAATGATTGAATCTCGGCGACTAACCACAGTCCCAGCCCGACTCTCAGTACCTGGTCATTTCCTCCCGCAACGTCAGCACCTTCAGCATTCCCAACTTCGACAAGACCAACAGCACCGAGATCGTGTCCGACGCGCTGGCCATATTCGCCATCGACCAGGAGACGGGCCACCTGAACTTCACTCAGCTCTACCCTGCAGGTGGCAGATTCCCCCGCCAGTTCTCAATCAACAAGGCCGGCGATCAGGTCGCTGTTGGTCTTCAGTCAGATGGACGTGTGGTGATCATCAGCAGAGATGTCAAGACCGGTCTTCTCAAGGATTTCATCGCGAACATTGACATCGCTGGCGAGGTTGTGTGCGTCATTTATGACGAGTAGAAAAAGCCAGTCGAAGCGGTAGGAACTTGTGACGCGAGAGCGACCGAGAAGCAACCGAGAAGCAAGAGTTATGCGGGAGCATCTAGCAAATGTGAGAACTCAATGTATATAGCCAACCAAAGACCACATTTTCTTTCAAAGAATAAAATCAAAGTCGGATTCGCAAAATGGCTCTTTGCTGCATAAGCTCGGGAGTCACACTTCAATGTTGAATTAGCAGCATGCAGACTACACAGGGGAGGACGTCTACTCGTGGGAGAATGTATGACAACCATGAATCCCGAAAACGAGTAGGAACTTGGAACTCAAGTATTCCTTGGAAATAATCTTTTAAATATTGCTTTTTTTAAGAAAATCGGGCAGGAATGGGACATCGAAACAGAGGTTCCCTGCTAGACCATAAAACAGCAGCACGCAAGAATTGTCTCATTAAGAAGCTCGGTCTATGTAAGATTTGAGAAGCCAAGTTCATTATGAACTCTGCGAAACTCAAGCAACAGACCAACTTATTAAGGAAGGGCTGAATTGGTGTAAGTTTGGTTGGACGTCGGTGCGAGGATTCCGCCCAGATAAGCTCCTGACGGCCAGCGTAGGTTTTCAGGGGTGACGGCTATCACGGCTCCTCCCCCAATGCACATTCCAATCCGGGCCATGGCGTCAATTGACAGCCCGCAGAACTGGAACCTCATCACTTCTTCCCCGGACATTGCGGGACTCGTTGTGTCGCACGGTGGCTACTCAACCCCTGATATGGCGGGCTGATCGCCGAGCCAAGCTCTTGCGGAGCCTTCTTCTCGGTGCGATGCGAAAGACAAGCTTTCTTTGCATCCGATCTATCTTGGCAAACAGCATGCCCAAGTTCGTCCCATGAAAATCGAGCTTATTTTAGGTGTATTGGCCGACTTGCTGAATGAACGAGTCAAGACCGTTCTTTCTAGCACATTGTGAGCTGTTTTGCTCTGCGGGTGACAAGGTTTTATTGCGGCCCGTATAGGGGTTAAAGTTATATTAATGCTGCTGAGCTATAGTCAAGCAAGCAAAAGTGCGCATCCGTTCGGTCGGCTCGGGAGCTTGTTCAGAATGCAGTTCGGGTCGATTTTCGATGCCGGATGGGTCGCTGTGAGATTCCCCGCCAATTGGAGACTTGCTATTGCCTCAAGGAACACGACATATATGAATGTTTCAAACTAAGAGAATTTGCTTTTCTCCCTAATAAACGGTTAATTGCGCGATGTCAGTCATGCTCATCAGTTGCCGGCACCTATGTTTATCGTTCGCCATTGCAATGGCACCCCGGCCAAGACGGTGCGGCCGAGTTAATTGTAGGGTACACTGCAGCTGAGCTACTCTAATTATTAACTCTCTCTTCATCTTAGAGAGTGGTGATCCATGCCACATTCAATCAGCGTTGCAATAAGATGCAGTGCCTCAGGGGAAACCGATCACGCCAAATACGATTGCCTATTTATTATCGGCCCTCTCGCCAAGTTTCTGCCAAGATGGCCGTTTGGTTTCCCAAGCGTCGACACTCGCCATTTTCATTCGTTTCACTCTAGATAATAACCATGGCTCCCGCGCTTTCTCTACGCGCTCTTCTGTTGGCGATGTTGCCATGCACCGTCCTGGCCCACTGGCGTGTTGATGGTCACAACCCCGTCAAGGCGTTGGCGGAGGAGAGGCGTGGCCCGAATCGTCGCAATATTCAAAAGCGCGATGTCAGCGGTGACTACCAGTACTTGACTGACAAGACTCAGAGTGAGATTCATATGGGCGTGCTGTGTTTCCCAGCAAGCAAGCTAATGATATCTCAGAGTATCTTGTCAACGGCACCGACATTCCTTTCGTCGACTGGGACCTCGGCGAGTCTTACGCCGGTCTGATGCCCATCTCCAAAAAGTCGAATGAGACGCGCGAGCTGTTCTTCTGGTACTTCCCAAGCACCAACAAGGAAGCTTCCAACGAAGTCACCATCTGGTAGAAATTCCCCACGACACATCGCACTCATCAATTCTAACATATACCAGGCTCAACGGTGGCCCAGGCTGCAGTTCCTTCATTGGGCTTGTCCAAGAAAACGGCCCCTTCACCTGGTTCCCCTCCGCCTACCGCCCCGTCTACAACATCTACTCCTGGTCCCAGCTCTCCAACATGCTCTACGTCGACCAGCCCGCCGGCACCGGCTTCTCCGTCGGCTCCCCGGACGCCACCACCGAGGAAGAGATCGCCCAGCAGTTCCTTGGCTTCTACCACAACTGGATGGAGACCTTCAACACCACCGGCCGCAAGACCCATCTCACCGGCGAGAGCTACGCGGGCCACTACATCCCGTACATCGGCGACGCCATGATCAAGTCCAACCAACCCGCCGACTACAACCTCTCCGGCGCCATGATGTTCAGCCCCTACATCCGCAGCGTCCCCAACGACTTCCAGCAGCACATCGTCACCAAGCCCTTCGTCGAGGAGTACAACAACGTCATGGGCCTGTACCCCGACGTCGGCGACTACTGGGACCGCATCGAGGCCGCGGACGAGGCCTGTGGCTACAAAGAGATGCGCGAGAAGTACTTTACCTTCCCGCCCGCAGGCCCCTTCCCTCCCGGCAACATGAGCAACGATTGCCAAATTTCCTCCATTGTATACGACGGCTTGGCTGAAGTCAGCCCGTGCTCCAACATCTACCACATCTCCCAGGGCTGCCCGAACCCCTCCGACCCCCTACTCTGGGCCTCAGCCGGTGACAACGCCAGCGTGCCGCTCAGCTTCGACAAGAAGGACTGGCACGGATACCTCAACATCCCCCAGATGCGCAAGGCGATCCACATCCCCGAGGGACAGAAGGATTGGCAGGAGTGCACCGACGCGGACCCCTTCGGCCCCAATGGTGACCAGAGCGAGGACCCCTTCACCTCGGGTGCCCTGACGAGAGTCATCGAGCACACCAACAACTTCATCATCGCCAGCGGCAACCTCGACTGTGAGTTCTTACCAGGTAACGCTCAATGGCTCTTTCAGAAACTGACATCGCGACCCGCAGACCGCGTACCTACCAACGGCACACTCTATGTGCTGCAGAACATGACCTGGAACGGAAAACAGGGCTTCGACGAGTTCCCCAGCAAGACATTCTTCCTCCCCACCGCGTACAGCGACCTGTCCTCGCAGAGCGCCGCGGGCAAGATCGGCGACTGGGTTGAGCAGAGAGGCCTCAACTTTGCTAGAGTTTTCAACGCCGGACATGGTGAGCTTTTCTGGACATCCTTCCTGGGATTGTCTTTCATGGTGACTAACATGCTGTGATAGAACTTCCGGAGTACGCTCAGGGTGCGGGCTACCGTCTGCTTGAGAAGCTTCTAGGCCGCGTATCAGATCTGGCATCCGATGTCATGTTCACTGCCCTTCCAGGCAACTTTGCGGCTCCCACGAATGCGACGGCGGCCAGCAAGAAGCTTTAAGTTTCCGTTACCCCTGCTTCAAAACAGTCTAGCGCCCCTACGTAGACATAGTTTTGATACAAGAAATAAATTTGTAATCATGTTACCCCTTTGATTCAAGAGATCGCCTATTCTTCTTGTCCCAAAGCGACTACTATTCATGTGTACTTAATGACTTTGATAAGGAGGACGACGGGGGATGACGACGGGGGATGACGACGGGGGGCGTCGGCGATAGACGCTGATAATAAAGGACGAAGACGATACACGACGATGATAGTAGCAATAATAGTAACGACTACAATACCAACGACGATAGCGAGCACACAGGAAAATGAGCCGGTCTCTTAATCAATGGCTCGGATTACACTTAGCATGTTCGCTCGTATAGCGCCATAGCCCCCAGGGCTCAGAACATCCATCACTGAGGCGATGATTACACAATATGAAAACGTTGGATCAGGTTCATGCAGTCAAGAAGTCTCCTGTGTTGTCTTTGTACGTTGCTAAGAAGATATACATGAATCAAGCCAGTTTCCTCCGTGGCATGCCCAGCCTAAGGAGGACAGCACCAGTAGCCAACGGCCTGAGAAATCTCGTTAGTCAAAGAGCTCATTTAAACGTGGCGTCAGATACGACTTACCGCGTCAACAGACTCGCAGGGAGGGAAGGGAGGCCACTCGGCTTCAGAAATACCGCACTGGGCATGAAAGTCAGCTACGTGATGGTACGAAACGAGGTCGTGACCCTCACCTTGTACTCAACTAGCGCAGAGTTGAAGCAGCTGTTGCCGGACTTGCTGCATCCAGGGTGAGACCAGCCCATGACGGCCACCGGGGCAATAGCGAGGAGGAGGGCGGAAAGCTGCATATTGAAGTATCGTGGGCCGGGTGCTGCGAAAAGTGACTTGGTCTAACGCCTGTTGTAACTTCTTGCGTCCAAGAATAGTTCTGGCCTTTTATACCGTCTTCACAGCGCCTTCGGACTGATCGCGGATCGGCGGCCTTCTGTTTTCTCCGTTCCTCAGAACGGTGAAGCATCGCAGGCCGAGTCAGTCCCTCACTAAGATCGAACCGGTGGGCTGTGGAGACGATTGGGCGATCTCATCTGAACTCATTTATCCGCTGCCAGGCACGGTTTGCTCCGGGGACTTGGCTCTGGTATGAGATATAATTTAAGCCGTGGCTGTGTTGTGTGCGAGTGCCGGTAGGTCGTTCACGCTCCTGAATCGGGCTCATCCGTATGGTGCTGTAACGAACGCATAATAGGTGACGTTTAACTCCCGCAGAATCTCAAAGGCGCACATTGCGAAAGTTCTTGACCCCAATATCACAGTCGATTATTGCAATCGTCATATTCAATGCTCTAGAGAAGCTGATCGTGTGCCCACAGTGTAGGCCGCTGCGAGCGAGTCATTTCAGGGCGCGGTGAAGATTTCGGGTGGGCATATGCAGGCATGACGGGCTTGGCGTTAAGCTTAATCGTCCCGCGACGTCCGTAACCGCGGGTTTCTGCCTGGCTGGCTGCGGACGCTAGAGTAGTTTGGCGACGCGTCCCAGAGTTTATTGTGCTACTCTGATATGTTGGGGCCTCAGGATACGTTGGTTCGGGGACTTCTTTGACGTATGCGGGAGATTCTTCCCGGCGGACAGTCCACGGCGGGTTGCAAGTCTGCGGCGTGGTATCGTGTAGATAGGGGCCCGGTTCACCCTTCTTATGCGTTGCTAGCATCGAGACTAGAGTTCGTCTCGTGTAAGATGTTGTCGTGTAGCATAGATGCTCCATAAGAAATGCCATGGCGAAGGCTAGCCAGAAAAAAGCTACCAAGATGTCAGCGTCACTGATGTGCGTGAATGCTAAGGCTTCATAGTCTAGCTGGCAAGAGGAAAGAATGTTAAGATAAAACAGAGAGAGCCCCTTGGATAGGGCCTAGGTCAGTGAGAAATGAGTTGAGCGATCCGCTCAGGTCCTGCTGATCCTTCCAATTCTCGAGAAAGGACGTAACAGAACGTGCAAATAAGGGGTAGCGGAGGATGTGTCGTGCTTTTGATGTTCCTACCCGCCGCGCCCTATCTCCTCATGCAGCACCCTACTGCTCCGTGCAGGGCAGACTTTTGGTGGACTTTCAGCGGCTTTCACGGAGCAAAGCGGGCCTGGGCCGGCGTCCGCTCCGCGGGATGCGCGGGGCCGACGCCCGGATTTGGGACGGCATCGCGGGGCAAGCAATGTCTAAGTTACACCGGGGTGTTACGTTCTATATGCCGGCAGTAATGTGAGAAATTACTGTCAGTTGGAATTGAGGTAGATACTTATCTAAACTTCTCGTCCGTACGGAGCCCGCGCCCAACATTGGCTGGCTCTAAGATGCCGTCGTCACGACGGACTGCTCCATCAACATGGGACGGAGTAAACCCGAACACCAAACAAACATCAACCCCTCTCTCGATCCAGTGGATCAGAGCATCTGATGTTCATCACTTAGTTCGTCCGTCTCGGTGGACTACTTCACAGTTCTCGAATACATAAATGATCACCTCTTCCCCAAGTAAACCAACACCACCATGCTCACCATCTCCAAAACCTCACCATTCCCACCACCCCCACCATAAAAATGCCCCCCTCAAAGCTCGACAACACCCACATCCTAATCTTCGGCGGCTCCTCCGGCCTAGGCCACACCGCCGCCTCCCAGATCCTCCTCACCTCCTCCCCCTCCATCCTAACCCTCGTCTCCTCCAACCCAACCAAACTCGCCGCCGCAGCCTCCCGCCTCCCCCCCTCCTCCACAACAATCCAGACCCCCACAATAGACCTCTCCGACCTCCCCAACCTCCGCCAAAACCTCCTCGCCCTCCTCGACACCGCAACCTCCAACGGCCTCAACAAAATAACTCACATAATCTACACCGCAGACGGCGCCGCCCCCCTCCCGTCCTTCCCCGAGACCCAGGTCGCAGACATCACAGCCCAGCTCTCCATGCGCACCTACGCCCCGCTCATGCTCGCCTCCATCCTGCGCTCCCACGCACACATCGAAGCAAGCCCAGACACCTCCATCACCTTCACAAACGGCTCCTCGTCCCACCGCCCCATGCCCGGCTGGGCCGTCGCCGACGCCGCCGCCGGCGCGATGGAGGGCATGGTCCGCGGCCTGGCCGTCGACTTCGCGCCCGTGCGTGTGAACCTCGTGTCCTCCGGGCCGGTGAGCACCGAGATATTCCAGACGCTGCCGGAGGAGACGGTGGAGCTGTTCCGGAGTAAGTGTCTCACGGGGCGGATCGGGAGGCCTGAGGATGTGGCGGAGGCGTATTCGTATCTGATGAAGGATGGGAATGTGACGGGTACGACGTTGTTCACGGAGGGAGGGAGGATTCTAGCCCCTTGAGTGGTTTTGGTTGTGTGATGTCAGATCAGTGCCACCTACTGCCTCACAGTAAACGAGAAAATTCAGTCATAGGCATATTTACCATTATCGCTATGTCCGCCCACGCCTACCCATGCGCAGAACCATGCATCCCCATTTTGAACGGCTAAAATACAAGGGCGCTCCGGTCCCTTTCCCATCTCGACTCCTCCCACGCTCAATCACCATAACATTGCCGCAGGGGAAGACCTCCCACTCCCAATCAAGCCAAGAAGTTCCGCCTCCTTGGGGTTCAACTAGCGCATTGAATCGGAACTCTCGCTATCTTCAATCGTGGTAATAGTCAGGTCGTCGTCATCTGTATCCATCTCGGAGATCCAGATGCCGTCTTCGAATATCCTGTCCGGGACAGGGTCGTCTTGTCCGTTCTAGGGGATGCAGAAGTCGACCCAGCTGCCCAGGTAGTCGAGCCTGTTGCCGGCGTTCTCCTGGCTCTTGTAAATGTCCTCAAACTCCTCGAAGCTGAGCTTGCCCCAGCCGCCGCGGTCGGCGGCCTCCTTCTCTGCAATGTCGAGGCGCTTCCACTCCATAAGCTTGGAATGCAAGATTCCCTCCTTTTCCTTGGCAGCGCGGTCACGCTTGCCCTCGCGATCCTTGTTCGAAGCTGCCCTGGCATCCCTCTTTTTGGTTTTGACTGATTCGGCCGAAGATGATGGTGTGAGTGATGGGATGGGGGGTTCGATAGAGGCGTCGCTGTTGGGACGGAATTGGGGCATCGTGGGGTCACGGTAATCGACCTCTTCAACGACCGGCACCTCTTCTTCTTCTTCCTCCTCCTCCTCGGCACCCTCCTCATCCGTTTCGTCGATTTCTTCAATCACACGCTCGACCTCTACCGCAGGATGAGTATCTTCACCCTCGCCGGATTCCTCAACTCTGTAGCCACTAGTCAAGAGCAGCTCTTCTAGGGATCGCTCGGCAATGGGCTTGCTCTCATCCAGCGCCTTACGTGGCTGTCGCGGTTCAATCACTTTTGGCTTCGTCTCTTCGACGGTGAGGTTCTCAAACAGAGCTCTGTGCGTCTCTCTCTGAGATCTGGACGCGGCCGCTTGAATAGCCAGATCCTCCTTGTCCTTGAAGATGGCGTCGAGGAGCTCGTTGAATGCCTGCTGAGTGACCTGGTAAAGAATCTCCTTGCCCGCGTCCCGCTCCTCGTCTGGGATCTCCATACCACCCCAGCGCTCGGGGACGCTCCTAGAAGACGCTGATGCGTTGGATCTGATCTCGTAGTCGTCCAATTCTTCCGCAAAGCGAACCTTTGAAGATGACCTCGAGCGTGGGGACAGAACCTGCTGCTGCGCTGCCTTGGAACTCTCAGCGACGCCGTTGCGGTTGTTGACGAGCACGTCTTCATCAGACTGCCATCCATCGGGAGCCAGGCCGCCTTCTTCTTCGTCGAGGTAAAACTGTCTCCTCTTCCACCTGTCGTGTAGTTGCTTCCTTGCGGCTTGTCGCCGTCTTCTTTCAATATCCGGTGCCAGCTGCCTCCTATGGTTGATGACTTGCGCTCGGAGTTGGCTTTCTGTGGGCATAGTGCTAGTAAATTGTTCTGAATCGACTCTTCTGGTCCTGCTGTCCGACTCGTCCGGCTGGCCAATAACAGCACCGGTGGAGCTTCTGTTTTCCGCGTCCGAGTTGTTGTTTCCATCCTCTTCGCCGTCCGAGCTGCCCAATTCAAGCTCAAAGTCAAAGTCCAGCTCATTGCGTTCGCGACGTTGTCCACTCAGCAGGTCCGGCAGATCATCCATACTTGTAGGCGGGTTCAGCAGAGCATCCCAGTAAGGCGTATCCGGTTCACTGTCGGGAGACCGCATCTGAACGGTCCAGGGGCTACCGATGTACGGTGCGAAAAGTCGGGTCAAGACGTCCTCTCTCGCCGACGTGTCACCCTTATCCTCGCTCACAGCACCTTGTCTGCCGGGCTCCAGTTCGACGTCACCGTTGGGGTGGAAGATCTTGCCCTCGCTGCGGTTGTCCCCATCAGCGCGCGGCACTCGCCCCTCTCGGCCAAAGAGACTGCTGAGAGGTTGGCGGCTGGCCACCAATTGCATTGCCTCAGTGCTGCCCATGAGCTGGTCATCCAGTCCGTCAAGAATGTCGCGGTGCATCTGCTTGTAGAGAACATAGTACGCGCGGAACATGCGCAAGAAGTCGCGGCGGTTGACGAAGCCGTCCCCGTCAATGTCGTAACCCTCGAAGATCTTGCGCAGCTTGTCCTTTCGTTTGCGGTATGCCAGTCCATGCAGGAACTCAGTAAAGCCAATGAGGTCGTCGTTGTTGGTATCGTAGAATGAAAACATCCGGTCGTGGATCAAGTTCGGCGTCGCATGTCGAGAGCCACCGGACGGCACCAGGCACCGCTCGAACGTCTTCCTGTCCATAGCAAGCTGCAAATCGTCCGGATCCTCGCGCCACTCCGTGTTAGCCATGAACGAGAACTGCTCCCAAAAGGCCTCGATCTCCGGCCTCTCGAAACCAGTCTCCTTGCTCAGCTTGGCCATCAAACTCCGCGGCAGATTTCTTATACACGCTTCCGGATCACCAGTGTACCACACCGGCTGCATCTGCCTAGGACCAAACGGCGGAGCGGGGACCTTGATCTTGTAGAAAATGTGCGTCTTGATATGCACGCCCTGAGACTCGCACGTCTCGCAGAGGTCGAAGTCGGCGCAGTTGGCACAGCGGTAGCGGACGCCGCGTATGGGCACCATGCCGCAGGCGTTACATGCGCAGCCTCGATGGACGCAAGCGTTCCGTCTCGCATTGTCCTCCGAGACCCTAAATAGCAAGCTGACGATGTTGTGCCCCGCGCGGGCCTGGGGCTGCATGCCGTTGGGGTCGTTCCACCACTCGTCGACGGTGCCGCCGTCGACTATCGTGTCGCCGTCATTCAGGGGCCGGATCGCGTCGAGGTCTGCGGCGTTCTCGTCCGGGACGTGGTCGCCGTCGCCGCCGTCAGACGAGGAGAGGGAGTTGGCACGGCGGGTGCGACGGTGGGTGCGGCGGACGGCATTGCTGCGGTGGAGGCCTGGGCCGGGGACGCCATCTCCGTAGGCGTCCTGGGTCGCTTGGTAGGCGTAGTAGCTTACGGAGAGGGCGGCGATGGCGGAGACGACGGCGACTGCGATGCGCGGTCGGGTCAGGCTGTCTGTTGATGGCACCGAGAGCCACATGATGGAGCGTAGGTGTACCTATGCGTGTAGCATGTTGAGGACAGTAGTTGATGTTCACATGCACGCGTAATCTGTTGCTGATCAATTTCTGAAGGCGGTAGATATGTGGCGTCGCAGGGCGAAATAATATTGTTGCTTGATGTCGAGCTGAGCTGTTCGATGACCAAACGAAACAGGGTCAGACTTGCGCCAGCTGTTGATTCTGCCGTAAGGAGGGGGGAAGGAGGCAGGCGGTGAGCTGCTTGAGAGAAGTAGTTCAGTCAGCACGTGGCCCGAGCTCTGGCTTGTCGCCAAGCTATTTCGAGGCAGGTACGTACCGCAGACGGGGTTCCGTCATTATCAGAAGCATTGGATATTTCAATGGTTGAATAAGGTCTTTCTGCAATCAACAATAAGCTCATAGACCTTTTCGTGAAAGACTAGATGAGTGACCCTAAGCTCTTAAAAACCTTCGGAATTCCGCGCCATCCGATGTATATCAACTCCCTGACTGGCCCAAGACTCACGGGGATCAATAACGTCCCATGAGCTGGGAGCTTCCACGCGGCGACTGAAGCTCCCCGGGGCCGAGGCATTGTTCATGTGGGACTAGGGGTCACAGGAAGCCGCGCCGCCGCTGAGTGCTGCTGCTATCAATGTACTCCAGGCCAGCATCCATTTCGGATACCGACAAAATGTATCCTGATAACTGACACCGACACTCATCAACGTCACCGCCGTCCTCTCTGAAGCATCTCTGTCGAGCTAACGTGGGATCCCATGATCGTGTTCACAGACGCCAGCTTCTGCAGCACTTTTTGTTAAATAAGTCCTGTTTCCAATATAACCGCCTCGCAAATCGCCAAAAACCCGCAGGTCTGGTTCGGGTCAAGGTAGCGAATACGCTTGCTTCTTTTCGTCGCATATTTTCAATCAAGGAGGGTGGGTTCGAGCTCAAGGATCAAGCTCCCCCGGCTCTCAATCTATCTCTCTGTGTGTCTCTCAGACAAGAGCAGCTCACAGCCTCAATCAAAACTCATCTGTAACACCCTCCTCCCCCATCGCCACCCTTGAGCTTTTACTTCCCTCTTTGCTCAAAATCCACTCTCTCTCGCGATCAACCTTACATACATGCGCGTAAACCGACGACGATTCTAAATCCAGCCGCAGGTGCAACCTCAAACGATCTGCATTACAACCTCATAAAAGGGTCCTGGGGTAAAGAGACAACTCGCAATCATGGCTACCAAGTAAGCGCTGCTACTCACAATGTAAACTCAACCCCGGGGATGGCTTCATCTGACCAAAATGCACTTCAAGGGTCCCCGTCTTCCCAACGGCGGAAGCCACAATGAACCACCCCTCCTATCCCTCAACGATATGGAACCTCGAGCCCGACCGCTCAGGAAAGTGTCCCGTCGCCAAAGACCGTGACGGGCCCTTCAACATTTCCTGGGAAATCCACGGCCACGGCCCCTCCAAGATCATCGTACTTCCCTCTACCCCTCTGTATCCTCTTCGCCACTGACACCCCTCGAAGTTCATCATGGGCCTCGCCGGCGTCAAAACCTCCTGGCAGCGCCAAACAAAACACTTCGGCCACGACAATGCCGCCCGCTACTCCGTTCTCATCCTCGACAACCGCGGCATGGGCGGCTCCGACGTCCCCTACGCCCGCTACACCACCTCCGCAATGGCCCTCGACGCCCTCGACGTCCTCACCCACGTCGGCTGGTCCTCCACCCCGCGCTCCGTCCACCTCTTCGGCATCTCCATGGGCGGCATGATCTCCCAAGAACTCGCCTTCGCCGCGCCCGACCTCTTCGCCTCCGTCACCTTCCTCTGCACCGCCCCCTGGATCGAGAACACGAAACCCCTCCTCACGAACCTCGCCGACCGCGCCGCCATGCTCGTCCCCAAGTCCATGGACCGCAGCATCCAGGACACCGCCCTCAAGCTCTTCCCCGCGGAGTGGCTCGTCCAGCCCGACGAGGCCGCCGAGCTCCCCGACGAGAGCACGCCCAAGTGCGGCCCCGCGGACGGCGGGAAGGGGTATGGTCGGTTCGACAGCAACTTCCAGCGCTTCCAGGCGCAGGAGCTCGTGAAGCGCTGCACGCCGGGGCTTTTCAGCATCCTCGGCTTCATCCTGCAGCTCGTCAGCGCCGGGTGGCATCACAAGTCGCCTGAGCAGTTGACACAGCTGGCGGACGCGGTCGGCAGGGAGAGGATCGCGGTCATCCACGGTAATGCGGATGTCATGATTGACGCGCACCACGGCCGGTTGCTGGCGAAGCATTTGGAGCCTAGTGTGGTTGAGTTTATCGACGGCATGGGACACGCGCCCATCATGGACAGAGTAGCGTGGATGAATAAGTGGTACGTGGACAGGATCGACGCGGTCGAGAAGCAGTTTCCCTTGCCGTGAGGGGAATGGGACGATCCGCCGGGCGATGAGTTGAGCAGACACATAGAGACAGGATACACGATAGTGTGCAGGTTGTGAGAGCTTTTATTCATGTACTATGATACCTCCGCATCCATCCAACGCCGTATGCATGCAGTCATACCGTTTCTCCCGGTGCCGTGCTCGCCCTTTTGCGATTCCCCATTTACAACATGACCAAACCAATGCCGCTCAGGTTCTCCTCGTCCAGCTTGTTACGTCTGTCGACGCCTCCGGCGATGGGGGCCGCAAGGTAGTTGAAGAGGTAGTAGTGCAGCTGGCCGTCGCCGGGTCCGAACTTCTGCTGCTCCAGGAAGAGGCCGTTGTCGAGGAGGGACAGGCCGTTGAAGACGTCAAACCTGTGCTTCTTAGCCAGGATGAGAGCGTCGCCAATGAGCGAGTTCAGGCGCGGCTTGAGCGCCTCCTTGTCAAGGGGCTGGGTAGTGCCGATTTCGGAGGCGTAGTACCAGAGGTAGGCGGCGCGGATGACCTGGTGCTTGGTGCTGTTGATGATGGTAGACTCGAGGCAGTAGAAGGAGAAGAAGTCGGTAATCTTGCCGTTGTTCTGTTCTTGGTCAGCCATGCCGTCAACAAAGGGGGCGATTCAATACAAACCTCAACAACGTAGGTCCAGATGACCTGCTCGCCGCCCTTCTCCTTGTCATGCAGGAACCAGTGCTTGAATTCCTCCTTGGAGAACTGGGGCGCCATATCGAAGCGGGCGAGGTACTTGTCCAGAAGGGCGCTCGCCTGCTCAATGTCCTTCTCCTGCAGCTCGCGCAGGCCCTTAGTCGACGTATTGTCGGACAGCGCATACTTGCGGATCTGGAACTGAGGCTTGCTGTTGGCAGGCAGCGGGCTGAAGCCGACCTCGTACAGCTTCTGCCAGTTGATGGCACGGTGGAAGTAGCGACAGGTGCTGACGGGCTTGGGCAGAACGACACCACCAGTGTACAGACCCTGCCAGATCTCGCGCAGGTTGCTGCGGCGGGTAATCTCCTTAATCAAGACAGGCGCCAGACGCTTGCCGCGGAGCTTCTTGTGGACAACCATGAAGTTGACCTCGGAGCAGGTGATGACGTTCTTGCGCACGCGCAGGTTAACGGGGATGGCTGAGATAAAGGCGACCAACTTGCGGGACTGAGAAGCGCGCACACCAACGTGCCACTCCTTGCGCCAGCCAGGAGCCATCAGGGCCCTGCAAAAGTCAGCTTCCACTTGTCTATCAAAGAAAATACCCATCCTTACCACTGCAGCATGGCAGGAGAGTAGTTGAAACGGAACATGGCCTCGTCGTCCTCGACATAGTGTCCGTTCAGCAGCTCGTACACCTCCTTCATCTCGCCCTCGTCCTCAAGGTTCATTGTCACCCACTCAAAGCCGCTGACCATCGGCGCCGGCTCCTTGGGGACGTCCTCGACCTTCTGGACGCGAATCGGGCCCTCCTCGATCTTCTTGTCGCCGTCGCCGAACTTGGGCACGGGCTGCGTGGCCCAGAACTTGTAGCTCGCCATGTCCTTCGCGTTCTTGCCAGCCGAGGCCAGGCCGGTCATGATGTCCTGCAGGTTAAGCTGCTTGAGCGCGTTGGCCGTCTGCTCCGCCGACTGGTTGCCGGAGCCGCTGGCGCCAATCTCGTTCGCGAGGGCGGGGTTCAGCGCCAGGAGCTCGGTGAGCTGCTGGGGCGTGAGCCCGCCGATCGCATCGCGGATCTGCTGCTCGGGGTCGCTGGGCTTGCCGGTCAGAGCTTCCTTGACCTTCTTTCTCTTGGACTTCTTCTTCTTCTTCTTGGCGCCGCCGGAGGCAGGAGCGCCGGCCTCCTCGGGCGCATCGTCCTCCTCCTCCGACTCGACCTCGGGCTCCTTGCCCTTGCCCTTGTTCTCCGCCTCGGCGACGGCGTCCTCGGCCTGCTTGACGGCAGGGTCGAGGGGCTTGGACTCCTCGGCAGGCATGTTTGCTGCTTGGTCGATTCGTTCGCGCGGGTTCGTGGGGTGTTGTTTGCGGCAATCGCAGGCGGGGTGGTGGCGGTGGTGTCGTGGTTCGAGCTTTTGGAGCTCTGGACAAGCTTGGAAGGTGGGAATGGCGGGGGAAGAAGTTTTGGCGGGCGAGAGGACAGTTTCATGTGCCCGGGCAGTTTCCAGCTGTGACTGCATCATGGCGGGGTTAGCTGCTGGGGTGCTGTGTGCGGGCACTGCGGGGCAGCCATCCCACCTGGCGCTAGGGCGCCTTAGCGATCGCGTGGTCTCCAGTTAGGGGTCCGAAGACGCTGTCGCTGCCTGCTGATGTGCGTTTGATCAGCCACGTATCTCACCTTAATTCAATGACGGCATTGTGGTTTGGATTTATGTGTCCTTATCCGCTCTTCTAGTGTCTGCGTCTTGCGGAAATCGACTTCGTGCCTAAAGTGAGCTCGGTAGGTCGGTTCAAAATTAGGTCCATATATCGGCCTATGGGACTTCGCGCCAGATTCATCAGATTCATTACCTTACCAACTCTCAGTCCCTGTCGGCCGAAAGGACAAGGACGCTGAGCTTTTCTGAGAATCGGTTCATCATTACTAAATCTATAGCATCGCGCCAGATGTCTACGCTACTAAAGTCTATCAAAAGCACCTCCAAAGTCTAGTACAACTCCTTCTCTGAAGTCTTGAAAGTGAAGGCGCATATTTACAATGTTCGGCTGCTGGTGTCAGAGCCAGCAGTATCATACGCAGTGCCTACAAGATCGAAAGACCGCATTACTGCGAGGATTACGGGCGCATATCCCATGATGTCGTTGTGTCCTAGTCTTATCAGTTACTGCCCGCCGAAGCACCATTTTATGCCAGTCGCTTACCTCCGTATGGGAACATTTCTTGTCGAATAATGATATTGTGGTCCGCATGCCATGTCGTGACGAATGCGTTCTTGCCCTTGTGGATCGTCCGTACCTCCTTCCAAGACTCAAAGGCGTGGTCGCTCAGCCCACCATCAACGGTGGCATTGGCCGCAGCGCGGAACAGCTTGCTGCTCTCCTCGCAGGGAATATCCGAGTCGTCCTTGGCAGATATCAGAGTCAGGCGTAGCCTTCGCTTGGTCAGCTTCACCAGGCTCTCAAGCCTGTCAGCGGACGGCCACTTGTCGTAGATGAAGGTCTCCATGTACTCTAAGAATCCAGGCCAGACCTTCAGAGGGCCCAGAACGGGGAACAGTCCGCCGATCTTGTAGCCACTGAGCATCTTGGGCAAGTTACTGAAGCCTGCTACGAGAATAACTCCACCAAATTCGATGCCCTGGGAGGCGTAAAGCTCTGCGACGCCGCTGGTCACGGCAGTACCCAAGCTCTGGCCGAGAAGGACGATACGGTCTGACGAGACGCCGGCAACATTAATGACCCAGTCAATCAGAGTAGCCGCATCTTGGATGAGGCCGTCTTCAGAGGGAGTGCCTGTGGAGTGGCCGAATCCGCGATAATCGATTGCCAACACGTGGTAGGAAGAGGTGTCGGTGATGACATGGTAACTGTCAGGACGGTGGTTTTGCGCGATATCTCCGGCGTTCTGTTCTTGTCAGCAATGTCAAAATGCGCTTCAGATGGATACCCCTTACACCATGAACTGCAGCATATTAGTATGAGTGAGCCTTAGACAGGACAGCATGGCTTACATGATAGAACAACGCGGGCTTCAGGGTCCTCCTTAAGCGCCTTGAAAGACTCGGTCTGGGTGAAGTCCTCGCAAAAGCCGGGCCTCTGTGCTGAGAATCTCTCTTCCTGCTTCAGATAGGCTGGCAAGGGCATGACATGCCAAGCATACAAGTTCACTCCATCTGGGGTGTTAAGGGAGAAGGGTGTGACTTGGCCCTCTATGCAAGACATGGGTCAGCTAATTGCGCGTCGCCAGTGGCGGTGATGGTACGTGGACTGACTAGCAAAGCCAAACCGCTCAGGTTCATTGATGCCGCGCCACCAAAGTGTGTTTATCTTGTGCGCGTACAGAAAACTGCAGGAGAGAGTCAGATAAAGTACTGAGAAGCGAATCAAATGGTAAAACCTCACTGTCGTTGAAAAAATGGTGTTGCGCCGAGAGCCAAAAAAGTGAAGTAAAGACCTAGGGGAGCTGCGACCACCCAGACGGCGGATCGCAGGATCGGAGACAGCGGAACCGTCATGGCGTGGGCGGTGGAACAGTTTCTTCAGGCGAGGAGAGAGAATCGCTTTGGGGGAGGTTGTCGTGATGGTTCCGGGCTATATACAGGCAACGGGAGGCGATGTCGTGGCCACCCTCGGGGATGCCTAATGGAACTGGTTGCTTGGTTGAGGTTGGAATTGTCTGCGGTCCGCAGGGATGGTGTCACCGGGTGCCTTATCATTCGGTACTTTCTGTTTGGTTGCATCGCACATCCATCTGGAGGTACTCTGCACTAGAGGTAGGATGTCCCCAAGATGCGGCGGCCTTCCACATTTGCGGTATCAGCCGCACTCTGACGACAGCAGACGGGCCTCGGTATAAAACTGAATTCTTTGTGCTGACCATGGCCAGTAAATCGACTGACTACTGAGCCAACCGGTTTTTTTTTTTTGGAGAAAGTGCAGTATCTGGTTCAATATTTTCGGCATTGCTGGACGTCAAGACTTCATTTGGCGCTGCCCTGGGATTGGTTGCAGCGGTGGTAGGTAATTTACTGGTGCAGAGGCGTGTTGCGAAATGCGAGAGGAATCTGCCCAGATCACAGGTTGTCACTGCCCCCAAGCTTTCACAGCCACACCGCTCTACCCACCCGCGTTTGCCTTCCCGCTCCTCACTGGACAAACGCTGGCGCCAGAGCAGGTCGGCAGCGATGACACCCGGAGCGAGCCAGATTGGCAATTGATGGGAGAAAGCCTGCAGGGTGAGGGCGAGGGCGAGACCAACGAGAGGGACCGACTGGGATGGGAAGGTCATGGAAAACGGCACGCATTCCTGCCTTAGGTAATCACGTAATATGGAGTAATGGTGGGTACGCCAGCTGCAAGGGTGCCGCGGTACAAAGGTACATCCCGTCTGAGAGACGGATTTTGGCGCGATTTAAGTGGCAGGCGGAGCTGAGCCAAGCCCTTCGTCCAGTCAGGGCGCGGCAAGTGCCCAGTTTTCCCCCCTCTTCCCGGCCAATCAGACGACCATATCCTTGTTAAACTTGCAGCCCGCCTGTGTTTCTGTCGTCGGCTACGACTGGACGGCGCCGGAGAACACTGCAATGGAAGGAAGTCCAGACTGACTGCACCCCGTGTCAGCAACACAGAGAGAAAGAAAGACGCTCCGGCCAGTGGACGTCCAGCGCAGCAGCAGCGGCAGCGTGTACCCGCAGCGCCTTAAGTTTGGTAAGGCGTGTTCCCGTCCACTCCAGGTCCCCAGCCAGTCAGGCGAAGCAACGCCAACAACGACGGAGACTTGGGAGCCTCAGGTACATGCCGCATGTATCTTTTCACCTCTCCGAACCATTCAGCTGCCGCACCACGCCTCAAAGGTACAACCGTCCTGCGCGGGCTCAATACCGCGCCCATGTATCTGCCCTGTACCTTTCTCCGATCCATACAGAGACAGAGCTCCCATAATACTATATCCCATCCACCCCAATTCAATTCCCACGAACCTGCCCGTCCCCGAGTCTCCAAATCTCTTCCTCCACCACATCCCCAGCCTGCTTCCGCGACGACCCCCGAAATCGAAAGCTGTAACCCACCGACTCGCTCTTCCGCCCTCTCACGCACGCCGCTGTCGACTGTCCCTCTCCCTCTCATCTCGAGACCGAACCCGACGAGCACGCGCGCAGTCGAGGGCTGTGTATTCCCTCGCTTATGATGACCATTCCGACACGCTCGGAAATCGACCCGTGATACCCTGAACTTCTCGCGACAGGGAGACGGAAAAGGCGAAGACGTACACAGTCATGGAGAGGAAGAGGAAACTGCCCGCAAGGGCTGCTGCGCGCGTCGAGCACATTGCGAAGAAGCGCACCGTCACCCCTCCCGAGCATCGATCCGTCACCCCAGTTGCAGCTCCCGTCGAGGAGCCCCCGCCGCCGGCACTGCCCAAATCGATCCAGCCCGGAAAGCCTTTGCCCACCGTCGAGGACCCCCAACCTGATGATCTTCCCAATAAGGACTACCAGTCGTTTCAGGAGAGGTACGTCGTCAGTCTGCGCAGGCCGAGTTCTCCTACTAACAGATGCTACAGCGGTGTTATGGCCGAGTCCCTTGCACGGTCGCGGCATAGATGGATGGCCGAGGGCATGTTCGAGAAGTACTGGACCAAGCCGTTGAGGAGGAAGGGCGCGACCGAGGATCCCAAGAACCCGGCCAAAGATACCATGAGCAAGATCGGCCAGGTGCAAATTACCATTGAGCCGCACGTCTTTGAGGCCACCATGTGGGCTATTAAGGACCCGAAGCCGCCTGCGCCCACTGCCCAGGCAACGTTCCGGCCAATTCTGCAGTATGGGCCCCCAAATGGTGCCATGCCGCCTCCTCCCACCCCAGCGACAACGAATGCAAACCCTCCTATTGCGCCAGCCGAGTCGAAGCCGACGCCGCCAGCCCCGACACCAGCTTCTCACTCGCCTGCACCCCAGCAAGCGCCATCGAGAGCACCGTCTGCGCCGGCAACTGAGCCCCCCAAGCCAATTCCTTCACCAAGGACTTTGGACGCTGCACGACCTGCAGTCGCGACACCACCTCCTCCCAGGCCAATGGCTCCCGGAGCACCAGTTGCAGCGCCTGGGCAAGGACCAGTGCCTGCGCCAGGCACTCCGTCACACCTTCCCGGTCAGCCTGGCCCGTCACATTCTATGCCAAACTCACGACCAGCAAGCGCAACTCCGACGCCGGCAGCAGGAGCTGCAAAACCTGCGGCTCCCAAGCCTCAAGGCACCGACCCTATCATTATGACGTTGGCCGAAAAGGCGTCAGAGGATCCTATGCTCCGCGATCTAATGAAGCGAGTTGCGGCAGGAGAAGCAAAGCCCGATGAGCTTACTAATTTCCAAAAGATTATTGACCAAATTACGGTTGAGTATAAGAGAAAGGGAGGCCAGCAGGGACCTTCAGCAGACAGATTACTTGTCGACGGAAGGACCGTCAAGTACTTTGCTGATGAGGTGCGCACCATCCTGGACATCGTGCTCTCAACGAACCCGCGCCAGAAGTCGAGCGAGTTGCTTCCCCCTCGGGGCAGTGATCCTTTGGTAGTTGCGTTGGTGAGATCGGCCTTGGACGATAACAAAGTACGCACGATGATACGACGGATAGCCGAGAACCAGCCGGGGTTCACCGACGCGACAGACCTGAAGGCAGTGCTTGACAAATTGCACAAGGAACTCAAGGGCGGTCAAACTCCCCAGCCTCAACCATCAACCCCGCAGACTCCAGTGAACGGCGTCCCGAACGGGCATCCCCCAAAACCGGCCACAGCCCCTGTGCCTTCGCCGAAGCCAGCGCCGGCGGCATCGCCCGCACCTCAATTACAGCATCCTCCGCAGCAGGCTTTGCGTTCCAAGGGTCCACCGCAGCCAGTGCGACCTGAGATCTCAGGCGTCTGTCTGGACTTCACCGGCGGGAATGGCGATCGTTACCTATTCCCAAAGTACAGCATCCTGGAGTATCTGCCAGGTGGTCAGCAGGTGGTTGCCTCATTCTTGATTGTCCGCAAGGGCAGCCAACTGGAGTACGGAGGAGACGCCAAGCTCGACTACTACCAACCCGTCACCATCAGAATATTTTCCCCCTCTGGACGAAACCTCGACTATCTTCAGAGAGTCGTCGCACCCCCTGACGAGGTCAGACGGTACATGGATGATGTTATGGACAACATGACGCGGGCAGAATACGTGCTCTTGGCCATGCGCCTGCCTCGAGGCGAGCGTGAACCCGAGAAGGACGACAACGGCAAGGAAATCGCCGCGCCACCATCAAGACCCGAGTCCACGGCTCCTGATGCCCCGGCCCCTAAGCAGCAGTCGGTGATGTGGGGCCCCATCACGTCCAAGTTTATTCAAAAATTCAACAAAAAGTGGTTTGAAGAGTGGAGGAAGCGAGAGAAGCAGCCAGCCGGCACGACAAAGTCTGACGAAATCTTCAGAGAGGCTTGCCAGGCGATTGGCCGCGATCCTCTGGACAAGGATATAGAGTACGAGAAGATGATTGAGCTCCTGGCAGCAAAGGACTCGGAGTCGTCATCCTCTTGAAAGCAAAATTCCAGCAAGCTAGAAGAGAAAGCACACACCGTTTTGAGTGCTGCGGCACTTGTGTAACCTAGACATCATTCTGAAAGGGGGCACTGGCGAGCGGGTGGGTTGGGTAGCACGTGTTGTATGCATAGGGTCAGCTGTTGTTGCATTCTTGGGCCCCTACATTGTGGTTCTACTTCATTTTTTACTTCTTGGCCTGGCCTAGAAAACAGGTCTGGGTGGGAAAAGGAAACCGGAGTGGGTTTGTCGGGGTGTTTCTTCTCCCTTCATTTTTTTCATTTTTTTCGTCTACTTTTCATCCATTGGTGTTCAGAGAGTATGTAACTTTTCCTCGGGCAATGAGGATACAGCAAAGGGGTGGTGGCTCGATTCCAGCAAATTTTTATTCCCACAAAGAGTTGTGTGCTTTTGGAGATAAGGGAAGGGGGGGTGGTTGGCAACCCGACAGACAGACCGGACAGAGAATTAAGAAGAATTATTCCTACTGCTTTGCTAGTGACTATTGCATATCCTGTGGGATGGATATGTTGGTCTATGATGTACACCTTCGGATCGCATGGCTGGTCTCCTGTGGACAGGAAGTTGACGTATCGTTGCCAACACGTCTTTCAGCTGCGGGAAGATTATCTGCCGGCTGAAGACCGCGCAGCCAGTAAGCATGGGCACTGCTTCGCGTTAAAGCTCATTCATTGCACGGTGCCATGTTGGTGCCATTTCGTCTATTTTGTTGAAAACGCAGGAACATTTCTGTGTTTTCAGAGTCGTGGCTGAGTCCTGAGAACTAAGGCGTTGTGGTTGATGTGAAACTAATTAGCCACGAGGGAGGCCTCGCTGCTTCCGCCAACCGCCGAATATGACAAATGTGCGAGTTATATCCTCATTCTGAAGGTACCTGAACTGGTTTAACTTCAGCGAGGTCACTTTAGGGTAATACGGGGATGCGCGGGGCTATTAAGACTGTATTGCGATGATATCTTACTTGCACTGGCTGACACTTGTTGCCGTTGAACATATCATGTTTGTAGCTCTCTTGCTCCTTGCCTTTCCCCTGGCTCAAGCATCGAATGATGTTGGCAAGTCAACCATGAACCACTATCATTCGAACCGAAGCTTTTGGTCCGGAATAGAGTCTTTAGTTATGGCAAATAAACACCGAATTTTAGTCACAAGAGCTCTCACGCAGCAATCAGGAGTTTAAAACGCTGCCCGATTGTTTTTGAACACCAAGAGATGCCGGCTCAGCTGGCGAGTCTGGTCTTTTCAATCTCCTCTAATTTTTTCTTCGAGCAATACTCCAACCTTACTTGTCCTTCCTTGCACGTTCATCTCTACAAGCCTCAAATCAGTTATGACGGCCATGAGCGCTCAAAGACAAAGATGCCCCATGGACGCGGCACTGGTCTGCAATCGTAGCAGAAATCGGCGAGTCATCTTGGACAGGCCCGAGGACCACGATAGCAGCGCAAGAGACTCGTGGTTCTCATCTGCCGCCCGAGAAGACGAAGGTACCCCATCGGCAGACTCAGAAGCAATCTCGGAGCTCGTCTGCGGCCTACCGTGTCTTTTGGAGACCTGCACGAGTCTGAAGCCACCCGACTTTGCCTCATTGCCTTCCCCTTTCTTCAGCTTCCTCCACTCGAAACGTTCGCGTTGCTGCTTCTCACCAACCTCAATGGAAAACAGAAACGCCACCTTTTCCGCTGATACTGAGGCGCGCATAGTCTCGGTGTCCATGTCATGGAGGTTTGCGCGGGGCTCCAATGGCGGCAGGAAGATATTGGTGGTGGAGTTGACAGCGAAGGCTCTAGCAGCAAATTCTGACTCGCCGCCGGCAGTTGCGATGATGAGATCCTTGGAATCGGTCCCGTTGCGCAGCAATATTCCGGGTCGTGAACCAAGACGCGATTTTCTGCTGAAGCCTGTGTGTATCTCAATGATGAATAAGCGGTCATCGCGGAAGTCACCGCACAAGTAGAACGTCTTGATCCCTGTCATGTAGCAACATCCGTTTCTTATTGGAAAAAAGGACAAAGAGGTGCGCGTAGGTACTAATTCTTAGTATGATGGCGGAGCCTGGACATCCTAGAGCAGAGGGTCTTAGGGATCTTAGCTATAAGCTGGGGCTTTTGGATGTCCCTCTTCCATCATTGGGGGCTGGCGCACTTGGATCAGTCTTTCAGATGATGGCCAATGCATACGCAATACCACTAAGTGATAGAGCGGACAAAGAGACGATGGATGACAGACAATTGTTCGCTTGTATCTTGGTTGGCAGGTATGGCCTATACTGGTCTTCCGCGATAAGAATCGATCAACGGCCTGATACGGAAGAACGTCTATCAATGGGTACTGAGCACTTAGTCAGTGATCTGTTGCAGAAACCGCGCCAGCGAATCTATTCAGCTCCTCGTGTTGGCGGTCAATTCCTTGACATGTGAATTGAGTGGATACTTGACTGGAAAGTGTGTTCCAACACGAGTCTTCTCGGCCACTCGTGTTAATATAGCCGTGTATCCCTCGACACGTGGATGGAGTGGAAATCTGACTGTATTGCGATGTATTCCAATCGGAAGATCGGCGTTAGAAGCCAAGCACAGCATATCAATTGTTACAACTTGCAAGGTAGTTGTAGTAAGATCAAAGACCTGGATAGCATCAACATGATGGGATTTCCGTGTTAGTCTCTCACGGCGGAAAATTGATTGAATATGCGATAGATACCAAATTATGTGTAACTTTTGGCTAGTGCCACTTGTTACCAAGTATTGGGGTCAAAGCAGACATCATGCATATAGTACTGCCGCGATCTGCGACTGCGCGTCATTGAAAAGCCAACGGCCTCATTCAGACGACGTCGGCCAATCTGCCATTGTGTAGCCACGTAAAATAGAGCAGTGGACAAGAGACACCACGGAAGGGGGTGTTGATGACCAAAAGAATGCATTGTGACGACCATGGCGAATTATGCTCAAGTCGCAGTATCGATCGACCATCTGGCTTTGCCTGGATGAGAAACATGTTGATCAATATCGAATTCCTCAGCAGTGGGTTGTGATCGAAGGGGCCTATGAACGCAAAGCCATATGCGCGTCAGCCGGATGCCACAGCCAGATGCATTATTCAGACAGAGAACTTGCAGATCTGTGTGACGGTTATTAGAGCTTGTCTCATTCGCGTCAAGGTTGATTTTGCTGCCTTTTTTCAGCCCGACCGTTTACCTTCAGCTTCTTGGCATACAGGTGATCGTGGATATAATGACCCGATAGCTATCTACAAGTGAGACTTCTCCTGTACTGTACAAAGAGTCAATCCTCCCACATCAAGGTCTTACCTATCATGCGCAGAGTTTCTCTGAGATTTGGTTCCCCCCACCCTGACCTTCTGACTTTTTATTTACGCTTTTGTACGGCAGTTTATTGCCTGCGGGCATAAATTATTGATTGCCGTACAGCTTTGTCGAAGACACTTGCCGGCGCCACAATATCATTGGCTTCACAGAGGAACCTCTATGAGAACCCCATAGTACAAATGAAGAAGCCGCTCGCTTTGTAAAGGCAGCTAGCTACCTAGTACCTTGCCCGCAACACCACAACCCTTCGTCGAGCTTCACCTCACCTCATCACTTTCAATACCGTCTTCCTAGAATCTTTTAGACCTTGGTCTCTCAGCCACCAAAATGCCAATTTGCAATTACCGAACACCTGTTGATTTCCCCAAGCCAACCATGCCCGCTGTTCTAAGTGGTCGTGCCGTCAATGGCCCCGTGTTCAGCGATCTTCTCGGTCTCAAGGAGGTCCCTAAGCTTGAGGTCGAGAAGTTCGGTTCTTGTAACGTCCCTTCGTACGTCTTTGAGTCGTGCGACCGCCAGGAGGAGAGTCAGCAGAAAAAGGGCGTCGAGATTGTCCACTCCTTCCCCGCCAGCGGTGGTGAGTATCGCATGCCAACAGCAAGGTTCAAGCATGGCAGAGGAAACGATTAACTTGTGTCCAGTTGCCCGGCTTGAAAACGTTCCTCCCGCTTGTTTGGACCTTTATACCATTCTCGGAGGTTCTTGCAACGTCATCACCGTCCGCCCTACCTCCTGTGGCACGGCCTGCATCCAGTGGGCTGGTCTGTCTGATAAGGAGATGACCCTATTCAAGGCCCCAGAGGACCAATCTGTCTGATGAGGAGATGGCTCTATCCAAGGTCTAACTACAGACCTTTTATTCTTGGCACTCGCTCACACCCTTTGTTCTCTCGAAAAACATGTCAGCGTTGAGACTTAGTTAAGCTTCCTCACTCAGATGTAACAGTAGTATTATACGAGTTTAAACTAGAAAATCAAACCCATATTCGGCATAGCAAGAATAATCTCTATCGAGCGAGCTTCATAGCAAACTCAGCAAGAGAATTCACAGCATGATGAACTCAATGACAGCATTTAGCTAGTGCTCTATCAGGCGAGGATCTTTTGAAATAAATACATAGTCTATTTTGAACGCTAAAAATACTGTTTGAATGAGGTAGCCACTGAGTTGGGTGGGGGTCAAGGTCGATCAACAGGTCATATTCTCACGCAAGATCGACGTTTAAATACAAGCATTCGCACTGTCATCAGAATATTAAAGAACCAAATCACAACTAGCATGAGTGCCAAGCATGTAGACCACACTTTGAACGCCTTCGAATCCAGTAGCTTGCCGAGTTGTATCGCCGCGTTTGTGTAAACTCCCTGTCATGTGAACATTCATTAGTACAAACTCGCCATCTTTGCATGCACTGGCTTCTTACCCAGGGAAACACCAATGCCCAAGCGGCCAACGTGTACGGCATCGGTCTCGGCCGTAAACCCTCAAACAACGCGTGCAAAACACCCAGGATCGCGAATAACCACCAAAACGTACCCAAACCCCAGGCCGCAAGTCCGGCAAAAATGCTGCTGTACCCGACGGGCGCCGCTGCGTCCGCAGTTAGGAACACGCCGCTCGCGTACGAAGCAAAACTTCCCTTGAGGACCGATCTACCCAGCATCTGCAGCGCGAAGCTGGACTGTCCCCACGGCCCGCAGAGGATCATGTCCTGGAACGCTTTCTTCTTCGGCGGCTGGTAGTTGCCCAGTAACCTCGCCCAGAAAAGCACGTCCAGAGCAAACGTCAGGGGCAGAGCCATGCCAATGAGCAAATACGACACGATGATGACGGGCACTTGCTGGTCACTGGCGAGTGCGGCCGAGTTGCACATAGCTCCGCCAGCGGCGGCTGCCGTCAGCGCTGCGGTGAGAGGGAGCTGCGTCGCTGGAGAGAGGCGTGAGACACCTGAGGGATAGATCTTAACTGTGATGAACGGGAGGACGATACTGATAGCCACGGCAAAGCTGAAGGCGATCCACCACAGAACGTAGATGGTCTTGCTCCACCGCTCGCCCCAGGCTGGGACGAGAGCAAGGGAGACCATCTGGATGATGGACGTGAAGGCGATTGAGACGCTCGAGAGCCCCGCAAGCTCGGACTCGTCATGTTTGAGCGCTTGTATGACTTTTCGTGGGTACAAGACGATGCGGAGCAGGTAGATGCTGACCATGCACAGAAGAAGGACCATAGCCATTACTAACAAGACGTAGGAGATGGTTGCGAGGCCGTTGAAGCGGTAGTCGAGCTGCTGCAAGACCGCGGCGAGAATGGTGGTTCCCTGAGGTATGAGGAACCATTGTGAGCTAAAATTGCGTATGCTCGTGCGAAAGCATGATCTTTCATGATTTGTGCTTGGTGGAGGGAGACCTTGAGACTTTGAAGCCATTGGCATGGTTGCATTCCGGTGTAAGATGACATGCAGCTTGAGCAACAGCAGTTATTTGTTGTATCGTAGAGGTTGAATTCTTGTCACCAACAAGGGCTTTACAAATGCGGTAATTGTTTTCTTGGCAATAATCCGGACCCTTGGACTGAAGAGACAAGAGACAACAGGCCGGGGAAGCGGGGGCGCGCTGATCTCATCGCTCCGGATCGCATCTCCGAGGAGATCCAAGATCTGTCGCCGGCCCGGATCGGCCCTGGGCCGCGTTGTGAGTTTGTAAGTTTAAACTGCCATGCCGCTAGGTTATGTCACTCGGACCTTCTGTCCTTCAAACAAACGGTTTCTTCACTTAGTGCATGTTTTGGGAGTGGCTTTGTCAGGCTTAGTCGCATTGACATGGCTGTCATGGCGTAATCATGACGTCCGAGAATCAAGAAGTCATAGATGCAAGGGGGCCTTGGGGCTAGCACTATTCAAAAAGACAGCATGGCTATGCCGACGTACCCGTTGGGTTTCCAAAGAAAAGACGAGTGGACATTTTCCGAGGAAGCGATCTCCAAGCTGTCCTCGTCAATCTGGTGTTTTTTGATTTCGGGTTGCCGCGGTTCGCGGTGGTGAGATAAGACCAGCGCGGAGATGGGACTGCCAGCCATGCGACCGCTGCTGCTAGCAGGGGGCAAATCGACTCGGATGGGCACACCAACACACCTCCTCCGCATGCCCGACGGGACACCCCTGTATCAACGCCAGCTACAACTCCTCCGCGCCATCTTCCCGGAGCCGCAGACGATATACATCTCTTTGGCGCCCGAGTCTGAGACGGACGAGTGTCTGGATGGTTTGCTCTCGGCTGAATCGGACGAAACCTGTGAAAATGGGGACTCGCCCAAAGAGCCGAGAGTGAAGATCTTGCGCGACGAACCGCCAGCGGAGAAGCCTCGATATGCAGCCGGACCGGCCGCCGGCCTCCTTTCGGCGTACCGCTACGACCCGTGGGCTAACTGGGTCGTGGTCACCTGCGAATACCCTCTCCTCCCACCCGACGCCATTTATCATCTCATGTACAAGCGCGATTCTGTGCCGGTCACCTGCTACCAGTCGATGGATGGAAGTTGCGAGCCGTTGCTGGCGATCTGGGCACCGGCAGCGATGTCGCGGCTGGCGGAGAGGGTAGCTCGGGGACACCCATGTCCCTCCGAAGCGGCGAGAGAGTTCGACGCCTTGATGTTGGAACCGCCAACTGGTAGCGAGTGGTGGCTGACAGACGTCGATACCGTGGAGGAGTTGTTGACCAGCGTGAGGGAGATGAAGCTTGGGTCTCCTGAGCTTGTCGCCGTGCAGGCGCCGACGGAGAAAGCCTGATGTCAGCGTTGATCATGCGATTTCATGATTACAGCGAGCGTGTGGTGGGAGATCTTATTCCGTATTTACTTGCCCTGGATCTCTGTCTAGTTTTGCCCTCTACTTGGGCTTTGTCCGATTTGAGAGTAGCCTCGCTCTCCCGGCTTCACATCAGTATAATCTTGGCTGGCTGTGTTCATCATCTGGACGGATAAGTGTGCTGAGCGCTTTTAACCAGCATAAAAAAGCCGAAAACTCCTCTCATCCCTACGAAAGCTGGTTTGGCATCTGTGGTACCGACATCATGGCCAGTATGTTTCTCTCTCATGAGCGGGCAAGGCAGCATTCTTCCTGTATATAAGCTTAGTGAAGAGAAAAGACTTTAACAAGACTTGATAATATCTCATACCTAAGTACGAAAATGAACGTGGCGAGATTGAACACCAGACAGAGAATCAAAATGTTGTACCCAAGCGCATTCTGGCAAAGACGGGCTGATTGAATGAATTGGCCGCGGCGGACGAGGCTTTATCCGTGTCACCTGAGAAGCGAGACCCCGATCGCCATTTATCCTGCTTAATACACATAGCTAGCATGTGGGCTGAGTCATCAATAAGATAGGCTCACTGCCGTCACAAGTGCAACCCGAGCTTCAATGAAGGATTTGGTGGGGGTGGCGCAAGCCGCAGCCTGATTCTTATTTCGGCAACCCGCTCTCAGCTCTCCCTATGATCGATCGAGCCTGACTGTCCCAGCTTCATCTGTAGCTTCTACTCTATTCCTATGAAACAAAATACTATGGCAGAAGTCGTGGCGTTATGTAGAGAAATGGATTTTGGAGTAAGAAGAGTGACGATAGGGTATCAAGCTTGAGTCTACTTGAGAGGCATATTGTCACACTATGTCGCTTGCGATAGAAAATCTGCGCTTCTTGGTGAGCCTCAAATCGGGCCTTTCCCGAAATGCTTAAGAAGACACCAGGCTTTGGCCACCCATCTTTCTCCCAGAGTTGGTATATAAGTTGGTGTGTGTCGGCAGGGTGGGGTTTAGTTGGTCTTGGCTGCATCAAATGGATTGCCTTGATTGCTCAGCTTACCTGCCTGAAGAAAGTGCCACCCAAGCCATAAGCAGGAAATACGAGTTGGCGCTGTAAAGTGCCAGCTGGCAGAGGTTATCAGGACTGCGTGACAAGCATGAATGATTTCTAGCTATAGCATTGGTGTCAGTGTGACTGGGCAGCATTATACATATAGCCTTGAGGGAAACGCTGCCACCATCCTGGGCATCAGATCTTCAGAATCAATTTCAACAACCCCCTGTTTTCTCCGCCGCAATGGCCCACAACAATTGGCTCGGCAAGGGAAACGATAGTTATCACTTGATCTCTCCAACTACCCCAAACTCGGACATTAGTACTGGCAACTTATCATCGGTCGCACCTCCCACCGCCCCAAGAAGTCGATATTGGGCGCGAACACTCATTCTTCTTCTTGTACCCCTCATCATTACGGGCTACTACTACTGGATATGGTTATACCTCCTGTCCCGACCCCACGACGACATAATCAAGTTTGGATCAGCAACCGAGATTTGGGTGTACTACTCCTGGTTCATCATCGGTGTTTTTGCCCTGGAATGGTCTAAGCATGGCCTCGTCGGGGTTGAAGTTGCTATGTTAGAGACGAAGACATTTGGCGCGCCTCACCTCGTCGCACTTTTGAGCCACAGCGAAGGGACCTGGAGCGGACCTGGCGGCTGGTTCAAATGCATCACAAAAGCCTTCAAACATAACCAAAGCGGTATCAGAACCAGCTTGGGTGTTTCTTTAAAGACTTACAAACTCTGGTACATCCTTGCCTTCATCAGCCTGTCTTTGTACGTCGGAATGCCTCTCTCTGGTCTGACTATGGAGCTATCCGATGGATACGTTCGTCTCAACGAGGCTCCTATGGTAGTCGGTCGTAATTCGACAACCTTTCACAAGAGATACAAACTATCCAACCAGAAAACCAACGCGGCCCAGGCTGCATGGGAAATGGGATCTCCAGCAACGCTACCTGGGATTGGAATTATATATACGCCAGACTACTTCGACCGCGAGGGTCACGATTCTCTAGGCGAGAGTCCAAATCTTCTCCCAACTGACCGAGGGATTCCTGAGATGTTCATCGTTCCACAGGCGCTTGGACCGATTTCTGGCCGATCGTGGGGCCTTCGAGTAGCATACGATTGTTCAATCGTTCAAGACGTTTCTGATTTCACTATTCTCGGTCACCATAAGGGTGGGCCTTGCCAAGCCTTTCAATCAAAATCATCAGGGGCCTGTGCCACAGTTGGGATGTTTGACGAAGTTACTAACCTATGGTCATACTCGGAGGTAGGGACCAGGCTGAACGTAATGGAATTACAAAATTCCCACGATACTGTTGGCGGCAAGCAAGAGCCACTCACCTCAACTATCAACCAAGCCAATGTTCTTGAATGGGCTGTCTGGCAGGTAAGAACAGAGGCTTCTTATGTCGAAGTGAAAAGCTTCAACAATACCATCGGCACCATTGTCCAAGGCATCGGGTCCCCTTTCATGCAAGTCAGCGACAGGTCCTGGGTTATAAATACGACATTCTTCGAAGAGAAGGAGTATGCTACCTTTGGCAACACATCTCAGGATGTACAGCGCAAAATAGAAGGTAGGGGCAAGGATACCATCGAGGTTGCTGCTGCCATCGGGGTTCGTTGTGTCGTCAGGTCAGTCCTCGGCTCAGCAATGATCCACGCAGAAACATCCAGCTTTTCCGACTTCAAAATTGAAGAACCAACTCCGTATGGAAAAGTGAATGCAGAAGGACCAATGAGCCGGCTAGGCACCAATGTGGAGGCAGTGGTAACAACGGCCAGTTTGGAGGCCATTTTCAAGTCAATCAACGTCCGGGCCATGACCACTGAGTCCAACTCAGTTCAAGTTTCCAAGTTTGTAAGCTCAAGGGAACTGCAGAAGTCGGCCTACTTGGCATGGGGCCACGAGGTTCTCAACCAAATGTACGACAACTATTACGGTTTCGAAACTAGCTGGCCCTACGCAAACTTGACTTCGTCCAAGAAAGGCAAAGTCTTGACGAAAGGGGAGCTTCCACCGTTAGTGGCGGTGATTCCTTTTGGCATTTGGGCCCTTGGGTCTAGTGTACTCGGGATCTTGTTTGGATTCAGACGCAGGTTGGCGGATTCGTTGAATGGATTCAGCTTCTTCCGTTTCGGAGTGTACTCCGCAGACAAACTGAAGACCGAGGGAATCCTACGTGCTAAGGAAGCTGAAGACGTTGCGACGTTGTGGAATCTGCCAGGCACATTGGAGGAAAGACCAAGATACAGAAGCTGAAGCCTGGTCATTGTACCTAGTTTTGTGGTGGGTCAAAACCGGGCTTACGACAGGGTTGATGCGGAAGCTCGTCCGTCATTCGGGCGTACGAATTTGGTCCGGGAGTCGGTCCAGATATCATGCTTGATTGATTTAGCAAAGTAGAAAAAACTTGAGGTTGTCTTTAAAATACTTCAAGTAAAACCCTTGGGTATTTGAAGCATGAATTCAAGTGGTTCGAGGTATCTCTCCCAACGCACCGAGACTGACCCCCATTTCTCCATACCTACGGAGCCGTGTTCGGCACATTCGGCCAGCCCCGCATCGGTGCCGAGGGCGAGTGGCCAATCCCGTCGCGTAAGCACCCGGAAGCGGGTCAACCGCAACATCCGACACTTTCGGACGGAACTTGCGGCACCAAGCAGGCAGCAACATCTTCACAGCAGGCTGCCATATTGAAGTAGATAGAAAAGAGACGACGCAGATCCAAACTTCTCAAGCGGCTGATATTAACCGTCCCAACTATCAGTCAACCAATCAAGTGTAAGTTCAGCCACTACCAGCCCCTGTGCTCAATGTGTGAAGCGAGTCTGACATCCTTCAGTGGCGTCGAGATGACTTCTCCGACCAACCAAGAAAGCTCCAGGCTATTCGAACTACCCTGGGAAATCAGGGAACGTATCTACGAGTACTACCTTTCATTCGACCATGATGACTTCGGAGACACCCTTCGGCCTCTGCATCTTTACATCGAGCAGGGAGGTTACTCAAAACCAATCCCTCCGCTGATGCTCACGTCCAAGCGCGCGTATCGAGAGCTTCATCAAAGAGTCCATTCGGATGCGGTCATGCGGGTACACACAGCGGGCTGGGGCGACCGGCGCATCGGCTTCGCCGTGCATGGGAAGCTCCGCTTCGAACGTCTGCGCCGGCTGTATGTGCTCGTCGCCATGGAGTATCCCAATTGGAATCGTTGGCTGGGCATGCTCGGCGAAGTCACGCGGCGGGCAACGAATCTGAATGAGTTGGTCGTCGATTGGGAGCCGAGGCCGAGCAACGGCAACACTAAGGTGTGGGAGGCAAAGTTAACGGAGAGGAAACACGACGAATTCTTTAGAATTATTTCAGATTTAAAGAATCTTCAAGTCGTCAGGTTTCATGGCGATATGCCAGTAGGATGGAGGGATCGATTTGCGAGGGAAACTTCAGCCAGGCTGGTTTTATATAAGTCAAAATGGTGGAAAGAGCCGGGAATGGAATAGGGTTGGCCTCTGAATTAGCAAGCCCTGGTAACATTTTCAAAGAGAATTTTAATATGAGATTTGCTGATCGATGTTTGAAAGTCGAGTGTCTTAGTCGTCTTGCGGTGGTCATGAGTCTTTTAATCTACTTCACGTTCTACGGTAAGTTAGCTCTCGTTTCTTGAGTGTCCCCTCGCCGAACCAGACCTATAAGATTGTGTGCTGCTGCTGTTTGAATACCAGAAAGGAATGTCGTACCCAGGGATCTTTCTCGCATAGCGGTGTCAGCTTTCAGGAATGTATTGCTTTCTCCGCACATGCATATCTTACGTCAGTCTCCTAATCGGATCTAAGGCGTCTCATGATTGGACATGCCATACCGTGCCTAAAGCCATCAAAGCCGCATGGCACTAGTGCTGATCGCCCGCTTCCCACCACGCTGATTTCGGGGTCTGAATTGGGCTGGCGGGATTACTTCATCATGAACTCTGAGCCATCATAAATGCCGTGGCCCGTCTCCTCTTCTTCGCCGTACCTCCTTCTTTCGCTCACCGTACCGCACTCCGAAGAAAACCCCCCCGAAAGCAATCACCCCGTCGTCGTATCATCCCTGAAAAGATGGCGACGAACCAAACACTCCTCGTCATCGGAGCGGGCCCGCTGATCGGGCGTTCTGTGGCCACTTTGTTCGCCTCAAAGCGCTACAGCAATGTTGCCCTCATCGCGAGACGCGAGGAGCAGCTACGGATTGAGAAAAAGGCTGTAGAAGAAGCTGCCCCGAGCGCGACCGTCAAGACCTACACCGCAGACATTACCGACCCAGATGCCTTCACCAAAGTACTCGACCAAGCGGATGCGGATCTGGGCAAACCATCGTGCGTCTTCTTCAACGCTGCCAGAGTACAAATGTCGGAGATGCTGGTTCATGACGTGAAGGAAATGGAATATGACTTCAAGGTGATTCCGGAATTCTCGCCATTTCGAAACTACATGAGACGAGTGGCAGACTAACGTCCTTTCCAGATCAACGTCTCTGCATTGTACGCCGTGGCGCAGCGATACGTCCCTCATCTCATTGAACTCGCCAAGTCCAGCCCAGAATCAACGCCAGCCTTGATCATCACCAGCTCCGTTCTCCCGTACAGCCCGCACCCTGCCTTCTTTGCGCTTTCTCTGGTGAAGGCCGCCCAGCGCAACTTGGCACAGACTCTCCGCATGTCTTATGAGTCTGAAGGGGTTCATATCGGACTGATCAATGTTGGAGGTCAAGTCTTCCCTGACCATGAGACCTGGAATCCGCCGAATATCGCCAAGAAAGCTTGGGAGTGGTTTTCTCAGATTAAGGAGAATCCGTCGTTTGAGGTCAAGATCTAAGGCAAAGCCAAATATCATGAAAGGTGAAGGAAAAGAACGGCCACATTAGTACTCTGTCTTCCTAAATTCATATGTGCCCTACGATGATTGAAGTAATATGTCAGCTAAAAGTAGTCTTTAAACCACAAACTGGTTTGGACTGCTGAATTTCACTGTCTTCTATCTTCCAGGCATCATCTTTTTGAGCTTTGTGATACTAAGAAAGCTCGCTTAACTTGTTCTTAGGTGAATACTCCTCAGACTCATGCTCTTTCCATTTCAACATCCTGCATGAAATGCAAAGCCCCACACACCTACTTCACCTGCCTTCCTCGCCCACCTTCGCTCCTTCCTTTCACAATTTGCTTCAGTTTCTCACCTGAGATTTCATCACTGAGCTCGGACCACAGCTTGGGCACAAGAGGTTTTTATTCCATTCTCAAAATGCAAAAATAACCTCACCACCCACCAACCCGACCTCACGAGACCGTCCCAACAACAACGCTACCAAATCGCTTCTTCACGCGACTTTTGGCTTTTTGGGCTTGATTGCTTGTCTTTTCGACGCTCTGACGTTTCTTCATTCATTCTTTCGAACAGTTCTTTTACGGTCATACTTTCCGACGTCCTTGTCTCATTTGCTCCTTTCATAATGGCTTCCATCACCCACGACCAAGCCGCCGGCACCGATCTCAATCTCGAGAAGGGTTACATGGCAATCACCGACGAGAAGATCAAGCTTCAGAGCAATATCACTTCTGGCGATTTAATCGTTATCGATGACCAGACTGCCTCTCTCTCCAGCAAGTGCTACCACAGCATCAATCAGGTGATTGACCTCCCCAGACTTCAGTACGCTGTCATGGAGGGTCTGAAGGTTGGATGGAAGATCGCCCCTGTTGGCTTCGCCGTCTACGTCGTCGCCATGCTCGTCCTGGTTGTGATGCCTCGTCTTGCTGCTGCTCACGGATCCCTTGGCCTGACGGGCGAGGTCGCTGCTCGCCAGGAGTACTCCATCAACAACACCATCAACCTTGCCCACTGCATCCCCAAGCTTCAGCAGCGTGGAATTCTCGATCAGGCTGTCGCTCGCCGCATTGCCAAATACAACGAGCACGCTCAGCTCATCCGCCGCACCGTCGACAACGTCCTCAAGACCGACCATGAGATCACCGACGGCAGCATCACCATGGATTCGACTGATGCCGAGGTCTTTGCTACCCGCGACGACGGCTGCGTTCTGAGCATCGAGACCACCGAGGGTCCCTTCTGTGAGTGCCCCATACTCAGAAAGTCCAAGCTACCCTTGCTGACTCCATGGTGACAGACGTCGAGGGAGAGTTTGTCCGCTGGGCCCTCTGGGACGACGAGTTTGGCATTCCCATGTACCTCGACCTTCAGGTCATCGACACCGAGACCTGCGAGCCCGCTCCTGACGTTTGGGTTGAAGTCTGGCGTAAGCCCTCCCACTCCCTCCATCTCAAAAACATCCCACTAACATCACCCAGACGCGAACGCCACCGGCGTCTACTCCGGCGTCGTCACCAACGCCAACGGTGCCGGCGACTCCGATCCCGACAACGCCTTCAAGACTTTCCACCGCGGCCTCCAGAAGACCAACGCCGACGGCGCCGTCTGGTTTGGCACCAACTTCCCGGGCCACTACGCCGGCCGCACCCCGCACGTCCACATCATGACCCACGCCGCCGGAACAGAGGCCCTCGCCAACGACACCGTCCAGAACAACGTCGCTACCCACGCCGGCCAGATGTTCTTCGACCAGAAGCTCGTCGAGAAGATGCGCAAGCACGAGCGCTACGGCAAGAACAAGCAGCAATTCATCGAGAACAAGGACGACGCCTACTTCCGCCAGGAGGCCGAGTTCACCGACCCCGTCATGAGCTACGTCCTGCTCGACCAGGAGGACAAGGACATCGCCGAGGGCATCATGGCTTGGAAGCTCGTCGGAGTGAACATGACCAACGTCCGCGAGCTGTATGTTGCTGACACTTTCCTTGGTCAGTAAGCGCGACGGTGTCTTTGCGAGGAGATGCGAAAGGCGTTGAACAGTGTGTCCGCAGATTTGACGCCTCGTGGGCCGTAGAGTATTCGGTTTAGTTGAGTGGCAGGAACTCAGCTTAGCTGAGAATTAGTGCTATTGCAATACAGATTAAGAAGAAGCTCTCAATACGTTCAAGATTCGTTCTATGTACATTGCCTCGGTGATGATTCTATACGTCTCATAACGTTGTGTCTATGAGAGGTCCATGGCACCGTTTGCTTGATCTATCTTCTTGTTCTCATCAAACCCTAGTGCCTTCAGAAACCGTATCACATCGTCCATACCAGTAGGTGAGTTGAACCAATGCCCTCCATCCTTGTATTCTTTCCATTCCACTTGACTTCCAAATCCCCTCAATGTGTCTCGCAGAATGCGACCATTTTTGATGAGTACCAAAGGATCGTCCACGCAATGCTCAAGTAACATCGGCGTGTTTCGCAGCAGCCGGTCATCTCCCGGGACGTCTTCTAGTCCCAATATTGCGCGGGTGTCGGCGAGGTTTCTCCCAGGGAACGGCATGCGACAAGAAAATCCCAGGAATGCGCCCAACCTCTCTTGACCCTCTGGTAACTTCAGGTTGAGGAGCGTATGTACACTCGTCGCGGAGCCTTGGCTGATGCCCGCAAGAATGATGCGGTCGTACCTTCCCCCGACCAGCTCCGCCTCTCGATTGATGATCTCTCGGATCCTAGAAACGCTTTCTTTCAGACCCTCGGCCTGTAACTCCTCCCGCTCAGAGAAGTCGGACACATTCCAGACGTCCAACCACTGCGACACCTTGTCCCTTGGAAAGGCGACGGGCACGCTCAGCTCGGCTTGGGGAAAGACCCAGCGGAATGACGGGAACTCGTCTGCCAGAGTACGGTTTCGGGAGTCTGTGAAGTATGCCAGAGATTGCGAAAAGGTTTGCGCATTATCCCCGCGACCGTGGAGAAATATGATGGTGTGCGTGTGGGCTGTCAAAGGCGGGATGGTCACGGTAGACAACGACATCTTGGTAGGTGATTCGAGAGTTTGCGATGACATTTGGGAACGTTACCGTCGATCTACTGACTCCTTTTAGAGTAGGGTGGTCTTTATTTGTGTGACTGATGCAGGTGCAGTCAGCTTGGCGGCAGTGTCGACTCCAGGCAGCCATACGTTGTTGCCTATCGAAGGTGGCGGTGTTACTCAGATTACCCCAAGTTATCTTACTATGCACTCATCCAAATATCCTGCGGTCGGTGGTCATCGCTTGCGCTGCCGCAATATTGCAACACAAAAACAAATCTGAGAGCAAAACGTTGAGTCTCCATCAGGATGATCGATGGAAAGCGGACACGGTATCTCTCAAGCGCTATTCCGACCGCCTCCATTCAGTGGCCAGATGTTTGTCCGGGGCATTGCATCAATATCTCTCATATCTGCAACAAAACATAACATTTGGGGAATCTTGGTATTTATTTGCAATTTCTTGTTACCCCCGTTTCCTCTGACCATTCGTCAATCTCCCGCTCATGGGTCTTGTTTACACACACCTACCCCCCTTCTGCCTTAGTACGCCGGCCGATTCATCCACTCTTTCAACATGCCCCTGATGCGGCTTTGTTGGTGGTTCGAACCGGTACTGCTCGAGCTCTCGCGGCGGCTGACAACATTGGTCAGCTCGGATCCCCCGGACGGGGTCCTCGTCGCCATGGGTCTATTCTTGTAGCCTGCGAAGGTTTGCATCAGTCTCGCGGTCTTTTCGCTCTTCAATAAGGAGCGTATTACATGTGGTATCATATCTCTTCGGGTCTTCAATAATAGCAAAGAACTTTGCCTTAGCCTTGTCACCGGGCGCCATGTTGAATGCAAATCCTCGGTTCTTGGTCTTTGAATGAGATTGTAGTTCTTTCTTGATGTTAATCAATGCGATCTGTGAGCACTATGATATAAAGAAATGATTACCACGACGCGAGTGCACCTGAAAGAGGGGTAGATCGTTCTTATGTATCATCCAGCCCAATACACCGGCAAGGACCTCGTGATTCCGCCGCTGCCATAACCCAGGGTAAGGTTTACCTCCAACCATTCCTATTCGTTCGTCCCGTCCAGAGTGTTTCAACCATCTTCATTAGGATTCGGGGAAATGAAGTGACCATCTTTCAAAATGAGGGGTAGCTCGCCATCCTCACACCAACACGCCGATTTTACCGACTCACGTCGCAGCATTATTGAACCTTCTTTGGCAATATCGGACCTCCGGTTGGTCATCAAGTCTCCTGCTTATGCTATGCGGTAGGCATTGGCAGCTCGGCGTGAGATGGACAGAGTCTCGACGCGGAGCGAGCCGGTGGGTTTCGGACCGCGAGGGGTCGGACGCGGTGCTCTCCCTGGCACCATCTCCAGTCGGAGCTTTGTGGATTATAAATCCGGACCGCGAAGTGTCCATCCAAAGTAAAATGCCGCCGGACTTATGGACTTGTCACCGACAAAGTATAACTCAAATGTTTATAGGCCATGAGGTTTGGATTTTGAGCTGTATGTTATCGATGAGCTCTGCATGCCCTCGACAACTACCACTTGCCCAGCCCGATGGAACCGGTGCAACTCCAGTGCTTATACGCTAATTTGTTGTTCTCAACCTCATCGACGATAGCAACGGCCATGTCCTCGTTGTAGATACCGCCGTTCGCTGCCTCAACCGCAGGGTCCTCGGGACTGTCCACAAAGACCTTGTACTCTCCCGTTCGCACTCCTGGACAAATAGGTCAGAAAGCATTTATCAGAATTTCTCAGAACACTAACCTTTATCACGCAATAGACCAGGCGGCGACAAGAATGACCACGACTTCTCCTGGACGCCATTCCACATGGTAAAGGCGATCCGACTACCAGTGATTAACCCCAGGGTGTGCTTATTCATCAGAGCGCCTTTCACCCAAGCCCGCGCCCAATAGACGAAGGGGCTTAGAATCCAAGAATAGACTTGATATTGGTAAAAGTCGTCAGATCCTGCCCAAGGCTGACCCCATACGACTGAAAGGGCAGAACTTACATCTCGGCCGTTGAATGTGAGACCTGCTCCATTTCACAAGCGTGGCCACCAAGCTGATGAACCGGCTTCCGTGATCCAGCCCACGCGCCGTCATGTAGTCGAGATGCTCATCAGGCCAGTTCCACCTGAAATCCAGTGAGTAAAGCCGCTGTAAACAGGGAAGATGAGATTCCTTACCACCAACTAAACGCAAAGCCCTCCTGGTCGGTAAGCTGATGGCGATTGGATACGTGAATCGAGCCCGCGCCACCTATTCAGCTCTTTAGCCCTTGCTCGATGTCCCAATGGGAGGAGGACGTCTCACCAACGATGATGAACGGGCCGTCGTGCGTCGAAGCCAACAAAGCCGTCTTGATCCGCCCGTGGCCCTCGACAGCCTCCGAGTAAATATTCGATATAACTTTGAGACTCGGTCCGTAGCAAGAGACAATGGCGTCGAAACCAGACGAAAATATTTCAACCAGTTTCGTATGCTCTTTGTGGATGTCCACAGACACTGACGACCAAGTGCCCTTATCGGAGTTGGGCCATTGCATGGGAGGACTTCGCGAGATGCCAACCACAGAATGGCCTCGCGCCAAGAGCTCATCGACCACACAGCTTCCCGCCTGGCCTTTGGGACCGATGACGCCGACTTTCAAGGGTCTGGACATTGTAGAGAGCAATTGAGTTGACAGGTGGGGCTAGCGGGAGACTAAACGTCGATCAAAAAGTGAATGATTTGAGTTTGAGTTGCCGCGAACTGCTGTCGTATTTTAATCAACAATCATTTAAATACAAGCCTTCACATTCCCAAGAAGGAAACTTCTTAATTCGACATCATCAATCTCGTCTACAAGCCAGCACCTCATAAAACGACAGAGACACGGGATATCGGACACTCCAAAAGTCCGGACCGCCGCTGACAACTCCAGTTCCCACCACGTCGCACTAATACCGAGTACATCAACCACAACGACATGACGAGATCGTTCCGTCGCCGATCTTTACGGGGCTCTTCCGAGACGCGTTGCAACGCTGGTTTATGCCGTGATTATGTGCCCAGACGGGAGTTTCCGTGAACCATGGGGATCTGGGAGGCATGATTCGGCTTCTGTTCCTTCGACAACACGGAGCCTTCATTTTACCTCGGCTGAGCTTGCCCGCGAGGGTCTCGTATTTCTCGTGTTAGTGTTTGCAGCTCTCATGACGACAAGTTGCATGGATGACTTGTCGGGTCGGGGAAATATCATTGACCAAGGACACAAGCCAAGCTCCCATCAGATGCTTCGCTCTGTGGCTGGCATCAGAAACGAAGCTGACATGTCCAGGCATATATGCTTCGCTTAAGCGGATTGCTATATCTACCATTTCTGCTCCACGGAAAATGGGATCAGACGGCTCAAGCCAAGAACTGCAGTCGAAAAGTCCATCGTTTTGTCTTGAGGCTCAAATAAGAACCTGAGCTTCTCCTTTTCCTTTCTCTCGTTCGATCTCCTTTTGTCTCCCAGTCCCCATTCCATCACTAAATTTAAACATTGACCAATTATCTCAGGTGGATATCACAAATTGTATTTGGAGTCCAACTACCGCAAGACATAAAGCTACTCTCCAAAGGAGCCAATACTTGGGATGTACCGGGGCTGAAAGAGCTGAGCCGAAATCCGCTGTGTGCATAGCTGCATCACCCAGGGCAGGATGCATAGCCAGCCAATGGCTTGATATCACTTACTGTTGTATGAAGCGGGGTAGATTTTTCAGAGGAAACGAATGGAGAGAGCAAGGCCCGACGAGGTGGCTGAACAACACAAGCAACTTCCTCAGCTGAAGGAAGCCAATGAGGCCCCAGGCCATGTTCTGCCAACGCAGAAAGTCTGTGGAAGGAAAATGTACAGATCTAAGGCCCTCGTCCTCGTGCAATCCTGACAGATGAACCCAAGGAAATCCACCCAAAAAGGCGATGTGTCATGTCACGAACACAATGGGTACTTGATTAATTATGTCACACTTAGATCATATGCTAACACATGCAACCAACCAATCGATCGTTCCCTTCCAAAATCGAATGCTCAAAATAGAGGAACATCTTGATTCCCTCTTGCCTGCCTCGTATTTCGCCAAACACGCAGCATTACGAGACGCACTCCAAAAAGATATCATCTCGCCACCCAAACTAGACGCGGAGGAATCCCTCAACGCAGATTTGGGCCAGGGCAGGCTCCACGAACTCGTCGACAGGCTCTGGATCGCGGGAAAGCCCAAGTCACCCAACGCGCTGCACTTCCAGCGCGTCCTAGGCGGAGACATCATCGTCGTCGAATCGATGGACCTCCACCTCGTTTGCTCCCACACGCAGTTCTACGCCAAGCCGATCCCGCCCTTCTTGCTAGAGCCTGCCTTCTGGACTCGGCATCTATCTTGCAGAGACGGCTGTGACTGCTCCGACAACCCCTCAAGGTCGTGCTCACGTCGCACGCTCTGGAAGTCCGCCCTGGGCTTCCTGTACTCCTACCGCGCTCTGATACGACACGAAAGCGACTTCCGCCTTGCGCAAGACAACTACTTGTTACCAGAACATATCGAATGGGCAGACTGGAAACGCTTCGTCGCAGAGCTCAACACAAAACACACGGATGGTCAAATCCACGAGAGGTTCATGTACGGCGAACTCCGCCGGGGCCGGCTGAACAAACTTCTATCCATACGGTCAAACTTCAGGGAAAGCACGTATGTTCCGCGGTGGTATCGACACGGAAAATTCTTCCGTGACAACTTTGCCTGGCTGGCGTCTGCCACGGTGTACATCGCGATTGTCCTGACGGCTATGCAGCTGGGCCTGGCCACCAAAGCTCTGGAAGAAAAACGCTCTTTTTCACTCCGCTTCATACGGGTTCACTGTCTTCGCCATCGTCGGGCCCTTGGCCGCGGCCGGTGTGATCATCGCACGTTACGTATGTCGCACGGCGGTGCATATGATCAGCGCCGATAGAGCCTATCGAAAAGTCCTGAGAGATGGAGAAAAGAGTTCTAGCAGCAGTCGTCGGGGGGAAGAGCCCCCCAAAGAAAGCACGCAAGACCGCGTGGTCGAACGGTCAAGACCGACCGAGGAAAAAAAGACATTGTAAAGACCGTCGGTTTTTTGTAGGGTTCAACATCGAACCCGAGCTTTTTTGTGTCTTTTTCTCTCCTCTTTTTTTTTAACAACCGTCCTGTTTTCTCTAGCCCGGCTCTCCTCGTCGTGTCCATCTGCCTCTTCTCGTCTTTTCAAGTTGGCTGCTGAGGTATTCGTTTTGCGGGCTGAGAATATTTACGTCCGCGGAAGGAAGGCGTGGGCCGGAGGGGAGGGGGCTCCTTCACTTTCCTGGATGGAGCAGGTTTTCTGTGCTGTGTTGAGAGGCAGAGACTAGATAGGTTGCAGCACATACCCCGAATTCCTTCGCCAGAACCCCATTCGAAGTATCTATCCTTGACTGGCTCTCAACGACCCTCGTTCTAGTTGTCATCGGTTAGACTCGTAGACCACGAGATTCAAGCCAGTGCCCCATCACCATGTGAAGCCCGAACATCATGGTCATGGACAGAAATGCTACGATCATGAAAGCGAAGCATGCCTAAACTCGTCTGCGGCCCACGCGCCTTAAAGTGACAGGGCCGAGATCGATTTTAAACTCAGCGGCATCCATCATCACTTGGGTAGTGGAATCCGTGACGGAGCGCAAGGGCGACATCTCGGGGATCTCAGACATCACAGACCCGTGTGCGGTGGCCGTATGGTATTGAAGAGTATTACACGGCAGTACATGAAAAAAGAGTACCCAGCAGTGGGTGCTCGTCAGCGTTGAATATAAAAATAGGCTAAAAACACGGAGGGGATCGGTTATCTAAAGCTCAACAGAAAAACACCATGCCTACGCCTTCTCGGCCTTGGGAACGTTTGGCGCATCTTCCGCCACGTCTGCCGCCGCCGCGTGTTCGTGCTTCTTGCCCTTCTTCTTCTCCTTCTTGACGGCCGCTTCGGCGACGAGCTGCTCGAACACGAGGTAGTCGCCCTCCTCCTCGGGCGTGCGCTGTGCCTTGGAGAAAATCTCCGCGATCAGTACCATGGCTTCGGCGCGCTCCAGGCGCTTGGCCAGCGGCACCTTCTTGTCGTTGAGAACGGAGTCGCACACCTCGCGCAACACGCTCTGAATCTCAAACTTGCTCCCGCGCCACGCCGCCGTCAGGATCTTGCCCGTGACCCGCCTTTCGTACTCGGCCTTGGCCTCCTCGGACCAGTCGGCGCCGCCCTTCTCCTCCATGCGTGCCATCTCCTCGATGGTCTGCTGAGCGTCGATTGCACTGCTAATGGTGTTCCACGTCTCCTTCACGATAGTGCCCTTGTCCTTGACGCGGCTGAAGAAGCCACCGATCCCCAAGAACTTCTGGCTCCGGAGCAACGCGGTGGCCTTGGCCAGATAGGTCTGGCCGATGGCGTGCAGGATATCAAGGCCGAACGACTCCATCTTCATGTTCTCCACCTCGAGGCGCGTCTTCTCCTGGAACGACTTGGTGACGTCGGGCCCCTTGTCGGTCTCGGTCCATACGCTTAGGCGGTCGAGGAGCTTGCGGGCGAGGGTGTCGACACGCTCCTGGCGGACCCGGGCGCGCTCCTTGTCGTAGGCGGCGAGCTGCTCGCGCTGTTCCTTAGTCAGGCCCTTCTTCTTCTCCTTCTTGCGCAGCGACTCCTCGGTCTCGACGCCGCCGACCTCGTCCGACGGACGATCCATAAGAGCCGGGCGAAGGGGGATCTGTGTGCGTTTCGAGCCTGAGGTGCCGGAGGGGCTGGGCGAGGGTTCCCTCTGGTAGGCAGGGGGTGGAGCGTCGGTAGCAGTGCCGGAGGATGCGGCGGCGGCCTCGGCGGCGTCGCGCGCCTTGAGTTTTTCCTTCTCGTCCTCGACGACGACGGCAGGGGGCGGTGCGGCGGCGGTGCCGCTGGCGGTGGGCTTCTCTGCATCCTTCTTCTCGCCTTCGGCCGCAGCCTTCATACTCTCCTTCTTAGCCTCCTCGGTGCCGGGGAACTCGCCCTCGGCGCCCTCAGCACCCTCGGCTCCCTCCTCGCCCTCTTGCATCGTGATGTCCATCGTTGCGGTCAGATCCTTCATCAAGCTGATCTCGCCGATCCAGTCGACGAAGGCGTCGCCGCCAAAGATGGAGGTGAAGAACTCGGCGGGGTCGGCGAAGCCCTCCTGCGGTTTGGCATGGTCCTTTCCATACTTGTCGTAGGCTGCTCTGAGGTCCTTGTCGGACAGGACTTGGTATGCTTCTCCGATCTCTTGGAACTTTTCGTGGGCGGTGGGGTCGTTGGGGTTCTTGTCTGTTATGCTTGGCGTCAGTGATGCGCGCCCACGAAAAGACCTGCGATGCTCGTGACAGGGTGCTTACCGGGATGGTGAACAATAGCTAGCTTCCTGTACGCCTTCTTGATTTCGATATCGGTGGCGGCGGGCTTCACGCCCAGCGTGTCGTAGTAGGCCGTGTCGACGACCATGGTCGAGGTAATTTTAGGAGGGGTAAAGTTTGGAAGGGGGTATCAAGGTATAGCGATGACAGCTAGAGATCTATGGAAGAGTCGCACCGGGAAAAGGGGAAGAAAAAGAGAAAAATACGGTCGGCGCGGCAGAGATCAGAGATCGCGGGGTGGTGGCGGGTAGGGATGCCAGCGATTATGATTCAAGCGGTGGACAAGGTAGGTTGGCGATGAGGTAAGGTTGGCGAGGTAGGTAGGTCAGGTACGCAATATCCTCGTAGAAAATCACAAGGAAAACTAGGCGACGCACGCACACATTGGCCCAATATCGGTGACGGTGACAGCAGGTGCACCCGACCGGACGGGAAGCCGCAACTCAGCAACGCTGCTGGGCTGAATTTTGGGTGGATTTTCGTTTTTGCGGTGGTGCCCCGCCAAATTACGTCGTTGGAGGTGCACTGCACTCCCAACTGTGCTCTAGGCCTTGGTGGGCTGAGGCAACGTCCACCGGTGCCCAGCCCGCTGACGGCCCGCCACTTCCCCAGCAAGGTGGCATCTGTTGGGCTGACTGCTCAGCGATGCCAGTCATACTTCAGGCGACTGTTGCTGGCGAAGTCCACTGCGGCCTTGAAGATTACGCGGACAGGGTCCTGCTGACAGGGATGACGTTGCACGGCATCACGATCATGTTGCGACCGTCCTGCATCGCGACCGTAGAGTTCCAACTTGCCGTGCAAACATGGTTGCAACCGATTGCAGCAAGCTTGTCGGAGTGATACAGCACCTATAAACGGCAAGCCACCATCTACACGTGGATGTTGCGATGGAGTTCTCCCGACACATTCGACGATCAACGACCCTAATAAGGCTGCTCAACGCCGCGAGTCATCCAGCTTCCAGAACAATGCCAGATCTTCGGCATAGCTTCCGCCAGCTTCTATTGCATACACTACCAGTGGGACCAGCCAATGCCGGCAAATTGCTCGTTGCACCGGCCATACCGACTCGCGATGTACTCTCACTCTGCACTGGAGCTCTGCGCTGACATTTGCCCGATTGCTTTGGATTCATGCTATGCTGCTCCCATTTTGGCTTGAACTGTTATCCCATTTCAATGTCCACATTCCTATGTCATTTTTTCCGCCTCATGATTCCTTCCAAAGCAAACAGCTCCCGATACGCCAATTCCAAATCTATTTCATTTAAACAACACCGTTGGCCTTCATGCGCTGGAAGCACGCCCTGTAGGCGTCGTGAACCTCGGGCACAGTGTAGCCGTACTCCTTGAGCTTCTTCTCCAGCTTGGTGGTGTCGAGCTTGCAGTTGCTGCGACCGGCCTTGATGACCTTGGCCTGCTCCTCGAGGGAGAAGTTCTTCCATGTGTAGTCGGGGCGGACAATCTCCTTGAACAGGGCAAGCACCTCGTTGTGAGAGATGGCGCCGGGGTTTGTGAAGTTGTAGATGCCGGTATCCTTGTGCTCGGCCATGAGGATGGAGGCAGGGAGCAGGTCGGTGAGGAGGGTGTTGCTGTTGGGGATATCGACGACGCGGTCGTACTTGGCAATCTTGGTAACGAAGTTACGGGGGTGCAGGTCGTCGCTGACGGGCATGCGGAGACGGAGGATGAGGCAGTTCTTGTAGTGCTTCATGATCTGTGATAGGGTTAGCTTTGCCGTCGCAAGCACAGAGAGTTGATGACTTACCTCCTCAACGTGGCCCTTGGTGTCGGAGTAGAAGCTGCCCTTGAAGTTGGCAGGGTCGGTCTCGAGGTAGCCGGGGCCGCCAATGGGGTGGGCATCGTCGTATTGGTAGATGCAGCCGGTGGCGAAGACGGTGCAGTGGATGCCCTTGAGGAAGCAGGCGTCGGTGAGGTTCAAGGTGCCGATAACGTTTGATCGCATCGTAGCCTCCTTGTTGTCCTCACACCAGTCGACGTTGGGGCGACCAGTGCAGCCGGCGCAGTTGAGGACGTGGGTAGGCTTGACCTTCTCCAGCTCGGCAATGACGCCCTCGCGGTTCTCCATGCGGACAGTGGTGGTGTAGACCTCCTTGCCGTCCTTCTCGAGGAGAACCTTGAGGTGGTTGGCAACCCAACCCTCACCTCCCCAGATGAGGAAGCGGTTCGCGGAGTGCCCGTTGGTGGCCATTGTGATGATGTTGATGAAAGGGTTGTTATCGGGTGCGTTCGTCGGGGACGGAAAGTTTCGAATTGGGTTTGTATCGGCTCGCTGGGATGGTGTAAGTTGGCAAGCGGCGGTATGTAGCTGATGGCGGTCTTATATGTCGTTCGCCGGCAAGGGATGGAGTCGTGGGGTGGGATGGGAAGGGGATGGGAAAAGGACAAATTGAGTAATTTGTAAGACAAGATAGCAATCAGCAGAGAAAAGGGAAGGCGTGAGACGGGATTATTTATCTGGGGTAAGCATGGCAGCGCAGGTGTGACCCAAGGGAGAGAAGGCGGAAACTTTCAGTTCAGGTACGAGTCGTATCTGCATTTCAGCCCATGGTCGAGACTCCATGTCCCATTGTCCCATTTGGACCGTTCACAGCAAGCAGCTGCCACCGGCACTGGACAGCAGGTGTTCAATGTCGTTCCCACCCCCACCTCCGGGAACTGCACTGGTCCTTGACACTCTGGACGTGGGCGGGCTTGCACACATTTGGTGCTGGCAGAGGAATGGAAGCGTGGAGGTACCGCCTTCACCGCGCGACCCTGTAGCGCAACTTACGTACCTCGAGTACGAAGCTTGCCAGGAGCTACGTTCCATGTTGATGGGCGCGTGTTATCAGACGGGCCTATCGTGCCTATTTTCAGTCAATAGTCGGCGGAGCTTTGGCAAGGCTATGGATATGTAAGCAGCGCCACGGAAGCCGAAGACAGCAACGGGACGACAAAGTATTGTTAGTGGGAGACTTGAAAGACAAGTAGCTACTTGCTACCGCCGTCGTTGGGAGCCTCAACGACATGTATCGCGGATACGTGGGCCTATGATGAAGGGGGCTAGATGTGCTCAGTATGCTCCCTTGGAGATGCAACGAGTGAGACATGCGCCGACGAGGTGCACACCGCATCGTGCTCCCTTGAGTCGGGTGGCGGTGGAGGGGAAGACGGTTGAGACTTGAGACTTGGAGAAGAAGCTCTCCGTTTCTGTCTCTGTTCTTGTTCCAGCGTCATGCCATTCGCAAGGAATGGTGGAGAAACAGAGCCTCACGGCTGGTATAGAAGCCAAGGATCTCTGTCGAGTTGCGTGGTGGACGATGGGCTGGAGACTTGAGATAATATCCCAAGGACCAGACGATTGCGCACGCACGCGTGCTAAGGGTTCGGATAGTCGGGTCGCGAGGGGGAGGCTGAGCTGCTGCGTTTATTGGGAGGTGACTGCATGCGTGAAATAAGTCGACTGCTCTCCCCACCCACACCTCATTTGGCGTGTCAACAGGTGAAGGAAGGGACGCAGGCCTGGTACTTATAGACCATCAGTCTCGGCCTCTTGGGTGCCGCCAAGACGCCCGAGGTGCAAGTGACACTTGATGCGAGCTGAGCCCACGGAGAAAGAGAGGGAAAAGAAGACTCGGAAGCGAGAACCAACTCAACGACGCAGTCGCGGATGGAAGACCCTGAAATATGGGCAATACCTTCCTTCTCAGGCAGTACCAACAGGGTCGTGATCCGTGCCCCGCTTGGATGGACAAAAAAAAAGGGACCTGCATCGCTGACAGTCAGCACCTTTCGGTGGCCAATCACGCCGCGCCGTCCGTCTCATTGGCTCGCTTAGGTTTAGCCGAATCGGTGCTCCAGTTGGTCCCGTCGCCTGCCAAATGGGAGCTACGAGTGCGATGCAGTTGGGGGCCTTTGGAGCCTTCCCCAATAGGGCCTTCGACTGCGAGCTTCCACTGCGCTGCTGGACCCGTGGCAGGCTCGCACACAGGCAAGGTACGCCGTGTGTCACTGTAGCATGGCGCCGCTCGCCGCCCATCCGCGCCGGTCCACCGCCCACAGCAGCCAACCACCGCGTGAGCTGTCAACTGAAAAGGCGGGCAACCACAGCGCCGTCGGTGGCACAGCGCGGGCACCTCACTGGACGGGGACCACACCACCGCCGGAGCTTGGCAGATCGTTGCATTTTGGCAAATTTGGGGAGGAGCTGCCCAGTTCATACATACCTACCTTACCCGGCGCATGGGATTGGCTCATGCTGATGACAGCGGAGAAATCTTTCCTCCTATTCCAGTTCCCCGTCGACTGCTTCGCTCCCGTCGTGTGTTGTTGATCTCCAGTTCCCGTCGTCACCGGTTACCCAGATCGCCTGCTGCAATCTGCAATTTGCAATCCCGTCCCTGAGCATAAGAAGCGTCCGTGTCCCTCGCGAACTGATCTGATCCAACCACTCGGTACCTGGAGAAAATTGCAACTGCGACTGCAACGACACCCGCAACCGTCTGCACTGCGCGAACTTGCGGCCACGAAGCAACTGGCGATTCTCGATTCTACGTCACTACCACCGCGACGACAGTCTGACCCGGCCCTTTGCTCGCCTTGACCGCCCGTCGCCGCACGTTCTGACAGACCTCACCGTGTCGTCTCCTCTGCAAGTCTTGCCTTTGCCCACCGTCCGTCGCGACGACCGCTTGCCATCATGGGCGCCCTCTACTATGTCCTCCACCCGAACCAGCTTCGCTCCATCATTCAATGGTACCGTCTACCTCCCTTTTGCCGATGCGCGCATGCCATGCGCTCATTCTGCAATCTGTATGCTAATTAGCCTCCAGGAAGGTCTGGCACGAGCCTGTCCACCGCCGCGACCCCTCCAAGGAAGACCCGACACTGAGATCATGCTTCGAATTCCTGAACAAGACCAGCCGTTCCTTCTCCGCCGTCATTCAGGAGCTCAACCCCGAGCTGCTCGTCCCCGTTGCTCTATTCTACCTCGTCCTGCGCGGACTCGACACCATCGAAGATGATATGACGATCGACATCAAGGAGAAGGAGCCTTTGCTGCGAAAGTTTGACACCCTGATGGAGACGGACGGATGGACATTCACCGGCAATGGCCCCAATGAGAAGGATCGCGAACTTCTGGTGCACTTTGACGACATCATTGTCGAGCTGAAGAAGCTCAAGAAGCCCTACTACGAGATCATTAAGGATATCACAATCAAGATGGGCAACGGCATGGCCGACTACGCCCTCGACACCGAGCTCAACGCGAACGGTACCAACACCATCAAGGAATATGAGCTGTACTGCCACTACGTGGCCGGTCTGGTCGGCGACGGTCTGACCCGCCTCTTCGTTGAGGGCGACCTGGCCAACCCGAAGCTCCTCGAGCGTCCCGAGCTCACCGAGTCCATGGGCCAGTTCCTGCAAAAGACAAACATCATCCGTGATATCCACGAGGACTACCTCGACAAGCGCGCGTGGTGGCCCAAGGAGATCTGGAGCAAGCACGTAGACAAGTGGGAGGACCTCTTCAAGCCCGAGTACCAGCGCCAAGCCCTCGAGTGCAGCTCAGAGATGGTCCTCAACGCGCTCAAGCACGCCGAGGATTGCATCTTCTACATGGCCGGCATCCGCGATCAGAGTGTCTTCAACTTCGTCGCCATCCCCCAAAGCATGGCCATCGCCACCCTCGAACTCGTCTTCCGCAACCCCGCCATCTTCAACAGCCACATCAAGATCACCAAGGGCGACGCATGCCAGCTCATGTCCGAGTCAACGCAAAACCTGATGGTAGTCTGCGACGTCTTCAGGAGATACGTCCGCCGGATACACAAGAAGAACGACCCGCGCGACCCCAACTACGTGCAGATCAGTGTGCAGTGCGCCAAGGTACGCGACGGCTTTGTCCCGCGCCTTTGTTCGCGTCAAAAAAAGTCAATTGCTAACACAATGCACAGATTGAGCAATTCATCGACTCATTGTTCCCGAGACAGGACCCCAAGAAGCTCGGAGATGCGGCGAAACAAAAACAGCGGGGCGAGCCGGGCATGGACCCAGGCGAAGCCTTCATATTGGGCGGCATGGTCCTGCTGACCCTCTTTTTTGTCTCTGCTCTTATGGTCAGTCCAAAAATTTCTTCTCGCTTGTTTTCTCTTCCTTCACCAACCTCTTCTCAACCCTAAACCTCGACACCGCAACTGACACGGCTCAGATTGGAACGGCGTGGTTCTTTGGTGCGCGCTTCGACACGCTCTGGAAGTCGGACAGCGTCTACTGGCCCGGCATGGAGCCCAACGCGGCCAAGCCGTTGGAGCACAAGGAGCTGTAACACCAGACAGACGAGAACAAAAGTTGTTCTTACGCTTCATCTGACTTGTTGACGGTACATATTGATGAGGAGTTTTGCGGTTGCTCTGCCGGTTCCGGTCACGAATATTGAGCCCATACTAATCTTGCTAATACACACCATCATCTACGATGGTTTTTGTGCGCCAAGCCTGCTGTTCGTCGCCTTTTGAACCCACGCCATTGAGATGACTTTTTTTCCAACGAACCCAAGCACGGATGTCAAATTGCAATTCAGTCCCACCTTTTGGTGGTCATGACTGTGGTTGTGCCGAAGAAGTGCTGATATCAAACCCACCGGCAAAGACCTCGTCCACAGCGGCGAGTACGGGGCGGGCGTGTCTTCCACTGTTCCAAGGATGCGCTCTTTTGCTTCGGCTTGCAAACATACTTGAAATGTCCCTGCCGTTATATGTTCGGCGCCGATAGTTTGGATTTCTCAATGTCGCGACTGCCCATCGTCGTCACCATCGTCGTCGTCTGATCCACGGGCATCCTCCCATCGGGTGACAAGACTGCCACCGACGCAGTCATATAAAGCAACGTGGGAAGGAATGACAAGCCTCCCATATCTATATCTCCTTCGGTTCCCCAAATGTCAGGGAAGGCGCGAATCCAAAAGTAAACCCAAATCCCAAATTTCGTCAAGCAGGGGAAGCATGCGGATATGTTCTTGTCATAAGAGTTGAAGACCATGTCGTAGGGCAGAGCTTAGCTAAGACGAGTTAAGGTAATGCGCGCGGTGGCCGCCCTCGCGACACTTGGCTCTTTCTTTTGCATATCGGATGAAAAGTCTCTGTCTCGCACTCGTCCGGCCCCCTTCCCCCCGGACTTTAGCCTTGGGCTGGCCGGACCGAAAGTCTGTACCTTTGACCGTCCCGTCTTTCCCGCGCGCCGCGAGCTGCGAAGCGAAAGGGAGGGGGGAGAAGGGGAGAACCTGGGGGAGGCAGGCACGCTGGATGCGGCTCCTGGAAGGCTTCTCGGCGTTCATGCGCGCCGGCTGGGGAGCTGCCTTTGCCCGTGCGGCGACGCAGCTGACACCCGTTATCGAGGTGCTTTCTGTTCCCCTACGAATAGCCGTTTCTGCATTTGCTGCGATGGATCGCGTTCACGGTAGACTGCCATCGTCGTTGGAAGTCGTCTCGCCTTCTGCCATCCTTCTGCCATTTTGCTTCTTGCTGAGGTCTCGAAGCCGAGTCATTCTGAAGAGTACTCCCGTGACAGCACATCGATATTCGACACGTGGGAAACGAAATAAACCACAATCACAAATAAGACACGCGCAAAGTCAGGACGTCCCCTGTTCCAGCCGTGGTGTATCCGTACCTGGTGGGCTCAACTTTCTTCAGCTGGTTTTGCCTCCTCAGCCTTTTTTTCCCGGCCTCCGTTCCAAGCTGAAGGTGGTTCGTTACAGAAAGCCCCGTGAAGCCCATGACGCCAAGAACTCGGTTCTCCGTACCTTTGCAACATCGAACGCTGGCCCCCGTCGCCCCTAGGGTCATGACAGGCGGACTAGATGGCCCAAGTATCGGGGGTCTGCTTCAGCGTTGTTTTGTTGAAGGGGAGCCCTTTTCGGGGTTTCTCTCTCGCTCTTCCCTTGGACTGTTCAACTTATTACATGGCCTCGATTATTATGGAGAGGAAATCATCCTCGTCTTCGGTTTTCACGCACTGCCCGTGAAGGAAGATCATCGCCACAGGAAACCCACCCCAGAAGCTTTCCTATTTCGGGTTCGGGGTACCGAGACGGTGATGTTTGACTCGCGCTCACAGCTGATCATTCCCATGCCTCTGTCTCTCTCTCTCAGCCTGGACTAAAAGAAGCTTTCGGGAACAAGTCAGCGAAAGCGCGAGGAGGTGAGGAAAGGGAGGCCTGGCCTGGCCTCGGAACCTGTCTTCCGTTCTATTGGGGGAGTCCAGTCCTATCCTTCCCCGTCCCCGTCCCGTTCGTTCGTTGCGCTCGCTACATCATAAGAGGGAGACTTTACACTACCCTCCCGGGCAATTCTTAAGCAACTTTAGCTTTTTCAACTCAACTTTTCTCTTTTTTTTTTTTTTTTGGTCCCATCTCTGTGGTCGAAAAAGCTGCCCCAGCCGACCTTCCGAGCACTCAACTCACGAGACTAGTCAACTTGTGGAAAACCTTGGGGGCCGTCTACAGACCCGAATGCGGTGATGGTGGGCCTGGCCACTGCTGCTTCGGCCGGAGAACTCCCCGCGTGCGAAGGCACACCAGGACAGCAGCGGCGCTAAGTTCATCCCATCCCGTCGTGAAGGTGCCGTGAAACCTTGTTTCGCGTGTGAGAGCGAGCGAAAGTCTTGCCTTGTGTTGTTTTGGCTCTGACCGCTGGACCTCCCCGACGAGGGTGCGCGTGCGTTGAGTAAGTGTAGTGTCGTCATGGCATCATGTCCTACCTAACAAGACTCGGGATGAAATAAGGGAAGGAAGGCTGTGTATGGTCAACGGGATTGTCCAAGTTCGCGATACAAACCCCGGGCCTCGCATCGTATCGGTAAAGATGCAAATGCGAGGAATCTGAAGAATCCACGCAGATTGGGTTTTCCGTCTCCGAGTGCGCGCGTGGGTGACGTTCTTTCGCCTCCCGTCTCATCTCGTTCCAACGGTCCGGTGAGAAGGGTGGGGTTGCTTGGTGATCGTCGTGCTTGCAGATTGTGATGTGTGTATTGGAAGATCGTGATCACGATAGAAGAGTCATGTCACTCGATGGATAGGCAAGAGATGAAGTTAACGTCTTGTAGCTGTCTGCTGTCATTACCTAAGTCTTCCCATCCCTCCCCCGTCGCAAGTAAATACAAGTTTTTGGCTTATAAATGAAAAATGATTCGAGAAAAATCGTTGACTAGACAGGAGGGAAAAGGTTATAAACCCAGGACAGTGAAGAGTTACGAGGAAACCAGCCCCGTCGAGGGTTTTTGTTCTTTTTCTTTGCGTCTTGTCTGTGGAAAGTTTCTTGAAATGCGGTATGGTGTTTGTGTGATGACCTCTTCTTGCTTAAAAGTGTCTTTTTACATACAAGTTATCCCTCTCCCTGGTCGAGAGACGGGACAGGTTTTGCAGTCGAAAAGGCCCGCGCGCCATGCTATGACTGGGTATCCTCTAATAAAATGCCGTGAATATTTTTACTCTCTTCTTTGCGTTTCGTCTCCTCCTCGAACCAAAAAAATGAAGTACACAAGTGTCGCGGATATTAAACCAAGGAAATCGAGGTTAAAGAAAAGACGCCATGTGTGGTTTCATGCTTCGAGCTCTCGTGAAATGGTAATCGGACCAATGAAATAGCTCGCTTAGAGCTGGCCGTTGTTGGCGATGCGGTTGGTCGTGCCGGCAGTGTTCTGCTGGACGGTGGCGCCAGAGGCATCGGAGAGGGCGAGGATGCGGTCGGTGACGGCCTTGACGGTGTTCAGGCCCTCAAGACCCATGAGGTAGGCGGCGAGACCAGCAACGTGGGGAGAGGCCATGGAGGTACCAGAGAGGGTGTTGGTGGCAGTGTTGGAGGTGATGCCGACGGACAGAATGTTGACACCGGGGGCGAAGACGTCGACGGACTGGCCAAAGTTGGAGAAGGAGGCCTTGCGGTCGTTGCGGGCGTCAATGGCACCGACGGTGATGGCGTTAGGAGCGGAGGCGGGAGAGGTGTTGCCGGCGTCCTGGTTCTCGTTACCGGCAGCGACGACGGGGACGACACCGGCGTTGTTGAGAGCCTGGATGGCGCGGTTGACGGCCTGGGAAGCGGAGCCACCGAGAGACATGTTCATGACAGCCTTGCCGGTAAGGTTCTTCTTCTGGACGTCGTCGATAACGAACTGCATGCCCTCGAGGACACCAGAGTTGGAGCCAGCACCATCGCCGTCGAGGACCTTGACACCGATCAGGTTAACGTTCTTGGCAACACCGAAGGTACGGCCGCCAATGGTGCCAGCAACGTGGGAGCCGTGGCCGTTCTCGTCAGTGTCCTAAATCGTGTCAGTTTCCAAGGCGGAATAAGTGTAAGCTGTAAGTACATACGACGCTGTTGATGAAGTTGGCGCCAAAGGTGGCACGGGTCTCGAACTCGGAGTGAGTGGTCATGATACCGGTGTCGACAATGTAGGCGGTGATACCCTGGCCACCTGTCTGGTCAAAGACGTAGCCGGTCTCGCCAGCAGTGGCGTGAGACAGACGGACAAGGCCGGGAGGGGCGTTGGTCTGGGAAACGGTGGCGGACAGCTTGACCTTGGCATCCTGCTCGACGTAGGCGACCTCGTCGGCGCTCATGACGGACATGATGAAGGTGTCGTCGGCCTCCATCGTCATGGCACGCCAGCCGTTCATCTTGAAGCTCTTGGTGGAGGTGGACAGCTCGCGGCCGTCGAGGGCGCGCTTTCCAATGTTGCGCTTCTTGATGGAGGAGATGAAGGACTGCTGCTTCATGTCGATGGCATCGTCGTCGAAGGTGTTGTTGTAGACGACAATGTACTTGTTAGGAATCAGGTCCAGGGCGTCGAGGTTGGAGATGGGAACACCCATGAAGGAGCCGGATGTGTTGGTAGAGCTGGAGCTGCCTCCGAGGCCGAAGGGGGCGGCAAGGCCGAGAGCGGGCAGCAGAGCCGCGACGAAGGTGGAAACGGCGCGAACCATGTTGGGCGAGATGTGTATGTAAATACGGGTTGTTGATATTTAAGCAAGGAAGGTTTGTACGGGAGAGAGCTAGCTCGTCGTCGTGTTTGGTGTGTTTAAGAAGCGAAAATATGAGACCGCTGGTCTGTGAGCAAAAAAGTCGACGGCTGGAAAGAGGTCGTCGAGGTGTGCGTGGGAGTGAGTGAGTCGTGGTCGAGCGACGGAAGGAGTGCGATGTTGAGAGAAGATGCAATAAGGGATCCGGATACCAGTCACGACAAAAAGCCTTTGTTACGCTCTTGATCTCAAGTCAAAAAAGCCCGAACCGGAGTAAAACAAATATGATAAAAGAATAGGCGAAGAAGTAGACGGTTGTTGTTGGAGAGAGGAGGAGGTATAGCTATCCGGCCGCACGGGAGACGTGGGAGCTGACTGATGGATATACTAAAATGGAGAGAGGATTGGAGGGAAGGAAGATGGAAGCAACAAGAGAGAGAGACGGAGCAAGAAGATAAAAGACGGAAGGCCAAGCACAGCTGGGTCTGGATGGAGGTTGAGAGAAGTAACTTAAGTATAACGACGGGCCACGAGGAAAAGAAGGGGGGACGAAGTGGACGACAGGACTAGGGGACGGGAGCGAGCCGGGGGGGGGGGGGGGCAAGCGGTACATCAGGTACCTGCATCTGCGGTCTGCGCTGGAGCAGCTGGGCCATGCCTTGCCTTGCCTTGCCTTGCCCTGTATGGGAATGGGAAGGGGTGGACATGGACTGGGACCTGACCCGGGGTGGGAATCAGAGGACTGGGGCCCTTGAGAGCAGGGGTGGATCAAGTGTGGATGGGGGAGGGCTTGTGCTCGTGCAAGAAGACGGACAGGCCAGGCCGGGGTTAGGAGCAACGACCGATGGACTAAGGTATGGATACAAGAGGCAAGAGGGTGAGTGGGAACAAGGGACAGAGGCGAGGCAGAGGCAGAGAGACGAGAGAGAGAAAGACGGGGACAGTGCTCTTTGCACAAAGTGAATAAGGCCTTGGACCCATGGACTCCAAGAAGACAAGGAGCGAGAGCCGAGAAAGAGACGAGAAAGACAAGAGAGGGGAGAGACAATGCTGCAACTGCGCTGAGAGCGAAAGAGAACTCACTCACTCACTCAGACCAAAGCAAGAGGCAGAGAAAGACCAGACCAGACAAGAGATGCAAATGCAGCAGGAGGTATAGAGTACGTACCGGGTCTGCTGTGTCTGCTTGTCATGGCTTGGGCTTGGCTTTGGGTCGACTGCATCCGAGACTTGGCAGGCAGGCTGTTGCATAGATTTCCATAGCAGAAGCAGGAGGCAGAGGGAGGCAGTGGCAGTGACAGCATGCAATCACAGCCGTAGTACCTTAAGGTGGCCATTGATTACCCTCGGGGAAGGGAACAGACACCAGACCACCAGAGAGCCAAGTACCAAGCGCCTTAGCCAAGTACCCTTCCACGCACGCGCAGTCTCAAAGTGAGATCAACAGAGCAGCAGAGAGTCTTAGCTCCCCTCGGCTGGCCTCGCGGGTCCCTGCACAATTTTCCCTCATTATTTCCTTGTCGTTGTAGCGCCGATTTGTTGCCTCTTGTCTTTACTCGGGAGGGTGTAGTGTCTCTCGGGAGCAGGCCGCTGACACTAGGCTAAAATGTGAGGTGCTGGTGAGGTGCATGTCGAGGTGTGAAGGGGTACCGACATGTCGCCTAGTCGCAGATGCTGAGGTCCATTATCCATTAGGTACCTAAGGTAAGGTAGGTAAGGTGGTATGGGTGGTTGCTGTATTGAAATGGGGGTCCTGCTAATGCTGCTGACGACCGACCCTTCGTCATGAATTATTTTCGGGCTGCGAGCGACTCGGCGTGCGTGCCAGGTCCCAGTCGAGTTCAATCCGGCCCAGGGCGCCAAAATCAGAATCAAAATCAAAATCAACCTCCACGAGGAGGTGGCCATTGGCAGGGTGCCAGGGTCGTTGATTGCCGGGGCGCCACACACACTGCACGCTTTTTTAGTGCGTCGTGGTGCTGGGGGACACACACCAACGCAGGCCAACCATCCCTGGCACGCCGTCGGTGACGTGCGGCGAAAAGAATGGGATGGAGGGACTGGTTGGTGTTGACGAGATGGATTTGACGATGAGATCTCGGTGACTGTCCACCCGTGGTCTGGCCCAGTCATCCTTGACAGCTGAGAAATGCAAATAGCGAACCCTTCGAGACGTCTGCAATACTTCGGACCAGCAGCAAGCGTTGAGGATGTCTTCAGTTGGGAGGAAACAGAAACAAGCAAGTCTGGGGGAGGAAAAGAGGCGCATCGAGCAGAAACATGCCGTCGCAAACCGCCGCCTCCTAGGCCTGTACCACGCAGGTTGCAGCAAATGAGTGCCGCAGCCACACGCGCGTAAGTCTGAGAGAGAGAGACAAAAAAAAAAAAAAAAGGACAGAAGCAAACATGCAGTTTGCAGATGCCGTTGGCCACAGCCGCCGAGAGGGAGCAGAGCAGGAGCAGGAGCAGGAGCAGCGAGACGACGACGCCGTTTCGATGTGCAGCAACGAGACGCCCGTCGCTGTGGATGGGCTCATCTGATTGGTTCCCGCCGCCCGGGTTCGTCAGCGTCGTCGTCTTTTCGGTGGACGCTGGACGCCAGAGTGTGAAATGGAATGTCTCTCTCTGTTTTGGCTGTTTGGGATGCTTCCTTGGGGTATTCTTTTTCCAGAATCCAGCGTTGCTTCCGTCTCAAACCCGGACATGGCCCTACCTAAACCTGGGCTGGGTCTGGACCTGAACCGTTCCTTCCCTCATCGCAGTTTCTTACGGTTGCCTCGCTCCCTCCCATCTTCCTTGAGGCAGGAGGTGGTGACCTGATCTGAGGTGAGGTCCTTCCTGCTGCCGCCGTTGCTCTTGCCATTGCTGTTGCTGTTGCTCCTCCCCTTTTGCCCCTGGAAAAATCTGGCAGGAAGGTGCCTTCCTCGTTACGGACAGTAGCGCCTGCCCTTCTGCAGGGGCAAGTACGTATCTGACGGAGGCTAGTCCCGAGACGGCAAGGCGTCGAGCGTAGCGGTTCCCTATCTGGGCGCTGCTGCAGCCAAGCGCGCTTGTGAGTGGCCGTGCCAAGTCAAACAAGCCCAACGCCTGGAGACGCTGGTCGTCGATCCTCCCCACTGGGGCCTGTTTCGACCCTGTCATTTCCATAAATCTGTAACGCCCACCTCGCCTCCATTCTGGCTGCTTTCCATTTCGCTGGCGCTCTGCGTGTCCCACCGAGAGTGCACTCAATCAACACGACGACGGAGTTTAACCGTCAGACACTGAATCACTGACTTATGGCTCACTTGGCTTGCTGACTACTGAGATGCACACTGCCTGCCCCAACTGCACCTGACTCCCAGGAGGCGCGGTGCACCAGAGCTGATGCTGATGCTGACAGCCTGGCACTGATGACACTGACTGACTGCGAGACTGTGCAACTGTCAAACCCAGCCTTACGTACACCCATGCCTACTCTATGCCTCCCTCAACACCCGACATCGCCAATACTATGCAAGTGCACACCACAAGCGTATTGTCTCTTGGCTCGGCTTGGGAGGTTGCGAATCGCATTCGTCGTCGATACCCTCACAAGTCGCAGCCTCGCAACATGCCACCTCTTGGCTCGTTTCCGTCAGCATCACCAATATGTCTTGACTCTGCGCTATTCCTCTGGGCTTGCGTCTCCTCCTTCCTTCCCCTCCTGCCTCATGCAAAACCCTCTCCTCCGATGAGTACCATAGTAGCAACACATCCCAAGACCACACGTTGTCTCAACCGCTTCGCAGCCATCTCGCAGATACGCTTTGCATCTGCAGCCATCAGTCGACCCGTCATCCATTCCCCATCCCCATCTCCGCATCCCAATTCTTCTCTCCGATTTCCCCATGCAGTGCACACCTTCGTCGGTCATCAACAACACCTTCCACACCCCCATCTCGGTCCCGTCGTCGACTGGCCCAGACGGACTCCGCCATCCCGGCAACGAAGCTTTTCTTCATTTCATCATGACGGTCCTCTACATATCGCTAAAGCCCATATCCCGTCCAACCCGTAATGACGATGCATGCATGCATACCTGCTCTCGTCCCCCTCGTCGAGCGGTCCCGTGTACTGGACTGGCTGCCGTCTGCCGAATCCCGTCGTCCCCTCTCTTGGCATCCCTGATCTCGCCATGTGTGCACGCCCATCCCGCGGCGAGGTCCACGAGTTCCTTGCCCGGCACCGAGACGCCATACCCACGGCCTCTCCGCTCCTTCTTGCCCTCACGTCACTCACACCACGCTGACCGACTGATCGATCCCGCTGTGTAAGCAGCTCTAAAAAAGCGACCTCCCTCGCCCCTCCTCGAATGCTTCCTCCGAGGCACGTCCGGCCCCCCCTGGCTCGTGGGTGATGAACCGACTAACGTGCGGCTCGGCGTGTAAGCCAACGGCGCAAGCCACACGCCGTCGCCGCAGCCTGGCCTTCTCGGTGCTTGAGCCGCCTCGCGCAATTTTAAAGGGGAGATATCAAAAAGCAACTCAGTGCAACACCAAGCATCCAATGGCGTTGTCTAGTCTTCACCTCCAGGACTCTGTGTAATATCGCGTCCTCAATGCAAGTCCGCATGGCACATCATGCAAAACGCACAATCACCCAAACCTGAAGGGCGAGAAAAAAACATCTCATCACCTCGGCCGCTCGTGTTCTCAGGCCCGCATCCGTCCCATAGCGGAACATGCAAACCTCAGCAATACGACCTTCGAGGAGCTTCTTTCGAAACCGTTGAAACCCGTGAACCTCCCTTTCTCGCGTCCGAACCCTGCCCTTCTGTCACCGTCCCCCCTTCCCCTCCCCTTTCGCACCCTAAACTCCGGGGCGACGCTTGGGGGGTGCTGCAGCAGCAGCAGGAAGGGGGGTCACGTCAACGTCAAAACAGGTTAAACCACAGACGCTCCGCCCGTCAATCTCCCGCGACAATCCCCAAGCACCCCCTCGTCGGTAGGATCGAAGCGGTCGGTGCGGAGAACAGACCATAGCCAAAGGGTAGGAAGCCGACGGCGGTACAGCGGCCGTGGGAAAGAAAAGGACATCAAGAGCACAATACCAAGTACCTACTAACCCAGCTCCCCCAGATCCAATAAACCGTCAATGTGCTCCGACTGGGGAGGAGGCCGAAAGCAGTCCCTTGCGCAATAAGCTCTCCAAAAAAGCATTCCTGTCAGATTCCTCAAGATATGCGTGTGCGAGCATGTTCTTCAACATGCCAAAAAGGCGGGTTGCACTCGCGGTGGGAATCGATCGTCTCTCGTCGCAAAGAACCCCAGGGACCAAAAAAAGAATTGCGGCAAGGCGACGCTGCCAAGACACCCTTGTGCCATATCCCGTCCCGTAGTTTTGGCGTGCAGGCGACAAGGCAAGGCCCAGACCGTCCTGTCTCTGGCTCCTGTCTCTTGTCTTCCCCAGACCTACCTAGGCACATAGTCTAACATCTGGGTCAAGCGAACCTGTTCATCGCAGGTATCAGTATCCGGTTTGCAATACATTGATCTCGCGAAAGCTAACGCCACGGAATGAAAAGTGCGTTGGTTGCAGGAGCGCAAGACCGCAAGACCGCAAGACGGAAGAAATACTATATCTGCCATTGCAATATATCGCACACCGGCATCTCAACGATCCAGCTCCTGAAAGAAAAAGAAGGCTGAACCTTCCTCGTTCAGCCCCGGGCTTTGTGCAAGGTTCAACCGGGGGTCCCGAACGGCGGACGGCGGCCAGCAAAGGCAGGTAGGCCATTTACTCCGCCGTACCCTATTTTTCGACGTTCATGCGCCGAGGCCGGGACTGAGAGGCTCAGACGTCGTGTTCGTGGCGGTCATTATATAAATTAAAGCAGTTATCAGAACAGACTTGCCGGACGTTGGGAAAGGTTCAATTTAACGAGCCGCAAGATGATCGTCGCCGTGGGCGGGGAACTAGCCATTTAACTTTTGTGATACACTACGCGCAGAATCCAGTCGTTCGCACGAATTGGTAAAATACAAAGTTAAAGCTGAGGGGCTGGCGCCGCGGGAGATGATCTTCTGCTTTGCTCCGAAATTACAGCACCGCAATTTGGACGACAGGAAGCTCAATGTGAAGTGTGAGCGGAAAAAAAAGAGAGTACACACGCACGATCCGCAGAACGGCTTCAACTCTAATTGACTACGTGCGCCGTTGGATTGCGTTATTGTTGATGCTGTTGGCCGTTGCGTGCGAGCGAGCGAGAAATTTAATCTGGGCCGGAGGTTTAACGGAAAACTCTCGTTACCTTAATTGACGGTTGCCGTAATGAAGTGCGTCTTTTTTTGGTGGTCCCGAAGAGTTCGCTGTGTCAATCTTGCTGGTGAACGGTGAACTGCTCTGCGGCGGTATCAAGGCATGTCCTTCCTATGGTCCCTAGCCTGGTGAAAGACACCACGTACAAACACCGCTGTATCGTTGGAAATTTCCCGCAGGACCAGACTACGAATGCATTCCGTTAAGAAGAGCAACAGGCGGCGCACATGGGCCCTTGCCAATCATCGGAGCTAACGTCGCACGAAGGTGGGAATCGAACGCGCACGTTCCGTTCAATCATTTTTTTTTGCTTTGCTCTAATCTCGGGAGCCTCCCCATCTCGGAATGGAGCGATCTCTCTTTCTGGCGAACCGGGGCATGGTTGATGCCAGGTACCTCGAGGTACCTACCTACCCTACACCTGAATTTGTGCAAACTGCGGTTGTTGCTGCACAAAAACGGTGGCCGCAGCAATGACATCCCACTCGTCGTCATCCCTTAAAAACCAAACCACAGCAGACGGCAGCGGGTATTTTTTTTTAGGTCGGTCGCTGCAGCGATGTTCGGCGGCTGTTTTGAGACATGGACGCGGCACTCTCGGGATGCGGGAGGACGAACCGCAGACGTCCCGAAGGACGGGCTTGATATACTTTTTTGGCTTCTTTTTTTAATAGGTGCTTACGACGGCGTGCTTCATAATGCTCTTCCTGTCGTGAGAATGAATCGCCGAGTGCGTCGTTTGAGGAATGCTATACTGGCAGACCTATTCGGGTAAGGGGGGCCCATGACTTGTTAACTGGCGATGTTTGATGCAAGACGTAGAGTCGCCACGTGAAGTAAGCTCATGGTCGTCGTCGTCCACGACGCAATCTGCACTATCGCTACGGGAATTCAATCTCCTGGGAAGATCCACCGGCTCCGTTGAAGAGACCTCGCGGAGGCGCGGCGGAGGAGGAGGGAGAAAGGGCCGGAGATATCGCGGGTGGGCTGACGAAGACGAAATCTCCGGCAATAGAGATGCCAATGAGAATCTCTGCAATTATTGCACCCAATATCAGCCTCTGGCTAGTTATTCGTCCGGCTGGGCTGTCAAAAGCCGGACAAGCAACGACTATGCAGCGGAGCAAGGCTTGGTTCATCTTCTTTTTCATGGAAGACGACCGAGCCTCCAGAATCCAGGCGTCGAGGGGCGCGGAATTTCCAGCGGTGAGGAGCGCTATGAAGGGGATAGATTAATAGCGACCAAGATTTATGCCATGGGCCCCGTTCAAAGTCGAGCAAGGCGGTTGCTGGTTTTCCACTGGGTTGCCCCCCTCGTCCACCTTTCAGCGCGGCTGAAGGGGGACGACGTTCCCCACTGAAGGACAAGACCCATGGTGAAGCAGCACAGCAGCGACGCCAGACTGAAAAAAGACCAGACGACAGTTGGACAGGTTCCTGTGCTGCTGGCCCAGGGGTTTGAGTGACCGGGGGGAGGGGGACTCGACGAGGGAGAAGGAAGAGAAGAAAGAGGCGCCAGCACCGAATCGGCTACGGTGAAACAGGCGTGGCGCGGCGGGTCTGGCTGCAGGTGATTGGCTGTGACGGATTGGACATGACAACGGATGAAACATCGACGGGCCTGACAAGTCGTGCAGGCCGCGAGACAGGGCTAGACACAGGCAGGGGGTCATTGATCATTCATTGTGCTTTATTGCCCATTGATGCAGCAGCAGGTGAGTGAGTGCATTGGACATTGGGAGGCGCCGGTTCCCTGGCGGAGCAGCGAACGGTTCGAGGTGACGACGCCAGTCTCAGAGAGCCGCCCACGCCATCCCATCTGCGCCGCTGGGTTGTGTATTGTTTGTGGTTATGTGTGATATCCTAGATTAGGCATGGCTGACAGTCTGGATACAGGCTTTGGGCGTGTTTGTGTGACTCGGATTCTGGTGCATGCTAGTGATGACTGACACACTGGAAACCGTACAGACAGTCCACCAATACTCCGTACAGAAACTGGGACGATGGACTTACAATTTACGGAGGATACGGAGCATACGGAGGACCTGACTAACCGACATTCGACGAACCATTCATTGGGCCGGGTGGTTATTGACGACCAGCCATAACGTATCGTCAGTCCACCGCTGCACTGGAGAGATGAAGGAGGGGCACCGTCACCCCCGTCCACGATGCGACGCTGCACGCATGCAAACGTCGCCGCGCCCTCGCTTACAAGCAATAAATCATTTTGCTGTAAAGAGCACATCGGCTACGATACGTACGCAATATCCCAAATGCCCAGCGTTCGTACCGCCGCAATGCCAATACATCGTAATTTAGGGGACCCGAAATAAAGGGCAATCTACTCTGTAGAAATCTTGCGTTTCTCGTGTAATACTCCACGGTCTGGAACCTAGGACCTACACGAGGATATGCGGCTGTCTCGCGCCTTGGCTTGCAGCCTCGGAACTGTATTCTTCCACAACTAGTCCCGTATCTCCAATCTGATCGGCCCCCGGCACGATCTCGCGCATTCCTGTTGCAAAGGATAGATTGGCTTCCATTCCCAGTCCGGCCCGGGGGTAGGCTCTTCTCAACGGCCCGCCGATTCGGTCTCTCCATCTCCGGAGCTTTAACATCAAACCCGGCTTCTCGTCAACCCGTCCCCTCACCGTCACCGACGACCGTTGAGTGCGAAGTAAATCCCACGAGTAGGAGACCACCGTTTGGCGGTTCGAAATCTGGACGTCCGTCACAACGATCCGAACTCTTTCGTGGTAAGAGACCGTGCCTGTCACAGATAGGGTGAACCCACGCAGCCGTGACCATTCCGCGGCGCGAGTGCCAGCGCTCGTCTCTATCCGCAACGCAAGCAACGAAGATAGCGCCGCCGTCGCCGTCGTCGTGGCCGTCGTCAGACACCTGCCAAATCCTCGATTTCAGACGAGTTTCTCTTCCCGGTTCGAACATTGAAGCAACCTGCGTTCGTCATCCATCTCCAACACGAACGAACTCCTGTATGTTTTGGAAAGCCCCCACCGCTTGCATGCCGTTAGCAGTGTATAGAAAAAGGGAAAAAAGCCCACGCGTCTTCGAACATTGCCAAGACCTCTTCTTCCCGGTAAAAATGCTTGTTTTGTTGTTGCTGGAAGGCTTTGAACCGCGCGAATCCCTCGACGACCGCGTCGCCCACTTTTCGGTAACCGTTGGTAAGTCTTGGCGGCATTTCTGAATCACGAGGAATTGCGCGTCTGCGCACCGCGCTTGTGTGAGTGGTGAAGAGCAGTAAGCCCCCCCAGCAGCATCAACCACACACATCTCGGAAGTTCCGACGTTTGACGCCGCAAAAGGTGAGCTGTGTTGGGCCGAAGAAACTCCCCCTTGGTGCAACCCCCCACAATCATCCCCCCTCCCGGTTGAGCTTGTTCCAAAATACTGGAGCCAAAAAGTTGGAGTAGGTAGCCAACAACCATACCTCGCACCTTGCTTGATGTCTTTTGCTGGTGTCGCCCGCATACCGAACAAGCATATGTTTTGGCAGTGGTGAATCTTTCGTCGATCATGTTTTGTGGTCTGATTTGCGCCTGGGTGCGTGGTCTCGAGGTTTCGGAGCGGAGGGTCGTCTGGTTAAAGAGTGGGAAAGTCGTATCCTCTGCCGATGTGTAACCTTGTTTGGTCCATCATCCTGTCCATGAGAAATGTCACAGCAGTCTTCGGTGACAAATCGCGGGAGCGGACGAAGAGTGCGGCGCCGATCGGAGGAAGAACAGACGCAAAGCAAAGAGCAAGCTTCCCAGTCCCTCCGTTGATCCTTGGAGCTCCTCCTCCTCGGCCAACGCCGTGCGTCGACGGGCCCCGGTTATGTCTTGGTCTGCGATGGGTTATATCAGAGCTATTCTAAGGTATCCGCGTGCGACGCCAGCGACAAAACTCCCCCAGGCCCGCGGCCCGCCTTGTCGGATGGCAGGATCCGAGGCGCCGATCCCTCGAGTTCGCTTTGATATCATATCGGATTGTCGGGTTTGGTGGTATTATACGCTGATGGCGCGTCCGGTGTTGTGACTTGTGGTTGTTTCAATATTTGAAAAGACCTTCTGAGGCTCGCTTGTTGTTTGCTTAGCATTGCTTAGAGGTTACATATAGTCTCGCTTGCCCATTTTGCCAAGATGATCTTCGTCGAGATTTGTTTTTGATGTGTGTTGGCTGGATGGATCTCGTTATTGCTGATCTGGTGAAGAACGAGATGTGCGTTGCCCATGTGTGACGTCTCGGCGCCTTGGTGATCCTGCCTTGGCTTGCGGGATGACCAATGTGAGATGATTTGAAATGTTTGGTTTTGGCGTCGATGGCACCTCTGGGCGGCGGGATCAAGTTTCCGAGCTCGGTAGTATTCTGCTTGTGTGGGATTCGCGAGGACATAGCCATAGTCCTGTGCCGTGGATTGCTTGATGTTTAGCACTAGTGAGGCGTCTCGTCTTCCTCTCTGTTGTGTTATACTATGAACAGAGGTTTCAAGGCCATTTCTGCACGAGCAACTGCCTCAGAGAGATATGCGGCTTGGAAGTACGGTCCGAAGATAGTGAGGGCACGTTGTCCTCGTTCAGACATCACTTCTACCAGCAGGTGATGTTTGCGCCTAAGCATCACCAAGAACGGGCTCGACGATGTGACTAAATGAGTACAAGGAAACCGCGTGCACAATCTGGTTCTTCCCATTTGACGTTGGCCAAATGGTGACGCTAGACTCAGCCCGTTATCGTCGAAAGGACTGCACTTCCTTATCTGTGTTGCCAGGGCATTACGGTCTTGTGCACATCTCCCAGGACATGCGATGAGAACCTTTCGCTGACGTGGGCTACACAGGCTTCTTCTATGTCTTGGTGTTGTGCATCGTCTGTCAGCCGTTCGAGACCCCGTTGACGTATTGCTTGACGAGAACACGACCTCTGGGACCCTTGGCCCAAAGATCCAGCCCGGCAACCGTCTCGATGAGGTCCTTGATGAGGCAAACAAACTTCTCGACCTCCTATTACTCTGTCCCCCACATGGTCATGAGGAAGGCTCCTTCAAAGTCGACAACACAAAGTAGACATGATGTAATGGAACCGGCGTGAAAGTGCTTGATCACATGCATGAGATCATGCCAGTGGTATTGAGCACTGGCAAGGCCGCAAGATCCCCAGAAAGTGCCTGCCCCAGGGGCACTGCTGTTGCAAGCTGGATCGAAGAGGCGATATTACTGTCGAAGTTCAGCGGGGCAAATAATCCGAGAAGAAGTTGATAGAGAAGGTACTATGAAAGTAGGCTTGGTCTTTCGAAAAGCCGACTTGAGGCAACTGCGCCAGCCAAAAAAATAATCATCATTCATCATCTGCTCCGACCTTACCTTGCTTCACGCTACGTTGCGCTACTTAGCTCGTTCTTATTCAGCTTTAATCTCCCTGATCTTAGCCGACCGGACGTCTGTATGTCTTTCTTCTTCTCTCACACTCTATCCTCACTCACCCTTCCCTCTATCCGCACCAGACATCGACAGACGAGAGTAGAGACGATAGCAGTGAAGAGGAGCCTTGTTCTTCGGCCGATGCTTCGAGCGATCCAGTTCGCAACAAATTAACACAGTACCTTGACGTGGGAAGTGGTAAAGGAGAACGATTCTGACGAAGGCTAGCAGCTATATACGATATGTCTTTGCCGCGACTTCATTGAGCACCGAGGTGCCGTATCAGGGACAGCTTTCTGGGGCATTCGCCATGATAAACCTTACTTTCGGATATTACCATCTCATTCTCATCATAAGCTAATTACCCTAGGTGGTGTAAAGGTTTCTGTTGTGTTGATGAGGGCACACGCTTAACGATAGTTAAGATTTGTTCCTGGCCCCAACGAAAAGCATGAGAGTCTTGGGATTAGGGATTCGAAGCATACTACATCTGACTTGCGTACGGCAACAATACGTCCCATGGAATGACGTTCCTTTTCTCGATCTCATGACCTCGTGATCACGTCTAGACTCTGCGCCCAATAGGTACACTCTTTTGGCTCTCAAATTGAGCCTGTCAACAAGCAGTTGGGGCTCAGGTAAACGGGCAGTCCCTCGAATGATGACCGGAACTGTTCAAAGCTGACCGTCAGTAGCACAGGGAATTAGATGCTGCTAGTCTCATCCAGGCGCATTGACATGTTTGCAGCTTGACGCGATATCACCATGTCTATAGAAGGCGTGTCTGTGTTGAGATACCAGACCAAACGTATACAGAGGCCGACAGAGGTCACGTCCTGGACGTCTACGATTTACAACATGACGGCTCTGACTGAAGTCGCAGTATCCCAACCGACTCCAGGAAGAGCATGTCACCTAGTTTCATCATATCATTCTATTGTGGAAGACAGCTTATTTCCCACCTTCTAAGAAATGTGCCCAGGCATCATGCAATGATAGGAATAGCCTCATGGGTGTCAAGTGATTGATCAAGTATAAAGCTCACCTCACAAAGTTCTGAACGAGGCTAATGTGGATGCGCTGTCTGCGGACATGCCGACGTCGTCAGCTGCACCCAAGGCAGCATGCTGTCGCAAGTCAAGCTTGGGATCACCATTTCGGTCGCTTCCGGAGTCATGAGTTCCTTGACGTCGCGGGTTACTGTTCAAACGAGGCTCTTGCTTTTTCAGCTGAGTGGGACAATCCCATGATGACCTTCCAGACCGGTCCAAATGCTATTGACCGGGGCAGGTTCCAGAGTCCTGGGACCCGATAACGAAGGTGCGCGCGCGCTGTCCGACTCAGTTGGAAACAAGGGCCTGGTTGTCGATCAATCAAGCGAGGAAATGCAAGCCGGCGTGATTCACGATATTCGACTCAGTAAAGCGTGAACTCTGCGCTTGGCAATGCGCCAGACAGTTCTTAACTCCGACAGCTTGGCCGTTACTGCCAAGTCAACCCGAGCAGTATCGGCGCCGAGAATGCGTTGATAAAGAGGGTTGCCCGCCCTCTCCGTTGCTCTCCAAGGAATTGGCATCCGTTGCCGAGACGTTGGCATTCCAGTGAGGCATTCTCAGTGGCGCTAGCTCTGGACGAATCGAGATGTCGTCCACCGGCCTCGGTGATTTTGATGAATCATGTCAAATTTGAGCAAAATAACATTTCTGCAGTCGCTTCCGCCCGCTCGCGGAATGCCTTCGCCGGAGGGACGGCGTCGTCGGGTCAGCACGTTGCCCGGTGCTCTTGCTCCGCATATGGCAACGCTGTCATGACATTGGGTCAGAGTTTGAACTCTCGCGACACGTTACAGCTGACTAAAGCAGGGCGCGTGATCGGTTCCCCCGTGGGCGAAGGTTGACAGCAGCAGCTGCCATGCCTGCCGTAGAACAAGTTGAAACGTGGGCGTGGAAGGTTGGCAAAGGCTATTTTGGCAACTCAATTGGGGTGTGTTTCGTCATTTTTGGTTGGCGAAAGAAGAGTTGTCATCCCTTTGTCATTCGCTCCGAACTCTGCTGGGGCTGACGTAGGGCAGGCAGGGCTGGTTGTTTGTCGATCAGCCGTTGTCCTGTGCCATGCTGAAGAAGAAGCATGTGGCATGTTGATGGCATTCCAGGTTGGTTGTTGGTGTTCTGCCGGAAAATTTCCGGGAATTCGCAAGGTTGGACCAACATGTTCGAGTCCTCATTGGCGGCCGGGTGCGGGAGACAATGGACCCTTTCGGAAGAAAATTCGGGATAGGGGAGAAAGAAAAATAGGGGAGTGACGTGATGGAGTAAAAGTTGGTCGGATTCATGCATCGAGCAGAAAAGGTGGGATGACTTGCGGCTTAAACTCATGCGTTTGTGTTGTTGGTTGTTGCCTCTTCGGAACTCCCGCAGATTGGCGTCGTTCGGCTCGCTACGGTCGGCAGACTGCGGATGAGGTAAGCAGACAATGATGCTGCCAACACTGTGAAATGGGGGTCGATAAGGCTATCGGTATCAGAGATAAGTAGCGCAGTGGGCAAGGCACGTACCTCTGAAGGATAAGGCAGGTGGAGCCCCGCCAGGAGTGGCGCCGTAGGCGGCAAATGAGCGGCGGTGTTGACCAGTGGTGGCCAGTGGTGGTTGCGCATGCTGGGACCATCGCTGGACGCATCGACTTGGAACTGGCCCGTGTCGAGGGTCCGGGCCGTCATCAGTGGCTGAAATGGACGTCCACCTCAGTACTGCGCAGGATACTGAATGAGGTGAGGTACTTAAGGTACCTTACCTTACCTCATGAGCAAGTCCCCGGCGGCTCTCACTAACACGACACACTGAGTGTGGCCACTACAGCAGGCTAAGGCAGCGCTGCAACGGCCAACCACGCACGGCTCGGGCAGGACGGCGCGGACGGACTGATTATGTTTACGCTGACTCTGACTCTCGGAGCTCGTCGCGGAAGACGGCTGTGCACGTCTCATCGGGCCTGCTTGTTGATGATGGTTTGGTGGTGGTGGTGCTGTTGATGCCCAGTGTTAATGTTGTTCCCATCCTCCGTGATGGATGTTAGTGGTTGGCAGGTTGGTGAAGCCTGAGGTGCCTGACTGCCGGGCGCATGTTGATTTTCCACTTCAGTTGGAAGGCAGGAGGTATGGTGGTAATGGTACTGTTTTTGCCGTTGGTTGCACCTGCCTGCCGTGACCTGCATCGCTATTGCCTTGCCATTACTGCTGCAATTGCCCCCAGTGGCTCTTGCTCTGTTCCGAGTGTTGCTCTTGCCTTCCATCCATCAAAAGGGTCCGCGATTTGGGCGCGCCTGCCTGGCCAAAAAGTAACCTTCTTTCCAGGTTTGCGTGGTGTTTCTGTCTTTCCCCTCATGTGCCTTGCCTTCCCCAAAGGTACCTAACAAGGCACTTACCTTACCTCACTGCACCAACATCTCACCTTCCAACCGCAACCCTCCACGCAGCCCCCGAAAATAAGTTACCGACTGCCGTTCCGTTTGTCTCCTCTTCGGCTCCGTCATATCTCTCCTGCTTGACTCCATTTTACCGGTTTACCTTTTCCTTTTGTTTCTTTTTTCTTTCTTTTTTCTGCATCGTCTGCTTCTTCTTATTCACTGCTCTTCCGACTGTTGGTTACCCCCCTCTTCTCGGTTGACTCTTGCCTCTTCCCGGCTTTCATCTCGTCACCGAAATCAAAACCAGACCATACCGTCATCATCAAATCTCCGTCCTCCCGTTCTGGACGCAACCCTGGCCGGTGTTATCTTACCTTATCCCTTGGTACCACCTTCACCACCCACTCTCTGCGACTGCAACTGCGACTACGGGAATCCCAACTCGACCACGCCACCCCCCGTCGACTGACCGCCTGCCTGCCTCGTCCTCGCGTCGCATTGCCTACCGGTGCAGTGCAGCCAGCGACCGTCGACCCTCCACTCCTCACCCAATCTTCCTGCCGCACCGCAACACGCCGCTCCCGCACCCGCGCCCGCCGCACCGCCGCCCTGTGCCTCGCTGCGTTGCCCTGCGTGCTTGCGACCCTGCGACCTGCTTGCTTCACCTAAAGCAACCAAGTCAGCCTTTTTGCGCTCCCGCCCGCCCAAACACTTTGTCAAGTGTCCGGCGCCCGTTTCATCCATACACGACACGCCAGCATTGAGTCTCGGTGTCTTTTGGTCTCTCTGCTTGGGTCTGCTCTATTCAATCGTCTCTTCACTCAAAGACCCCCTGCGGCTGCATCTGCGACTGCGCCTTAACTGAACCGTTCACCTTCTGGGAATATCTCGGTCCGCAACTGTCAACAGCAGTCTGCAGTCTGTCACTGTGGTTTTTTTTTTCCCCCGACTGCCGCCATTCGCTCGGCCATCCATCGATCGACACCACCCATTCTTAACTGCGTCCTCTCGCCAACTCCTCCCTTTCACGGCCCCATTGGACCATTTTCTGCCGCTGCGCACGCGACCGACCGCGTAAAGTGGCTTGGTCAAGCGAAGCGACCCCAGCGCAGCGCTACCGCCACGACTAGACTGGACTGGACCACTCCCTCCCAGTCCCAGACTCTCAGCGAACTGACTGGATCGCTGGGCCGCTACCTACACCTGGACCTGGCCCTGCCCTGACGAATACGGCGGCCTGCCTACCAAAACAGCTGCTCATCATTGTTGACCCCCCCGGTCTTGGTATCAAGGGTCTCTGAATTATTGGGACTTCATTTCCCCCACCATCGTCAAAGCAGCCCAGGCCAATCTCCCTTCACCTTCCAGTTTTACCTCCCGCCTGACAACCAATTCCCGCCAACCCCGACGACATTCGACGCCTTCCGATTTCCAACCTGCCATGACCCTGGAATCGCCGACTTCACCACGAAAAACTTAGCTTTTCGATCTCACTTCAACCATCCAGGCGACCATGTCCGTTTGCGTCGAGCAGTCCATGCACACAAACGACGACGACCACCCCGACGTCACGAATAACGTCTCTCGAGACCGAGACCCCTCCGGTATCGATAGGCGACCGTCGCGAGACGACTACAATGGTAACGCCAACGCTACAGAAGAGTTAACCTCGATCATGACTGCCTCAATCATCACAACAATCCTCAACACCGCTTCCAACCCCGTATCTCCCGGACCCTCCAGTCCTCCCCTCGAACAGGCCAAGAGCAATGACTTCGTGCCCCCGACCCGCCCCAGCAGCACTCCCTTCCTCCACCCCGATCAACGAAATTCGGATTGCTGCTGTCCGATGGCTGAGGACACCGAGGCCTACGGAGGCCCGGGTATCACCACCCATCCCTACTCCCTCGAGACCCCGGAGGCCTCGCCCTCACTGAATCTGAACGATCTTCCCGCCGAGATTCACGAGTGCATCCTTGATCATTTATTCGGATACCGCGTATCCACAACGTCAAAGAGTTCGGTGGGCATGCCGAGCGTGACCAAGAGCTGGGGAACCGCGCTGCGACACTCTCGGCGCAGGGAGTTGTCAGAACTGGCCCTCGTGAGCCCCGTATGGAGAATCCTGATTCAAGAGCGCTTGTATCGCCATATCAAGATCAAGGCGACAGTGGAATCCCTCGAGATGGCCATGATTTACTTCAGCGAGCACGACCACCTTCGTCGCTACGTGAAACACATTGAGATTTGGTTCCCGGTGTTCCAGCCCAAGTACGGACCGCTGGCGCTAAGCACTACCCTCGCCCTCCCAACGGTCACCATGGACGGATTGACGAATGCGACCTACACCCTCCCCGCCAACAACTGCAGCCTCGAGGAAGCCTTCTCTTTCGTCTCCCAGGCTCTGCCTGACGTTTGCGTAATGACGATTGAGGGTGGTGAGAGAAAGAAGGCGCCGAAGGTGCAGCATAGCTGGCATAGGCGGCCGGCTGGCTGGCATCTTCCCACCCTCGAATCGGTGCGCACCTTGGTGACCAAGGGCCAGTGGAATCTCATGCGCAGCGACTCCGATTTCGCAGCCATTTTGAGTTCCCTCCCTAATCTGAACGAGTGGCACGGCTCCTACAGCAAGCCCAAGTCCAAGAGCTACTTAAGCATGGCCAGCATTCTTCCCAAGCTGCCGACAAATTTGACGTACCTCAACTTGTGCCTGGAGAGCGACTACAGACGGGAATTGACGTGCCCTCCGTTCTACATGAAGGTCTCCAACCAAGTACACTTCTGTACTCGGCTGGCGGATGCGACGCCGGCGCTTGAGCACCTGGCATACACTGGTCGTGTGTGCAAGGCCTTTTTCAACATGGCAGCCATCAGATCCGACCCGAGAACAACCCGGCTCAAGACGATTGACCTGACAGTCAAAAACTGCTGCCGGCCGGTGCCACAGTTCCACGACTCGGGAAGTGGAATTCAAGATATGAACTTTATCCACGCGTTTGAGATGCTTGTCCTTGCAGGCATCCACTCCATGTCAACTCTGAAGGCACTCGACTACCTGCGGATTCGGTTTGTGGACTTGGGTATGTATTACCTCCAACACCATGCAATGGCTTTGTACTGACGAGTTCTTAGATTCTCCCGTTCCACCACTGAACCCGTACTTTGTCCTCCGCGACGGCTGGTGCTCAGGCGTATGGAGCGACAATATTCTAGCAGAGTTGAACCGAGTGCGACCAAATGCGAAGTTTGAGCAGTTGAGCGAATCCTTTGGCGAAGTCGGGTTTAACAAGGACGGCCGCATGATCATCAGCCCTGATTACCCGCGCTCGAGAGTCCTCTCACTGAAGCTGGCCAACTATGCCTTGCTGGCTGGTAGCGTCGCCGCATTGCCATAGAAAGCCACACATCTGCGCACGAACGAAAAAGCAAGCAAGGTGTGAAAGACATCATACGCTTCCTTTCTGCTTTTCTTTATATCACGACAACAATGAACTTGCACAGCAACAAGGGGTACCGGAAGGGGCGTTAATTCGAGGTCTCTGCGCCATAGAAGCATCATACCCCTAATCTGATTTGGAAAAACCTGGGTCCATGACTTTTCTTATCTCGACGGAGTTGGGGGCATGACACATGGAACGATGGGTTAATATGGAGTCTGGACGGAAGGGGGGCAAGAATCAGCAAGTTCGTTTTGAGGCATCTTTGTCTTTTGGCTCTGCATCTGGAGGAAACTATTCCTCCTTCACTTGTCCACCGGTCGTATATGGTCAACAAAAATGGTTTCTCTTTCTGCTATTGCGTTCCCTGGTCCGTCTGTGCATGATGTAGGGGCGGCTGTTCCCACGAGCAAGTGGGCCAGCATGCGTGGACTGAACTTTCATCATGAGAGATAAGTATCTTTGCAACCTTAAACTGATTTTGTGTATGCTTCAGCGAGAGTCCGTGGCGGGTCGACGGTCCGAGTTTTATAGATAGCTTGGTGGTGTGTCCCTCGAGGTCTCGCTTCCGAGGAAGACGCGGACCAAGATATCACACCCTTCAGAGTCGACGAATCCACGCTAGAATATTCGTGGACTCCTCGCAGAGTGGCAGTAGCTCTTCCAGAGTCTCAAATACGGCGAGGGCTGGGCTCTAGGTCAGCACAGGGTGTAACATGCCCACTGCCGAAGAGACATTAATGCAACCACCGATGCAGTCATGCGGCTCAGCGGTTCAGCCCGTGTCCAGGCTGCACGGTAAACTTGTCGTTCGAATGTTCGTGGTGACGTTGCGCTGAGAAAAGGTGAGATGGTTTGGAGCAGATCCCGCTTACCCTCAAGTACATGCACGTCATGACGCGATTTGAATCCCTAAAGTCGCATCAAAGGATCTGACTAAACGAGAGACGAGGGGATTTAAATTGTAAATGTAACACCGTGTTGAATAGTTTATCTGCATGTCAGCCTGCTGCCTTGCCTATTGGTGTTCTCAGTGGAACGGAAGATCCTTTCTTACGAAGGCCTGGAAGTGGCAGACTGCGGTAGTTATAAGAACATTGAGCCCAATCTTGGATTCGAGGAGTATTTTCCAATCTCTTGGTATCAAAATTACCTAGTTACGAAGCGTACAAAGCTTTAGTAAAAAGCTCCCAGATCTCGCAACAGCCAGTCGACGGAAACACCTCCTCAAAATGCGCACCTCAACATTCGTCACCACCGCCGCGGCCCTCTTGAGTGGCGTGGTCCAGGGATATCTCCAGACAATCGGCCTCCCGCAGACAATCAAGCCCGGCGACGTGTGGGACGCGCCGGTCACGACGGCCATCATGCAGCCCAGGCAGGACCTCATGATCTGGGGCATCGGCGATACGTCTTCCGTCTACGCGGGAAGCATTAGTCGCGAATTCCACCGGACCAATCTGCGTCGTACGTAACTCTCCTGCAGCTGTCCTTGTCTTTGCCGAGCATTGGATATAGATCATCAGATCGGCAGTGCTGACTTTCGCCGATGTAGAAGAGCTTTCCGGCGGGTACAATGACACGATCCCAAACATCTCGATCCCGGAGTCCCTGAACCTCGCGCCTGGAGAGTACGGCATCCAGGCTGTGATCTTGGAGTGGGCCGGTGCTGCGAACACTCCGTCGCTGGAGACTTGGTTCTGGAATGTGACGATTGGAGACGTGACGAGCGAGGAACGGGTGTGGCAGAGTGCGCACGGGGTGAATTCGAAGCGTTGTAATCTTGTGTAGAACCGAAAGACACCTCATTTACATATATTGATAGCTAAGTATCGTTTGACCGCTCAAGGTAGTCAACAAAAAGCCAGGGGTATTTATCATATAGTTCTTGTTGCCGTCGCAGCCGCTCGCGCCGCAGCTTGCACAACTGCTCGTGAAGGTCGTCAACAACGTAATTGACGCCCTTGCAGGAGCAAAGCTTGAACTCCTTGAACATGTCGGATGACCAGGGATAATGTGTCGTTGATAGGCCTTGGCAGGAATAGGACTCAAAAATTCTCAGGTGGGCATATGGGTTTTGGTTTTTGACCCAGAGGTCGAAGCGGAAGTTGGGGTTGGGGTTGGCGTTGGCGTTGAAGCATCCTTCGCTGTCGCACCACAACACATTTCTCGATAAGCTCGTGTCGATTTCGCACGAATCCGGGTCCATCAAGCGCACCTTGAGGACTCGACTGTAGTTGTTCTCAATCTGGGCGTTACTCCATAGTAAACGACGCCTTTGAACGAACGTTTCTTTCTCTCCTTCCTTTGTTGAAATTGAATACTCGGAGTGGCAGCTCCCGCACGTGAAGTCTTTACGATACTGTTTGAGAGCTTGAGTTCGAACCTTCGTCCAGGTAACATGAGGACAAAGGAGCTGGTCGTAGCTATGTTGTCCAGGAGATTCGCCGTCGACAGCTGAAAGAGGAACCATCCAGCTTAGTTCAACCTCGCGCTTGAGTCTCCCATTCGTGGACTGCTCCACAAGAAACTCAACCTTTGGGGGCTTTGCTCCGTGAACCCCATCGAAGCATTGTTTGCACTCAAGAAAGACAAAGCCGTCGGGCTTGGGATTGTGTCTGGCCTCGACCCAGTGGCTGACATGACCCCATCTGAAAGAAACATGAGAGCACAGCCGCACGCGTCCTTCCCAGAGGATACAGCGCCTCCGCTTCCGCCTGTGAAGCTTGAAGAGCTGCTCCCTGGAGAACCACAGCCTTTGGTGATCCTCTCCGCAGCCAGAGCACCTCAGTTTCTCCTCGAAGCGAGCCAGGTGGAGCTCTAGTTCCGTTCTGTCTGGGATACGCTGCAGACATGGTTGGCAGAGATTCTCATGGCTCGCTTTGAAGAGGAAGTGCGGTGCTCTGGCCGCAGACATGAGCACCAAACGTAGCAGCTTAAATTGCACTTCCTGCTGGCAGGTACAACCCTCGTGTCCTGAAAAGTGGAAGCGGTACGGTGGCCTGTCGCTTCTGAACTTCGAGAAGCGCTTCTCTCCAAAGAGTCTGAAGAACATATGGGATACGTGTCGGATGTAATATAGGTCGGCTTCTCGCATTTGATACATGATATCGGCGATGACTTCCTCGGGAAGAGCACAGAGGCGGCTCTGTACCCTATTTTGGTGCTCCCGATCGAGCACCGCCGTCATGAGGCTCGACTCCTTCGTGCCGGTAGTAGTCATTTGTGCGACGGATATGGCGAGAATGAATGTTCAGCGTAAATTGATTGGAGAGCGCCTGGTTCATGCGTTATTAGTTGAGCCGTTGTTCTCAATGACTCAAACCGGTGACTCCGATGGCGTCCGAGGACGAAGAGGTTGTCTATTTTCCGCAGACGCTATGGACAGCGTCGAGAAGCTTTTCTCAGCCTACAAAATTTCCAAAACCTTCCTCCTTGCTCTTCTAGACTTGGTTTCGTCGCTGTTGTTCACTCGAACGACGTGTGCCTTCAGCTCTGATAAAAAAGAAATCAAACCTGCAGTCACTTGGCGAGGCGATAAGAAGCAAAGGCTAAGCCTCAGACTCGCACCTCGTTTTTAGTTTCTGGAGGCCAGTTGCCAGGACTTCTGGCTGTCCCAACCAGGTCGTTAGTAGGGCTGCGTGGTGGGCACGCAGCGACACCGGGGGCTCGAAGTACTGGCAACTGGTTCCTAGCATCTCGTTTGCCAGGTCCCAGAAGCCAGCTGCCAGATGATGCAGCTGTCTCAGTACCGCTTTTTTAGACACTTCTTGCCCTTTACAGCCTACTAGAATCACACAATACGCCTACATGCCGATAGCTTTAGAGGGCCAGATAGGGCAAACTACTGGCTAAAATATTGATACGTCATTTTCTTCTCGATGGCTGGGGCGGATTCGGGCCTAAGGTTTGCGCTTGGAAGGAGGGATTCGAGGTCTCGGGTGTTCCTTCGCTGACGTGATATGCTCATCAGGGTCGCCGTGACTGAGAGCCGTCGTGTTGGCAAGACCAGTTATTTCCTTTCTATCGTTACCGTAATCGAGGTTTCTGATTCTGCCCTCGTAACAACAGCTTGACTGTTTAGGCACACAGATCAAACTTCACTTCTGGGAGTGGATGTAATTTCAGGTCAATTAGGTTCAAAACTTCTCTTCAGTTGAAAAGAAGATCCAAATGTTTAGCAAGTTCGGACTCCTGATACCTGCGTAGACCCTGTCGTATAGACCTGACAAGTTCAGATTCCTGAAGATGTGACGTTTAAGGCCTATCTTTGACCAAAACCTTCCGGCTATAAGCGTAGGCACTCATAAAACCTCATATTCTGCTCTCATAAAGCCGTCAGAATATCGCCACCAGGTCTTGTTGTCAAAATGTCCCCCCTGAATAGCTTAGCCCACCTGGGCACTCGATGTTTGGTCTTCGACAGAACATATAACATGCAACCTCTCAAATCTCCCAGTGATTGTAACGTAAATGTTTTCTTAGAATGATATGAGCAGAGAAAAAGCTTGAAGAAGCTCACGGTCTCCTAGGAAATGCCAACTTTGAACTTCAACTCTTGTCGGTCAAATTTGTGTGCTTTCGTCTAATTACAACTGCGCCCGAAGGGCAGCATATGGAAAGGTAACACAAGCCACCGCCTCGTCAATAACCTCACTTTTCATTCGTCTGGCTGTGGACATTCAAAATGAGGAGGCCCAATAGCGCAGCTGCAAAGTTTGTCTTTTGCTGACCAGTCCAAGTTAGACTTTCTACATCTTCGCAAAGTTCTTCGTAGTTCGTCACACGAATATGTGTTAGAAGAATCGCATCGGCTACAACGAGAAATGGAAGTTAGCAAATGTTCTACAGCTAAAGGGAGGGACGACCAAACGTACTTGGGTTCTAAAGGGCGGTAAATGAAATTTTTATAGGATTTGCTCTTATCAAGGATGTTCCTGAAGTCACCCTGAGAGTTGTAACACCCTTTGGTGTCGCACCAGAGGACATGCTTTGAGAAGTTGTGTGTTTTGTATGACTCTGGATCTAGTAAGAGCGATTTAGAAGGAGGTTCGAGATCATCGTAGGTTTCTATTTCCTGAGATGCCTGAATTCTTTGAGGTCTCCAAAGAATTCGCCATCCCCGGATAAGCGTCTCTTCTCCCGATTCTGCTTTGGTCCATGAATACTGGAAGCTGCAGATAGAGCACTCCAATAATCCCGGAAGTTGACCTGGTACGATATGCCTCAGGATCTCTGTCCAGGTGACATGCCGGCAAAGCATGTTGTCGTATGTGCGTCGCCTGGAAGAGCAGCTCTCGATAGGAGAAGCGGGTAGTCTCCAACTCATTTCGATCTTGTAACGATTTTCCTCCTTGCCACGTTTCGTCTTTGTAACCTCGGCGAAAGCCCTCACCGCCGGGTTTTGTGCACCACTGACTCCAACGAGGCACTGGTGGCATTCGAATATGCTCCCGCCATGGGGAAATTGCGTCTTCGGGATTTCCAGTGGTTGATATCCGTCTATCTGAAAGAGAGATGGGAACATAGTCGGATACGTCCTTCCCAAAGAATACACCGCCTTGAGCCCTCGGGCTGTTCATGTGGCGACTCATGCGAAAACCACATCGCCTCATGGTTCGACTTACAAACAGAGCACCAGACATCTTTTCTATAGTCAGCTATCAGCTCAGCCAGCTGATTTTCGTCCGGGATTTGCTGCGAGCATGGCTGGCAGAGAGATTGACGCCGCAGAGTGAACGCAACTTTCTCGCTACAGTTACACCATTTCGAAAACTTGTCGTACGGAATCTCAAGCGGGTTTTCGCCGATAGGGGGGTGGATTTTCCAGACGTACGCGTTAAAGACTGGCTGAGAGTGACTGACTACGTGTCTGTTGTCATTGTAACGGTACCTGTTGTAAAAATTGCTTGCGGAATCAGATTCTTTGGGAAAGCGGAGTTCTCGAAAAGGGATTGCCCCAGAGAGCCGGAAGAAGAGATGGGACACTTGGCGGGTGAGATAGATCTCGGTAAGTCGCATGCAAGACATGATTTCTAGGACAAGTTCCTCGGGAAGAGCGCAGATGCGGCTCTGCAATCTGTTCCGGTGCTCACGATCAAATACCGTCATCTCGAGACCGTCGGCGGGCGCTGACTGATGAGTCTCGGCGTGCGGTTGCTCCATGCTGATAGCCGTCATTTCTGCGGTGGGTGATTGCGAGAAGAAATCCGGTGCATGCGCTATGGGAAGCGTCATTTATAATGTTTTCACCGTACGGCGTTCTTTTTCAATGACTCATATTCAAGCCGAACCTTGGAATATCAGCGCAGCCGAGGACCAAAAGGTTGTTCATTCTTCCAAGACGCTAGTAGCACATCGGCAACCTTTGTCAGTAATTACTGATTGGACTGCTCTCTGTCGCTGTGACTATGGACTATCTGTGAAGGCCCTCCTCATTGCTCTCATGAACTTTATTTTCTGGCTTTGATGAACACGAACGAAGTCTGCCTCTTCCGCTGATGAGAACTCCAGGCCTGCAGATATTCGACGGAACGACACGAAGCCCAGGCTAACGTTTGAGTCCAGGAGGGTCATCAGTTAGAAAGAGGGAACCAAGGCATTGGATATCCCTTCGCTGACTTTAAACGGCCATCAGGGTCGCCTTGGCTACAAAGGGAACAGCCGTCGTGTAGCCGAGTCGATTAGATCAGTGCCAATTAACTGTCCCGGCAGGAAATCCATTTACATGTGTGAGTTCCGTAGTAACAATCTGTGTACTGCTTGTGTCTGCTCAAAATTTCTCCATGCGATCTTGATAGCTCTTTTTTCTGCGTGTGAACGGCTGTGTGGCTGGTGGCGAACAGGTACGCCCAACGCTGTGGCTGAAGCTGACGAGAAACACCTCCTCATTTTTCCCATCAGCTTTAGGGTCTGATATCCTAGAATTCGACCCATTGAAGATGGTTACTGTAGTTGCCGAAAACAATTGGTGGCTCCCCACTCACGTCATTCCGCTTTCGCCACTGCAAACGTTAGGAACGTACGGCTTCATCGCGTGTGAGACATCTAGCAGCTTGGCACAGAAGCCCTCCGATCGCCAGTGAGCGTGGAGGCTTCTAGGGACGTCCCGAACGTTGGTACCCGCAATGCTCGATTCCTAATCGGTGTTCTTTCTCCGTCCCGCGTGTTGCGATTGAGCGCCTGGCATGTGCTCTGCGACACTTGTTCCGGTGGAAGGAGCTTCATCCGAAAGACTTTGGCAGGTTGGCACCTCTGTCGTTGAGAACATGTATGAAGAGAAGAAGATGCTCAAAAGTCGTTGAAGGGAAACACGCAATGGACGAACCCTCAGTCATCTTCTGCTGACTTTTGGCGATCAGTGCCCATCCAGTTTCTTGGCCAAGACGCGGCAGATCTATCATGGAAGATTCCACGGGGATCTACATTGCCATGTCGGGGGCTAGAGAAATGCTAGTCCCGCAATTCTGTGGCGTTTCGGCCGGTCTTCTCAACGCGGAAGTGAGACAACCATTGCTCTGGGTTCTTCCTGCAAGCAATCTTGGGCTAAGCGATGCGAGAACGGCGCCCGTCGGCTAGAGCCGCCATAATAGCTCCATTCTTGAACCCATTCCGAACTTCAGATTCTGATTGGTAGGGAACCGTGAGATGAGTGTGAATCAACGTCCACTGTCTGAGTCTTTCTGCAGCTAAGGTCTACCGAGACAGGAAGGATCGACTGATGCTGTCCCGCGGATCGAAAAGCTTGACATGTTTTCGGTTTTCACTGTGTTGAAATATCTCGCGGGGAAGAATGTGGCTTCTGAGTGGCATTGACGTTTCCACAAAACTAACTCGTATCTTGCCGGATTCGGAAACTTCGCACTTCAGCTCCGGCAACTTCAGCTACCTACGCAATGTGCTTGGGCCGAATCAAACTAGACAGGACACGCACTTGTAGAGGCAACAAATGAGAAACAAAATCTCATCTCATATAACCAGCTCCTCCTGGCAAGCGAAAATGTGGAAAGCTGAACCAAAGCTCACACTGCTAAGGAGTTCCTGTCAATGAGCGCCCTAACCCTGCAGTATAAGATCGGGAACCGGCAAACTGATTGAACGAAGTATCATGAGAAAACACCCACACTGCGATTAACTTCCACAAATAAAATGCTCATCGGCTTGGCGTCCAAGATCATCTCCATACCATTCATCCCCATCAAGATACTCAGAAATCATCTTCCGTACCCTTCTTTGCCTCCTTCCGAACCGAAAACCAGCCAGGGCCCAAAGAACCCCTCTGCTTCGACCTCAAATCCCACCAAGATGTACGTCTATCTGGGCAAGCTCAACTGGAAGGGTGCGGCGGTGGCTGAGGACGAGACTTTCATCGTTATACTGCCAAATGGAGCTGTTCGCACCGGTGACCCTGCCTATGTCTTCTTCCAGTGGACGCGGGATGAATACGGAGTGCCGAAGGCCAACTGGTTTCAGACAATCTCTATCGACAAGGTTTCCAAGACCGACAAGGGAGACGATGTCTTCACTCTGAAGCACCCGAAGTTCTCTTGGAAGATCACCAGCCAGCAAGCCTACGAGAACATCAAGATTACCATGTCAGATTGCGCAAGCCATGAGACCTCGTCGAGTCTCAAGCGTGTTTGGGGTACTCACTCTCACGGCGACAAGGCCAATGACACTGTCCGAGTCTGGACCGGAAAGATCAACTGGTCCACCTTCGCCAAAAACGAGATGGCTGCCTTCATCGCTCCTGAGGGCTTCGGCCAAGGCAGGCCCATCATATCTCTTTGGCAATGGACGAAGAACTATGCTGGCAAAGCCAACGATCCGTCTCTCCGTTGCGAATACCAGAAGATTGAGGCTGAGAACGATGACGTTGTCAGATTTACTTACACTTCCTACTACGACTTGGACTGCACCTTCAACCGGCAAACCGGCAAGCTTTCCGTCCGCATGAAATCACCTCAGGATAGTTCCGCCAAAGACCTTGGCGAGTTCACCCTCGCTGGTTTGATCGATCGCCACTCTCAGTGAGTTTCAACGCCTCTCATAAACCTGCAAAACTGACACATTTGACTCAGCGACTTTAATCCGCCTGAGTCAACCCCGAACAAGGCGGAAACCGAATTCAGGCTTCCTCAGCCTCAGCCCTCGCTTCCTCGCATTGTTGCACCGATGCCCTTCCCTCGAACATTGGTCGATACTTTGACTCATGCAGCTGCATTCATTGACCAGGCTGGATACCAAGCCAAGTATGCTGAGCAGGTAAGCTCTCAATAATGTCTAGGTGTCTTGCAAAATATGGTCTCTAACCACCACTTAGCAATTCAAAGCGCTAGACTCCAAGCTGCACGACAGTGAATACCAGCTTGATGCTGCCAGAAAGCAGATTGGAGACCACGAAGCTAATGTCAGGGCCTTGAACGCCGAGATTGCTGAGGGTAAAGGCAAAGTCGCTGCTCTGGACAAGAGCCTAGTGGACGCAAAGAAGCAAGCAGAGGCTAAAGAGAAGGAGCTGAGTCAACTGATGGAGAAAATTTCGGCACACGACATAAAAGATCACGAGATCATCAAGGAGCTCCACGAAGAGCTGGACAAGCTCAAGGCTCATATCAATCGCCTTCAGGAGGACCTTGTTGCCGCTAATGTTCAGCTCAATGCGACAGATGCCCAGCTTCAAGAGGAGAAGAAGCAGAAAGCCCGTCTCGAAGAGGATTTGCGTGTGCTCGGGAATAAAAACTCGATTCTAGAGAAAGACAACAAGAGACTGACGGCAGAGATCTGTGTGGTAAAGTCGAAGAACGGAGATTCGGAGAAGCAACAGCAGGCACTCCAGAAGCAACTGCATGACGCCACGGCTAAGCTCAAGACTACCCAGTCTGAACTCACTTCGAAGTCCGACGCGCTCCTGAAGGCTTCTGAGAAAATCATACTCCTTGAGAAGCAGCGAAAAGACCACGATGAGATTGACAAGAAACACGAGGAAGATGACAGGAAGCAGGAAAAGAAGCGCCATGATGACGAGGTCAAGCGCATCAAAGCAGATGATGAGCATCGCAAGGCTGACGACAAGCGACACGAAGAGGAAGAGAAAATCCGCAATGAATACGAGGACTTCAAAAAGAAGTATGCGGATCACCTCGAGAAGGACAAGGTGTACGACAAGGCCCGAGAAGATGCGGCCAACAAGTTGGTCGCAGATACCCTAGATTTTGCGAGGAGACAGATGGGAAGTCTGCCACAGAGGGGTTGAGTAACCGGCACAAATTGGCACTAGAGCATGATTTCTTTTGCGTTGGAATTTGCTCGTCACATGGTTTAAGTTGGCTTTTCCATCTGAGAATATGCCGTTTGAACTTTGTTTTACTTTGACCTTGTAGCTAAGGGTCATAGTCCCATCAGCACTCATACACAACCGGTTCAACGCAAGTTCTTTTCACCATGTTTGCCGCCTGGAGGTGCACCTTTTTGACTGCCGTATGACTCTGACGGGGAAATATGTGAGGTCTTGGTTGCTTGGGGTCAAATGGACGGCTCTTGTGACTTTGACCTTCTCCGGTTGATGACGAGCAGGAGAAGTATCCGACTGCAGCGAGGCTTAAACGAACCCGGACTGAAAATTCGCCTACCGTGACGTCGCCCCAGCAGTTGTCTCTGAACTCTCATTGACCGACGTCCACATCACCTAGTCAACAGTGTAATCAGCTTTTCGAAACAATGCTTAACCCTAGCCAAGGAAATGCCCAAAGATCACCTCTAATGATATAAGTAGGGATTATGCGTATCGAATGCAAGGATGGAGTAATTGCGCAGTGTTTCGTTTACTTTCTTTTGGTCCCCGGTTTAATTGTGAAAACGGAAAGAGGTTTGGGCACTTGTCATAGGGTGAGGATTACTCTCTGAGATCCATGAAGAACCACAGTCATTTAGATTCCACCAGAAACATTCAAGTTATTGGCGAGTTATTATGAGCTGCAATTGTTAATCCACGAACGTTCAAGACGTAGATCTTGTGTGTTTAAGTCCTACGGCCGTCAAGGCCAAATCAATTTATGTAAGAGATACGTCAAGTACTCGCTAGATATACAAAGAAATTTGTCAAAACATGTTGACGGCAGGTACTCCCTCGCCCATTTAGCAGCTGTTCTTGATACCGCTAGCGTACATGGCGAAAGTGTCCGCATTGTTGAGCGACTGAGACGCGCTGATGGTGTCGACGCAGCCCTCGTATCCGTAGCAAACATCGTCAGTGGCGCCGATTTCAGACAAGTGAGTAGCCTCGTGGATCATGAGGTAAGCCAGGTCCATACCGCGGCATCCGGCGCCAGAAACAGGGACCTCGAAAGAGTTCTCGCAAAGGACAATGTAGCCGTCGAGGCCGGGCTGAGAAAGCTTGTTAGTACTTGCGTCATTAAGGAAGAAAAGTTCAAGATGACTTGCCTGAGCGTAAGCAGCAGCGTTGGCGCAGAAGTTGCCAACATCGGAGCAGTACATCTTGGCGTCCGCAGTCGAGCTGCCAAGATAGTCGGCGACCTTGCCAAGGACATCAGCAGCCTTGGTGCCCGACGACTTCGAACGGAAGTACTGCTCCACGCGGGTACCTGCCTTGGCCGCCGTCTGCGCAGCGGCGGCAAGCTTCTGGCCCTCGGCAAGGCCCTTGATAATGGCCGTCTTCTTGCTTCCGGTGCAGTCGTTCTGGACGTTGGCGCGCTTAGCAGCCAGGCTCTGGTGGAACGCGGCGTGAACCTCAGCAGCCTTTACTCCATCGACCTTAGCGGTGAGGACGCCCGAATCGTAGACAATCTGGCCGGCAATGTCGTTGCTTCCCTCCTTGGCGTAACGGAGAGATCCGACACTCGAAACGTTGAACTCGCCGCCGGTGCTAAGGTCGTGTACCTTGGCGGGATCCCACTGGACCTCGACCTTCTCACCAGCACCAATTGTCTTGAAGGCAGAGTCGGGGAGGTTCGTGTCACGGACATAGACGCGGATGCCGTTGAAAGCAACTCTGTTGACTATTGGATTCATTAGAGAGGCCCATCCTAACAACCAACTTATATGAGAAGCGTCATAACAAAATCTAGTACTTACCGCCTTCAGTAGAGGCGGTCGTGAATTGAGCCCTCTCGACGGGAGTGTCGTCAAGGATAGAACCGGTCTTGAGAACTCGCAGAGGGCTGCTACCGGTGTTGGTGATGGTGGCCTTCAGTTCGCTGTTGCCGACCTGCTCAATCTTGACATCAAGAGGGCTTGCGTCTCGGCGAGCAAGGTTGATAGCGGCGCCATTAGCAAGGGCCGCAAGGCAGGAAACAACAGTGGCGGCCTTCATTTTGGCTAAGGGATGTGGAAGAAACGAACGTAAGAACGAATGAATAAATGAATGAATGAGCGGATGAATGAATTATCTTCCGGACTTGGTCGGTAGCAGCTCAGCTGTTGAATTGTGACTAGAATATCCTTCCTTCGTCAGCGGAAGAGCACGACTTTATTACTTCACATCCTCGTGAAGGAGCAACCCGCCGGCCCCGCTGTGGGAGGCTGCATTCAGCCTGGACCGAAACATGAGTCGTATCGTGGAGAATGAAATCTCAAGGTGTAGATGCTTTTTTCCGCCACTGAAAACGAGCAATTTTGGGATGGGGCTTGAAGACAGCTACTTTTCCGACACGTTCGTCGGGACAAACTGAGGCTGATGGACAGCGATCTGGGAACAGGGGTCGAATCACAATTGTCTGTGCCTTCGAATTCCAGAGAGGCGGCACTTTGGCCAACACTGACTAGTAAGCATATTGGAGGATTGAAAAGGAAAGTCACAAGTTGGTCCCGGCCCCTCTTCACGGAAGATTATGGTTGTTCTGAGTTGTCGATCACAACGAGTGATGGTGGGGGAGTTGCCTGGTTTGTAATAAGTTATTGAAGCCGTGTGTTGATTTAAATCCTGTCTTCTAATTCGCTGTTTGTTTTCACAGCCGTGCACCACCAATCAGAAAATGTCTTGGCTTTCTTGGCCGACTTGGCACAAGTGAGAAGTTGATTCAAGGGGTACCGACTTACCGACTTACCCTTTAGCGAGGCATGGCAAGGCGAAAGATTCTAGGCTGGTCTCTTTGAAATGAACTGGCCTCATCAAGAATTAGCACAAGCTTGCCCCGCACGTGTCGCAAGTTTTAATATTCTGCAAACGTCGCTTAAACTTGCCGCTTGCTCAGTTGCCTCAAGTTGCGCCTCTCATATATGGATTTCTCGTATTCCTCAGCCTGTTAGTTACTCAACAACGAACCACAAACACATCATTAAGGAGTTGCAGCCCCTTGAAAATTCGTAAAGCGAGAGTGAACAATACGACAGCCTTCTTGTAACGGCAACTTTTCCCGCTTTCAATGGCAACATTTCCTTCTTAGCCTTACAACGGCAACTTGCCTTTCTCATCTACCTGCATATATCCAGTCTTAGAGTTGAAGGGGCCCCCAAAAAGCCCGTCACCAATCTTGCCGCTCAACTCACTCAACGTTCAACCGCAGAAAAAGCATTCGCATCATACCAGTCTGTTACCAGCCAGACACGGACAGAGCTATTACACATGATCGCCCAGCAGCGCAGCCGTGGACGTTTATCGCTCCCAACCGCCTTAGCTATAGGCGCTTTCATTGTCATTTCTCTCTACTTCTTCTCGGCCCAACCAACGCCCACGATGGTCGACTCCGAGTCGTCGTCCTTTCCCCATCTGCAACTGAGCCTCTCCCAGACCGTCGCCTCGAAAGCCCCCAGCGTCTCGGTATCGGTCAAGAACACTAGTCCTGACACTCCTGTGACGATCCTGAAGTGGGATTCTCCCCTTGATGAGGCCGCTCTTGGCTTGGGTCTGGTGTCGATCACGCCCGCCGGGGCGTCTGAGCCTATCCACATCGACGCCGTCAAACTTACCCGCAAGATGCCACCAAGTGCCGAATCCCTAGTTACGTTGCTTCCTGGTGAGAGTGTAAGCAATGTCATCGAGCTACGCGAGCCGAGGGTTTCAAAAGATGTGTGGAAGGCAGGCCACGCGAAAGTAAAGATGACAGGGAGGTGGATGGCCGTTTGGCCCGGAGTGACTACAAAAGAATTGTTGCAGCAGCCGGAGAAGCTGCAGTCTGTCGGCGCTGGTGCTGGTGGTTCGTTGACTGGGGATTGGAAGACTGAGACAGTGGAGATTGGCCAGTAGTGGACTCGGTCTCTGAACTGCAGCTCACTCAATAAACACAAACAACATGGTTAGACGTCTCCTCTCTAATGGGGGAAATTGATTTCCTAAGAAAACGACCAACTTCACCACCAGCTGTTTGCGATTTGACATTGTTTGCAAAAGTATGTGTTTGCCATGACTTGAGCCTGTCGATACTTGGGGGCTCAGGTCCAGGCTTGAATAATTGTGTCAAAATCCGGTTTAACCAAAGCTCCTCGCTCAGGAGACTATTTCTAACTCGCTTTTACAGAAGCTTCCGTTGTTGATGAACTTTCATAGCACATAGAGTATGGGCGATTCAGTAGGTAGCACTCTCCGCGTTCTGCTTTGAACTAGGAGGAGATTAATGAAGAGCCCTTAAACTTTACCAAAGTAGGGCTTGGTCCTTCCGTTTGAGTTGCGACTTACCTCGTGTGCTATTTATCGGCGTTTCAATGTTCGCATTGCTCATGCCGAGCTTTCCGTGTTGAGGATCCGGATCCGCGAAGCAGCAGCGTCTCACGACACTCCCGAAGAAGCTGTATTATGAAGGTGAACTTGATATTTCAAAGCTCTATAACCTACAAGCTTGATTAGGACTGAGAAAATGTAAGGCAATGGCGATAAGGAGCTATACCTACATTTTATTTGTCATGAGTCAAGCTGTGGTGAAGAACGCCGGGCTGGAGCTAGGAATTTGGAAACTTGTTAGTTGAAGTTGAATTGCGCAACCATTCCTTTCACAAATTGCTTCTCTTCATTAAATAATAAAATAAAAAGAATTCCTGAGATTTGTGCGCAGAGTTAAGACTGGTACTTGCCTAACTTAATACACGCACATGCTGGTGGTTGAAAACTTTGATATCATCATGTCTACACAAAACTCCCCTAAAGACAGTCGATATCCCAAAACAAGACTGCGATGCTTTCCGGAACATATTCATGTGAACAGCTATAAAAGCTTCCTGGTGCCACGGAACCCAGAATCGAGTTCAACAATTGCGAAGTGTGATGGGTTGGGCTTGATGTCCTTTTGGTTAGAGGAAAGCATGCGAATGACTTGAAGAGATGCTTCAGTCCCGATCTCAGCCGAGAAGTATTGGTACATTTTTTCTTCTTGGATATGATGAACAGTCTGCTCGTATGTAGTGAATACATCGCGAACAGCGATGATCAATAATAGAGAGCCAGTTAACAGGTCGATCACCTGGGCGTTCGGACCAACTTCCGTCAAAGAGAAAGAAAAGTCCTTCCGAAGATGGTTTTGCATAGTACTGCTAAACGTAACGTTGTGGAAGTGGCCATAGCTTCCGGAATGTACAAATTGTGACACGGATCATCTGTCCAATACTCTTGTTTCACCGCTTGTCTACATTTGACTGCGGTGAATACATTCAAAATGACGAAACACACGGAAAGCTGCCTCCTTCACAAAGATTTCAAGGCAACCACTCTGAACGGCAACTCATAGCCCATTAGAATGATACTGCGCTACCTAACCGCCCAAAGGTATCGCATGGATTGGCCCATTGCCTTTTTCGTGTGCACTTACAGAATTATTTGGGCTTTTAAATTAGTATGTCGTCTCGTTTCCATGACTTTCAGGCTTCAAGTCTCAAGCATTCCCCCGCGGAGCAGTGGCTTAATAGCGTTAATCTACATGGAAAGTTTATGAGAGATGCCGGATAAGATGAAGTTCTTGTTCCACCCTCTCACAAATGGGGCACAGCTTCTAGATATGGTCGAATGGGTCTGGCACCGCTACACAAGGCTGACTGGCGCCGATCAGCAAACGGCGATTACCACGAATCACGAGCAGCTTACAGAATACAATCTTCTAAATCAACCAGTGACTTTCATAGAGGTTTCTGTCGTCTGAAAGAGCTGCAGTGCATCATACATGAATAGCCCAGAGAAAACGGGGGATCATAGTGTGACTATACAACCCCATGACAGCGACCATGCTATTCTTACTTCAGAAAGCTTGCACCGAAACAGGATTCAAGCTTGTGTAGGCGATTTAGAGACAATGACTGGCAATGCTATCTCTTGTTGAGACGCTGTGTGGGTGTTTGGGATCATTTATATCGATGTAGTGCAATCACCACCGTCGATATGAGGTGTCCGCAAGTGGCAGAACAGCAGATCTCTTCTCAGCACTTGCTATGATATCAATCAAGCAATAAATGACCTGAATGTGAACATAAAAACCGAGCTTCCTCAGTTTGACGGTAGACAAGCCAATGCGACCCTTTTTTGTCTCAGATAGAAACAGGCTACTGAAGGCAATCGTCATAGGAGTCTCGTCACTATCTATTGAGAGGGATTCCAAAGCTCGTCAAGAGTAAGGAGAAACTCATCGGTGTCTCCCCAGCATTGACTATGCGCTTGGAATACACCCGAAGGCAAAGACGACAGACCCACGCCGGCGAGTCCCAACCACAGATAGAGAGCGGCCGACAACGTTAGTCAAAAAAGTCAAAACTTACGTGGCATGATCTCTACCTCGTTAACAGGCAGCCAAATCCTCGGAAAGAATCATTTCTGGTACGTCTTCGTTTCTCAGCAGCCATCTTCGGCCTCTTAGAGCTGAAGCCATGCCTTGCGCGTGGGCAACCACCGGCGCTGGAGGAGAAGAGATGCCTCAATCCCAGGCGCGTATATAAAGAAAGCTGGACGAAGTGTTTGGTAGAGCATCAAGCCAATGGCTTCTTCGCATTCTCATGGCATTGAGTTCTGTAAAACTGTCGTCATGAGATGGTGAAAACCTCGATGCAAGCGAACTCAACCACGATACGTGCCACACGACGCAATGCATAGGAGACTTCTCCTCCTCTTTTGAATATCGTGGGATGATTTTCTTGAATACGTATAGGAAGGCGCAGGACAATGCTGAAGGGGCAGGAGCCGCGCAGTGTCGACCATCTGACACCGCTCATCATGAGCATGCCCTTGAGTCCTCCATCGAGATGTAGAGTTTGTGGAGTTCGCAATGAGGCTGGAATATTCGCCGAGATTCATCAAAGCATCCAACTTGAACTGTATTCAACGAAGGGTGGCTTATTTTATGCCCAATTCCCACACGCAGCCTTCAAGTCCTCTGAGCAAGCCGACATCTTCTGCAAGAGAAACTCCCAAGGAACCAAAAAGGTTGAAGCCCAACCGCCTTCCCTCGGATAATAAGTTTCAGAGCCCAAGAGTAAAAGAACATGTCGTCACGGAAGCCTTTGGCGCGAATAATAAACGGCAGTCCGCACTTACATGGTGATGGGGACTGTCAATCATGTTCCATCCATACAACTGACGAGGAGCATCTATCGACTTCGAGTCACTCGCAAAGAGCAGACTAAGACATGAGCTCTACCACGAATCAGTCGAAAAAAGAACGAAATGGGTTCGTGGTGTACCCCCCAAAGAACGCCGCCTCAAACACCACACAGCCTAACCCCACAGCAGCTTCAACACCAGCACTCACACACTGACTGACATGACGAAGCCACTTGCCAACTAAACAACCACCCACAACCAGCACCAAGCCCCAGAAACCCCTCAAAAGCATTAAAAAAAACCTCAGATCAATCCAAATCTTGACTAAAGACAAAACAGTCGTCGGCAAAACCTCCGCGCCCAAACCAAAACTAACGCCTGCACCCCGGCCAAACTGGACGTCGGCTCCACACCGCTCCCCAGCCATCCTTAGTCCCAAATATAGAGTGTCGTCTCCAGCGCCTTGTTGGCTAAGTGGTATAGCGCCTCACTAGTAATGAGGAGATCGGGTGTTCGATTCACCCACGAGGCAAGCAGCCTCCGACATTTCCGTCGGCCGAGTCTTTTTGCATTTTCTCCTCACCCTCTTCCTTCCTTTTTGCATCGCCATCCAGCATCTCTAAATGCACAATCCTCCCTCCACCGAGTATCCGCAATCCGGTCGGCTGCCTGTTCACCCATAAAACCCCCCTCGCTCCCCGTCACCTCCGTCTCCGAGCCGAAGGCCACGCCCCCAGTCAACCTCCTGTCTCACCCCCAGCCAACAAGCTCCCCTCCCTCCCAGGACACATCGCAATCACCCAAGCCACGCTCTTCAAAAAAGGAGGCTCACAAGGGCCCGACGCATTGTCTCTGCACCTCCCGTATACACCCCTACCACCCGTAATTGAGACCGTTGAGCAAGACATTCACCGCGTACGAAAGAAGCAATACCTCGGCCCCCTTTTGCACCCATGTGGGACCTGATATTTCCGTCTCCCATCCCGATCGAGACAGAGTCCTGGTCCAGAACCCTCAGCCTCATCGCCGCCCAGCCCTCGGAACTCCCCGCTAGGTACCCGGATGGACCCCTGATCTTCACATCTGACATCACTCACCGCCAAACGCAAGAAGCATGAACTTGAAATCATCACCAGAGTCTTTGACTGGTCTTATTTGACTCGAATCGATATTATACACATCGGCTCGTCATCATCTGCATGTTCCCCTTTTCGTCTCCTCCGTCTTTCCGTCTTGATTCTTGGTCTTCTTCCTGCATCCCCTGCTCATGAGCAGAGATATCGCAAGGGTCGAAACTTCCTCCCCAAACCAAGCGCAGGCGAAAAAATCAGTTGTGGTCGCCTTCTTTTTGGACTTCAAATCCCACTCGGCCCGCCCTTGTATGTTCCGTTCTTTATATGTAAAGTTGCTTTGGGGTATCTGTTGGTACACAAAAACGTGTGACAAAGGAAAACCGGTTTGTTTGCAGAAAATGAGCAGTCGCAGTGTTTCTACCCTCCCTTTTCGGGAGGAAAGATGATGCTTCGCCGATGATGTCGTTCCTTTCGTTAAAATGCCGAAAGGCCGAGTAGACAAATGAGAAAATAGAAAACGCCTGGTTCCGACTAATCCTGTCTCCCGATGCAATGTTTGGTGATTTTGTGAAAGGAAAATGTTCCGTGAGTGGTGATGTTGTGCGATGCCGCCGCAACGTCCAGGCCGCGACGGGAGACCCGGTCTGCTTGAAAGATTATAATGTGTAGTATTGAAGGCGCTGTTATGAGCCCTCCGTCGGCAGCTCGATACCGCTATCGCGGTCCTGCGGCTCTTTGCTCCAGTTTGGCGTGAGACTCCTCGGGGAATCCACTGGACTGCTCGGTGCTGACGCTCCATCCTTGCGAGACTCCTCATCCTCGTTGTCCCGCAGGTAAGCCGGCTGGAGCACACGTGGTGGCAGCTTCACCTCGCTGGGTTGGACCTTGTACTCGAGAGCCTTCTTGCCCTCCTTGATGAGTTCCTCCGTCCAATTCAAGCACTTCTTGATGCTCTGATTGATCTTCTGACTGTCGACAAGCAGCTCTCTGTGCTTGGTGAGATCCAGCTGAAGTCGCTTTTCGTCTCGTTTCCTCCGCCGAGTGTCGCGCTCGGGGTCCGACTTGGCAGAGTCCGTCTCGTCAAGCTCCGATGACTCAAACATGGAATCCTCGAGGTCTTCTAAATCGCCTTCGCCCTCAACCCCGCCTTCACCTCCAGCTTCAACCTCCTCCTCCTCCTCACTAAGGTCCGAAAGATCTAAAACACCTTCGATACCAAGACCCGTGGTCGGCTCGGACGGTTCCTCCGCTGGTGGCGCGGTGGGAGCCGAGGACAGACGGCCAGACCGGGACAGTCTCTTGTACCTCCTCAATTCAGCCGTCTGTTTCCTGAGCTGCCTCTCGAGCGATCTGTTAATGGCCTCCAGGGAAGCGTTTGTAATCTCCAGATCCTGCACCTTGCGTTCCCTCCTGGCGTGCTTCACCATATCGTTCAAAGGGTCGCCGTGGTTCGACCGGGTCGGGCTGTGGAGTTCTTCCAGATCCCTGGAATCGTCGTCGTCATCGTCCTCCTCCTCTTCCTCTCCCTCAGATTCGCTCAGCTCATCTGCTGCCTGCAATATCGAAGCTATCGTGATCGGCTGGTTAGGGAAGAAGCTGGCCATTGTCGGAGACGACACTCCGGAGGGAGTCGGCGACTGAGAAGCCATGAACTGTGACATGATCATGGCATCGGTAGGTGCAGCGTCAGAGCCGACGTGGCTCGCGGGCCGGCTGTTGACATGACTGGCTACCTGAGAGACGGCGTCCATGCTGATTTTGCGCTTGTGCATCGAAGGCGCCAGGGGCGGCGGGCTGGTCATCTGGGTCCGAGTCTGCGGTTGACTATTGCTCTTAACCAATGGCGGAGCAGCTGGAGCTTGTATCGGCTTGTTGGGCGACATGGGCCTAGACGCAAGCGATAAACCGCTTGCCGAGCCAGCTGAATTCCTAGCCTTCTTTCTCGACTCTGCGATGGTCGGCCCCGTGCCTGAAGCTGCAGACGACGGCCTGAAGCCTGGAGCCAGATTTGGAGCTCCATTTGCATAAAAGAACTTGCTCTGCGGCGGCTCCGGCGTGGGCGCAAGTGTCGGTGATAATGACGGTGCCAGCGAGGGAGCGAGCATCGGCGTGAAGCCTACGCCGGCGGACGTGGGCCGATTCTTGTCTACGGCGCTGCCATTGGCGTACAGGAAGGTGGAAGCTCGCTGTGGGGCGGCAGGAGCAGCAACAGGCTGCTTGGGCTGGGGAGCGGGCGCGGAGGGTTTGGCGTCGCTCGCATAGAAAAATTTGGAGTCGGCATCGTGGCGGTTGCCAGCGGTGGAAGGCACAGGGCTGAAGGTAACGACCTGTCTCCTTACCGGCTCAGCCTGGAAAGTGGGCTGGTGATCCCAATCGTTGGTCCGGTCGGGGTTCGGTGTGCCGTTGGGAGTGCTATTATTGCTGTCGACGCGGTTCTGGCGAGGGCCGGATCGCGGTGTGATATTATTGCCCAGGAAGGGCGCAGGACTCGTCAGGTCGTCCTTGGCTCCTCCCCCAGCAGTGGCATGTAAAGTCGGGTGTTGGGTGTTGTTATTCGTATTATCGTTGCGGCGGCGGCCCAGGGGGGTCACGACGGAGGCTGGTTTCGCAGCAACTTTCGGGGTGAGGGGAGCTCGATTCATTCCCTTTGCGGTGAGGGAGGGCATTCCCGGCTGGCGGGTAGTCGTGCTGCCCCCTTTGTCGTAGGGGGGCATTGTGGTGGGCGTGGGAGAGGCAGATGCTGAGGCGGATGCGGATGCGGGTGTGGAGGATGAGGTGGGCGAAGGTGTTGGCGACGGCTTCGCTCGCGCAGCGTTGGCAGGACGAGATGAGGGGTTCAGGACATTTTGGTCTCTGTTGCGGAGGGGAGAGCGCAAGCTGGAGGACAGTGCAGGTTGCTGTCGTCGGGCGGAGGCAGAACCCTGAGGGGAAGTAGCAGGAGTTTCCGCAGTGGTACCCGCGTCGTCGGCGTCGGTGGTTGTGGTAGTGGTGGTATTGGAGGCGGTCGCGGGTGGTGGTTGCGAAGAGGATGTTGTGTTTGGGTTTGGGTTTGGATTGGCAGCAGTAGCAGTAGCAGCGGCGGCGGCGGCGGTTGGGTTGGCGGTTGCGGTTGTAGTGGTGGAGTGGGAGTTTGATGTTTTGGTGGTGCCTGCGCCAATTGTGGTTACGGTCACAGTACTTCTACTTCTAGTGGTGGTAGCTGTGATGCGTGGCCGGGGCCCCGTTGCGGTTGGTGGGCCAGTGGCAGCAGTGCGAGTCGCAGTCGCAGCACTAGTTCCAGCGGCAGCGACAGTCTTTGGTCTGCTGGTTGGAGTGTTGGTGGTGGTGCTGGTGGTGGTGCCAGTGCTGCCAATGCCAGAGCCAGAGACAGACCTTCGCGTGGGCGTGCTAGCGGGATTATTTGTGGTTCGGGCTCGAATCTGGGCGACCGTGGGTTTGCGACCCGCGGATGCTGGTGCTGGTGAGACGGGCCGCAAGGGCGTCGAGGTCGGCGAGAGCAGCGCAGGCGAAGAGGCCCTGGACGATGCTGCTGTTGATGCTGCTGACGACAGGGCGGGGTTGCGGGTGGCGGGCGAGAGCGACGATGGCCTGATGTTTCTGTGAAGCCGGGATGGGTCGGGCTTCTTGGGCTTGTTCTTGGTGAGGTCTTCAGAAGCAGTCGACAGATTGTTGCAGCCGGCCGGCGTGTTGGCGGAGGTGAGCGAGCGCATTTTGGGCAGCAGCAGCCGCTACCTATTTGCAGGTGACTGTTCGGTTCGGGTTCCTGGCGGCGGTGGTGGACAGGTGCTGGTACAGGTACAGGTACAGGTGCTGGTACTCCTGGGGTTCCTCCTCCGTCCTCGGCTTCTCACTGGCTACCATGGCCGGGAAACGGAAAACCACATTGGACGAACACGGGCGCTCCCTGCCTCTTTCTGTCGTCGTCGTGCACTCCTTTCCCAGGAACGAGGCTGCAAAATGAAAACCTGCAAAAGATGTGCAAAGAAAAATAGAAGCCAGCAGGGATGGGCGCGGTGGTCGACTGTCGAGGTGCCCAGTTTACCGGTGACGGTGGGCTTCGAGGAAAGTGGTTCGCAGGGCCTGCAATTCCGCTTGAGGCAGTCGACGACGATGCCGGTTCTCTCGTGTGTGTATGACTGTGCCCGTCGTACGCACAAGTGCTTGCTTGCTGCAGGTCGGGGGTGCGAGAGGGGGGGTAGGGGAGGGGAGGGGTTCGTCGTCGGTGAGGCAAAAGGCGGTGATGGACCACTTCGCCGCTTCACCTTTTTCAGCTTGGGGTCCCGTCCGGATAGGAGTCAAAAAAAGGAGGCAATGTGCTTTGCAGCCCAAAGACCAAGACCGAGAAAGGAAGAAGAAAAAGAGTTGTTGGTTTGTTGTCTCGCGCTTGTCTCTCTCAAACAGCGTTGACTCGACACGAAACGGTCCCCGATTGAAACATGCAGGTTGATGATCAACGGCGTAGCGGTGACACAGGGCAGGTAAGGTAGCAGCAGCAACCAACCGCGAACAGACGCGTCCAAGGTGTGTGTGCCGGAATAGGGAAACTTGGGGGATCAAAAACGAGACAGACCACGAGTGGTGAGTGTGACTGAGAGATTGGAATGGGCAGCGGCGGCGGGGGGGAGGACGCAAGTTGAAGAATGTCATTCACGATTCCACGAAACGGGGGCGTCCAGTAGCAGCCCAGTTAGCCGCAAGCCTCAAAGTTGCATATTCGACTCCTCTCTCACGCTTGAACCTCACCGAGGATCCGTAAAAAAAGAGGAGAGCGCAGGCGAACCTGGGAACGGGAATGGCAGATAATGCAATATGACATGTTCGCTATCGTCCACAGCAAGGCACAAAACTATCCATGGGCCATCGTCCATTGGGCCATGTTATTCCTGGCGTGTTGTCATTCTTCGAAACCGCCCGTTGGATCCCCCTCATCTCGATTGGCATTTGTTTATTTATGCGTCCCAACCTGCACAAACCCACTCCACACGACACAAGACAACCAATCCCGGATATCTCAGAGGTCTGCCGTCGTGACATTTCGTCTTGTGTGCTGTGTGATTTGGTTCGAGAGGTGCAGTGTGCAGTGCTTGTCTCGAACTCTTGCCTGCCTTACGGATACCTACCCTTGGTCCATAACACCTTGGGTATATATGAATGCAGCTTAGCGGAGACTCACTGCTCACAAGAGATAGAAAATAAAAAAGGAAAAGAATATCGCCAAAGAGCGGGACAAGGGCGGCAGGGCGGGAAACGATTCACCTTCGGGACGGCGGTGACATTTCGTCTCTCCTTCGGTGCCTTCCCCCTTCAGGTCGGACCCTTCCCAGTCTGCTTTATTTTTGTTTTGGGCCCTTGACAGCGCCCATCTCGTTTATTTTCCTCCCCCCCTTCCTCCCGTGATCCCGGGTTGTTGCCCGGCCGGGCCAAATTGAACGTGGGCACGCGCTAGCGGAACGTCGCGGTACGTATCTGTTTTCCCTCCTTCGCGACTTTCCATCTCGAAATCTCAATCTCGTAGCGCGTCATTCCGCCCTCCGAGGCAACACTTTTGAACCCCACCAAAAGGGGACACGGTGCACCCCTGTCGCTTAGCAGCCGCCTGTTAAGGGAACAACCACCACACCTCTCCAGCTTCCAGTGCGGGCCCCGCGCCAGACAGCTGACCACTCACCGTGACCGTGGAACCCGCTGACAAAGACCGAAGACGCTCGCAGCGCAACATTCTCCAAATCCCATCACGACGTCAACCTCGAACTGCCTCTCTGTCAGGACCCTCACTCAACAAACGACGACCCATCCAACCTCTGTCGCGGCCCCCCCACGGCCTCTCCAACGCGACGCCATCAAGGACAACAAAAAATGGGCTACATCGGCGTCTCTCTCATCATCGCCTCCGTCGTCTGGGTCATCGTCGCCCCTCCGCCATGGATACACCCCTTCATGCCGCCCTTCCTCCTGACCTGGCGTCCCTCCCCATCCCTCCCGGCGCCACCAAAGACACGCTCAAGTCCCCCGCCGGATGATGACAAGAACCCAAGCAACGGCACCGCCGCCCCCGACGAGCAAAAGCGCACCGCAGCCGCACCTGCCCCGCCATCCATCAACTTCCCCGAAGACCCCGACCTGACACCGGCACCGGCACCGAAGAACGACGGCCTCGCCATGCCTCCTCCTCCCACAATCGTCCGCCGCCCGAACGCGACCTCTGCCCCGGCCCCGGTGATATCAGAGCCAGAGGAGGAACAAACAACACCCAAAGCCAACCCCTCCACCCCGCCCGGCCCAGCCGTACCCTCGTTCTCCCTCAACGAACCCTCCTCAACCGGCCTAACCACAGGCGCGAACCCGACCCCGACCCTCGGCCTCGGAAGCATGCCGCCCCCTCCAGCACCCGGGCGCGGCAGCATGCCTCCTCCCCCGCCTCTCTTCAACAACACCTCGACAAACTCCCTCCCAGGCCGCGGGAGCATGCCTCCCCCACCACCATCCTCACGAGGCCCCGTCCCACCCCGCCTCGCCGCTTTCCCAGCCGCAAACTCCCCCCAACGCGCCCGCGGCCCCGTCCCCAACCGCGGCCCTACCTCCTCCTCCTCCTCCTCCTCGCTCCTACCGCCGCCAACACACTCCGCCAAACCCTCCAAACCAAGCCGCAAAGTAATCCTCACGCCCGGCCACTCCCCGCTCGACTGGGCGCGCATCTCCGCTCCCAACGCCGACCTGCGCAACCTGCCCCCCTCCACGCCCTACCTCAAAGTCACCCCCTCCATGCTCAAGAAGATGACCGGCCGCAAGGGCAAGGACGCCTGGATGGCCCTCGGCGGCCGCGTCTACAACATCACCCCCTACCTGCCCTACCACCCCGCCGGCGAGCCCGAGCTGCTCCGCGGCGCCGGGCGAGACGGCACGAAGCTGTTTGGGGAGATCCACCCCTGGGTCAACTACGAGACTATGCTTTCGGCGTGTTTGGTCGGGCTGCTGGTGGACGAGGAAGAAGGCGCGAAGCCGAGCGCCATGGATGAGATGGATTAAACCCCTTCTTTTGCACATTTTAGAAGAGAGAGACAGGCACATACGGTTACTACGCTGTGTATTAACAGGTCGACCCTGCATACAGATACTGATAGAGTGATACCCCATAATAGACGCACCGCTCACAGCGACCGCAATCATACAAACATCGCTAGTTGGCCTCCTCGGCGCCATCGTCCGCATCCTTCTCGCTGGCGTTGTAGTCAACCATCTCAGCGTCGCCGTCCGCATCATTGTCGTCGGCCTTGCTGCCCTCGCCAGCTTCGCGGGCACGGCTTCTTGAGAGCCTTCTTGCCCGACTTCGCGTTATAGCTCCCTTTGACTCGTCGCTCCACTTGAACAGCAGGCCTTCAGGATCAGCTTTGGGCTATCTCAGCGTCTCCTAAACTTGAACTTCAGCCCGTCGTCGTCGTCACTCTCATCGCTGTCAGCCACCTCTCGAGGTTTCCTCGCCGCTCGGGTCTTCTTCGCAGGTGGTTCGTCGGCCGGAGCCGGAGGCGGCGCTGCTCTCTTGCCGCGCGTCGTCCTCTGACTTTGGCTAGTAGCTTGAGACTGTGTCGTCGTGGCGCGGGAGCTTCTCGATCGTGATGGGGCGGGTTCTGGCTCGGGCTCGGGTGCAGGCGTCTCATCCTCTTCGTCGCTGCTGACAATGCTAATTGTGCCCCGATCTTGAAGTAACACACGTCGGGAAGCGGCAGACTGACCAGTACTCGTGCCACTCTTCTGACTAGTATTCCTGCCGCTTTTCTGGATGTCGTCTTTCTTCTTCTTCTGACTATCGTCCTCGAGCCAGTACTCATCGCCAATGCCATAATCCTTCTTCTTGACCTCCTTTAGAGGGACAATGACTTTCTGGCGCGGTCGTCCCGTGAGCTCGCCACGGGGTACGAAGCCTTTGAAATTCTTGCGTCCATTCCAGGCAGGGTTCCATCTGCCGCTCGCTACGTCTTCCTCGTGAGTCCTGGTTGCCGGCCGTTGACGTACAGGCATAGCCACCGTGGTTTGGTTCCGACCAATCTCTGCCAAGTCAAGGTCGGCTGGCAAATTGCGAAGGTCATCCTTTTCGGCCTTGGCCGCAGCCTCCAGTTCTTCACGACGTTTGCGAGCGACTTCGAGGACATCAATCTCTTGCTTCACCTTCTTGGCCTTGGTAGCAGGCTTCGGCTCCGGAGCCTTTGGAGGTTCGGGCTCCTTAGGTCGCGGGTCTGGATCTTCTCCAGCCTCAATCCGTCGTCGCTTGGCTGCGGCTACATTTGGGATAATATCATCCATGATGCTGTCATCCTCTACTGGAGGCCGCTTCCTCTGTGACCTCCTGGTTCTCGTCTCTTGTGACGATTCTGGGATTTCATCAAGTGCGGCCGCCTCTTGCGACACGAATAACCCCTCCTCGGTCTCCGGTTGAGTGTTGACAGGCACGCTCTCTGGTTCTTTGGGAACCACGGGATCATCATCGTCGTCGTCATTATCGAATCCAGCAAAACGTCTGGTGGCTGCCCTTCGCACACGAGCTGGTCTCACTGGTGGAGCAGACGGTGCAGACTCTTGGGGTGTGTGTTGTGAAGGGGCGGGCTGGTCAACATCCATCGAGTCACTGCTCGAAGCCTGCTGCGGCGCTGTGCGTGGAGGCTCCTGAGTAGGGTCAATCTCCAGACGCCGACGCAGAATACTGGCGTCTTTGACGAGAATCGCCTCAAGGAACTCGTTCTGCTCAATGGGCCTATGGTCCAATCGGAGTGAGACTTGAGTGAAGAATTCTGCATACCAGGCCATGGCATCACCTTTGCTAGGAGTATAGCGGACGACAACAACACCTCGTCCCTCGCTGCCATCTTCAAAGCACCCAAGCCCTTTCTCGCCTGCTTCTGTTTTGACGTACAGAATGAACTCGTCGACAGTAGTCGCGTTGGGGGTCACCTTTGTGTAAAGCGCCTTGCCCTTGCCGTTGATGATGGGCGCGCGAAGATTCTCAAACTGGCCCTTTTCGTAGAAAATGAACGTGTATCCCTCAAAGATGCCGCGGCGACCTTCGTCGGGGGCATAAGCGGCGTTAGGACGCTCGACAGGTTCGCCGCCACGTGGAGGCAAGTGGGTTAAGGCATCGGGCCAGGAGCTGTCGAAGTTATCCTCCAGCGCACATATAGCTGTTGGCTCCGAAGTCGCTGCCGCAACAATCGCATCGACAAATGAGTCCGTCACAATGTATTTCCCATTAACAAGAGCTTGAAGGCCCTTTGACGTATTACGCTTTTTTACCACCACGTGTGTCGTATGCTCAACATCGTATTCGGATGTAAGCTTGATGTCCAGCTGCTCGACGTCGGCTCGCAGTCGGGACAAGGGGTCGGCTTGCATTTCGCGACTAGAGAAACTGAAGGTCAGCACCACCGGGTGCCATGTCAACCTAGAAAATGGTCAGCAGCAGTTCACTTTTTCGCGACAGAATGCGACCGTACCGGAAGACTTCCGTGCAACCGCCAATCTTGATCTCTGCCGTCGCTTCGGTCACCACATGTTTCTCGCCCTTATACTTGTGTCCATCGACCGTTGTGCCCGCCTTCGTGTTCAAGTCTTCGATCGTTATCGTCGACCGACTAGACAGATTTTGCTGCGAATAAGATCAGCAGAGTTGCCTTACGTATACCCAACTAGAACGTACGCTGTCGCCTTCGGGAACCTTGTCGACTTGTATCGTCATGTGCTTGCGCGAGATGGTCTTGTGGGCGATCGTGAGGGTTCCGGCTGCAGTTGTCAGCAACGTGAGTCATTCGGGAGTCAGTTGAATCGCATACGTTCGACATTCGCGGATGTTCGGCCAAAGAGATACAGTTTTCCGGGGCGCAGCCAGATGCGCCGGCCTGGGATCAATCGCGTTAGCTCGTGTCGCTGGCAGCTGTCAGCAGGAAGCTCAATACGAACCCTCGAGCGCGTTTCCCTCGTTCTCTAGCAGCCACATTGCAGAAGTAAGTATCTGATCCACAGGATAAAATGTTTGCAGATCGTTGCGCAATGGGAGGACGTTGTGGCGCTGGGAAAAGTCGTTGGGTGCTTGGCCTGCAAGGTGCGAAATGGTGGGGAGAAGTTGCGCGACTGGTTGGATCGCGTTCGGACGTGCTCCTGCGGGAAGGTGACGCCTAATCACGTGGCCACTTTCCAGGCAACAGCACCTTTGAACCTGGCTCGATTGCACCTGAAAGCTTCAATCAAGGTATTGTCTTTGACACATTTGGCGATTGTACTTTCTCAAGTTGAGTTGCCGGAAGGGTCGTGCTTGGTTGCCTGCAAACCATTGACGCCGAATCGACCGTTTCACTCAAGCCAACGGTGAGAGCCACACTTTAATTAAATCTAGTTTTATTCAGAATGAACAGGCCAGTGTTGCCATGTATTGCTATATCAACTCTTGGCCTCGATGGCCTTGACAGTGCTCGCTGCCTCTGCTCCATCACCAATGATGACACCTAGGATCCAGCAATTGACCAAGAAGAATCCCACCGAGGACGCAAAAAGGCCCGGGAAGAATGTACTGTATCCCAAAAACTCGAGTTGAAATCCCTGCTGCAGCCATGCAGCTTGAGAAACAACCCAGAGACCCAGCGCCGTCACTCCCAGCTTCGGGCTCTTCAGAAATGCCGAATTGGGGAGATAGAGCGGGAGGAAGACCATGTACCAGAGGAAGTACTGACTGGTGCAGACTTTGTTGAAGGTAACAAATGCAAAAGTCTGCGCCATCATTGATGTTGCAAGATCCTTCTTCGCCAGAACGAGAGGGATGAGTATGGTCGAGAGCATAATCTGAGGGAAGAATGCCACAGACTCAACCTTGATGGTCGCTGTGGATGGCAGTGCCGAATTGAGGTAGAGAAGGATGTTGTACGGACTGAAATTATGCCTGTGGTCTATCCTGGTGACGTGATGAAAGTAGGTATGCACCAAGAACGGGGTGCCGTAGCTGGAGGATCTTAGCATGGCAACCAAAGAGAGTTTCATTTAAGACTCACATTTCGAACATGGCAATGTTCAGACCCATGAATGTTGCAAGACTGACGACTGCCAGCTTTATCCTCTCCGGATTCAAGAAGTTGACGAGGACTTTAGGAAGAGACTTCGCACGCTCAGCCCCCTTTCGTCCCAGGGTCTCATCATCCATCCACCAGACGATTGCCGGTGCGTAGATGAACGGGTAGATCTTGAAATGCACCCCAAATCCGAGCAGAAGACCGGCCAATGCCGTCCGCTTTTCCAAAACAGCCCATAGAAGTGCCATCACCATCACACCGAGCAGACCCTCGGAGCTTCCTCTCGTGCTGATTGTCGCAACCATTGGGTTGAGAAGCCAAATGCTGGCAAACTTCAGAGCCCTTCCCTCATCGACGCCGCGACTCTTCAGAATACGCACAATCAGCCATCCTGCCAGGAGATCTGCCACAGCAAAGACCGCTTTTCCGAACGAAAACCATCCATCCCAGGCGGTCGGAACGAGCATCCACGCCAAGAGAGGCGTGTAGCGGTAAGTCTCGCGGTCGTAAGGTGAGCGCCCCTGCGCCGTGAAGCGGGCGGCATCGGTGAAAACCAAATAGTCGATGTCGGTGTACTTGACTGCCGAGTTGGCGTCCTGCCAGAGACCATAAAAGAGCATGCCGACGCGGAGAAGCGCGGCGGCGCCGAAGAGCGGCACGGGCCGGAAGAGCGCATTGAGGCCGGCCATGGTTGGGCGGTGTTTCAATCCTCCCAGTATTTCCGGTAAGATGTGACACTTTACACTGCCATTGGACACCGTGCAGTATTCGATCGCAACACCCGGGCTCCGATTTGTTGATGTCGCGTGATTATTGAAGCTTCAAGTCGTAGCTTCCCCTTCCCAACTGGGGAAATTTGAGTGACGTGGGCATAACTGGCAAGCCCCTGGCTGTCGCAGAGACCCGCACCCGCCGCTACACTGTGTATGGACCCACACCCGGGGGTTCTGCTCCAATCAACCCCACCATCAATTCTGACCCTGTGCATCAACCATCAAACTGCATCACCGACTTCATCGCGGAGGGCACTTTATCAACGGCACTCAACAATCGCTGCAACAAACTCACGATGTCTAAGCGCGATCGTGATGGAAACATGCGGTCCAATGAGGCCAAGCAGAAGCCCGCGGCACCCGTGACGCAGTTTACACCCATGTTCACCAAATTCCGCGACGAGCTGGACGAGCACCACGACCGGAGAGAGCGCATCATCAAGGCCTCGAGAGACGTCACTGCTCTGAGCAAGAAGATGTATTTTTTTCCTCGTCTGAACAGAATCAGAATGAATCGGCTAACACTTGGACAGAATTTTCACCTGCCAAAGGTACCCTCGCCCCTGCGCATCCAGCAGGTGCACCACTGTCCACTGACACAACACAGAGTCAACAAGCTCGGTGAACTCCCCAACTTCGCACAGAAGGAACTCAACACCCGCATGGAAGAGATCAAGAACCACCTCACCTCAATCGAGGGCGACATCCAGGGCATCAATCGCTACCGCTACGCCTACTCCCTTCGCTGTCTCGAGGAACTTGTCGAGGCCCTCTCCTTCACCCACTACCTGCGTACCCAGACCCTCATCAGCCCAGATGACACAGCAGCCGCGGTCCCGGCAAACGTGCCTCTGACCGAGAACGACTACATGTACGGCCTCTTCGACCTGTTCGGCGAGATGATGCGCTTCGCCACCGTCACGACAGCCCAAACGGGACAGCTCGCCGGCGTTGAGGGCCGCAACATCCTGCAGGATATTCACGAGCTGAGCAGCTGCTTCGAGATCCTGCCAGAGATTCCGACCAAGGACTTCAGAGGAAAGATGGAGGTTATGAGGCAGTCGGTGCGCAAGGTGGAGAAGCTGGGCTACGGTCTAGCGATTCGGGGCACAGAGAGGCCAAAGGGCTGGGTGCCTGATATGAAGGAGGACTTTGACCCCTCTTCTCTGGAGTGAGGCAGACATTCTTGTCTTTGGGCGCAGTACCAATAATTATCAGGCATACATGACGAAGTCAGAGGGTGTTCCATTTGCAGTTACCGGCCTGAAAGGCAGGAGGGCCGGCGTTCAAAATATTGAAGGAAAGACTGAGTTTTTATGGATCCATTCGTGCGAAGGGATACGGTCTGCTGGTTTCACGCTGAGATCGTAACTCATCCCAGCATCTCCGAACTGTTGTTCAATTAACCTCGCGGCCGCCCACCGACTCTACGCTACATCCGCAAGAACAACGACAGGATTGGAACTAGGTGAAGCCAGCAATATACAAGACCTTATCCCTGCTGGAGTTGTACCTTTCTCTCGGTTTCACACTTAAAGCGTGACGTATACCAAGTGTTGAGTGTACGCGTTATTGGGTTCAAAATGAATGTTCAAAGCCGTGGCTGTTCAATGCATTTTTGTGCTATGTGAGGAACTCCTAAGAACAGTCTGGTCCCATCATCCCACCCAATTGTTCCATTATCCAATCCAAGTATAGCTGTTTAGAAGCACGTGGGGTTGTACGGGGTGTTAGGGTCATAAGACACACAGCGGTTGTCGCCGCAGATGGGAATGTAGTTGCACGAGACCGGTGTGGGGCCACAGCAGTCGGTGTTCTCATTGCACTTGGCATAGAGTGCCTCGCATCGCTCTGTCATCAAGTCAACATCGAGGTAGGGCAGAGGGTGTGGGGCTTTCACTGACTTTCTACTGCGAAAAGAGTACCGTCATCATTGTTGGGGGAGGATGGCACCGCGGAGACAAGAGCGGCGAAGGCCAGAAGGGCGATCTTCAGAGTAGAAGGCATTTTTACAGCGTTGAAAATTGGTTGAATGAGCGTGTTGTGGATGTTGAAGAAGCGCGACAACATAATAGTGCGAAGGGGCTTTGGTACAGGAACATATTTATAGATTCGCTATGTGGTTGACTAGGATTAATGCAACTGGAGTGCTACGTGACTCTCAATCAACCGCCAAGTCCTATCATCAGGGGAAGTGGGTTGTTGCGCGAGCTAAGCCGCGGCCTCCTAGGCCGGCTCTGACTCCGACGTTGTCGTACTGTTCGGATCAACCCATAACGGGTGGTCTGAAAACTTCTTATATTAAAGCGGTTCATTCTATCTCCCCGAGCCCACTACTTAAGCTTCCGAGAATCATTCACACGGGACGACCGGGGACCCGTTCCTCAACCCGGCGCGGACTCTAAGTCCGTCAGCAATAAGTGAATGTTGCACTAGGTACTCTCTCCAAGTAGTTGAAGAATGTACAATGCCTTTGGAAGCCACTATTTCCCTGAAGGTGGTGCATCGCTCTTGCCGACTACTCGACAGTCAGGCCAGTGAGCCAACACTTGATTCTTGGTTAAATCGCAAGTCATAACAGGCTGTGAGTCAGAGGCACCGTGGCACAGCACCTAGCTCATGAATGCCGAAAGCCTCAGAATTGTGGATCCTGTCGAGTGTACAATCGGCCACTGATATAGAATGTGTACGCAGTAGGGCGTGGCCTGCCATTTGGCCCCCAAAGCCTCTTATTATTAGAAAGCATGACCTTATTATGATGGGCTTTCCCGGAAGAGTGGAAGGCTCCGGACAAAATGGGTCCTTCCTCTCAACAAACGCCGCTGACATTATTCCAGAGACCCTAGCCCATCATTCATATGAACTTCACGCGTCCGCGGAGAGCGAGGTTCAACCCGCGGAAACCTCAATTTCCTTTGTTTTGGTGAAAGGCAGACAAGCCCTGACTTCTACATGACTGAAGACCCTTTCATCCAACGACAAAGTTCATATTTGTTTATCGGCCTCTGTACACAAGAAAATCGAAACACGCAAGTTCCTTGCCTTCTGGGAGTGCTCGCGAACGCCGCCTCTAAATTTAACCACGAACGTCACCAGTTGATCAGAAAGAGGATGGCGCAAGATCCTGCCGTGTCTGACGCACGCATGTTGTGGCGGCGCAGTAGAGAAAATCAATAGTTCGCTCCAATGCGGGACAGAGCCTGATCTGAAATGCAAGCAGAATGCTCCCAACAGATAGCTGATAACCCCCTTTGCCAGCCTGATCAAGCCCCCCGACCCCGCTTCCTTCCACGTCAGCTCTCCCTAGTATTTCAAATGGGCATTATCTGTCAAGGGAAATGGCCATGGCATTTCCCACGCAATCTCATGAACCTCATATGCGAAGATGGAAGTAATAGGCGGCGCCACCGCCGTGCTCCAGCTCGTGGTCGCTCTCTCAAAGACAGTTCAAGTTGCCAGCAGCGCGTATCATGACATCCGGCGCATCGATGATAGGATAGAGGACTTTGAGTCGCAGCTCGAGGCTACCAGGTTCCATCTTAATTTGCTAGAGAACTGCATCTCCAGCGGAACTTTTGGTGAGCATATCTGTCGGTACGCGGAGCTCGTCCCCGTGATCAAATCATGCGATCGCGCGTACACGCGGCTTTCCAACATCTTCGTCAAGATCCACCGCGATAGATCATGGGCGACCTCTGTGAGGACGTACGCACGTTTTCAACGATATGATGATCAAATTCATGCGCTCAGGGGGCAGATCGCAACTTGCATAGGGGCACTCCAACTTCCGGTTATAGTACATTCAGGGTATGTCGTTTGTCTATTCCAGGTTTCAGTCTAGACGGCCTTCGTCTCTAACCAGGCGGCTTGTGTTAGGTACAACGCAGCTGCGAGCAATAACCCGCTTACGACGGCGAAGATTTCCATGTTGGTTGAAGATCTCGCAAAACGAATGCAGGACTTAGAGACAGCAACAACAGAACATCAGCAGGAATTGATGGCCCAGGAGTTGTACATCCAGCAGGCCAAATTCAAAAAGACCGAATCCAGTGATGCCAATGATCGCAGCAACCCAGAGGCACTGGCGGATCAAAACAAAGGGTCACAAACTTCCTTCAGCGCCCGGCAAGCTTCTATGGCTACTTTGACATCTTCAGCAACTGCTTCCGAACGCCTGTCCCGCGTCAGCAGCACTCTGGTCGCACTCCAGCTAGACGAACCTCAACACACAGATGTGCCAGAGACAGCTTCGAGAAGTACAAGCTATTCAGACCTGCAAATTGACATGGAGATGCTCGAAGAAACCCGCTCGATGATAATGGCAACCCAAGGACTGTGCGGTAGCATCAAAGACGCAGCCACAACCCTCGACTCCAAATCCATGTTGTCCGGCCCATTAAGTCCTCTTTCCCGCAATACGACGGTCCGCACGAGACGAGGTCCTTACTCTGTTGCCCCCATAGAGGTAGACTTTGGCGAAATGCTGAGTGCCGGGCTGGCTTTCGGTCCATACATACACGGAGATAGGCACAGACAAATCTCAGACTGGGCAATCGACGTCAACGGCGACGATGCCAGATCTCTCTCTGACACCGCATCAACTCGAGCTGGAAGCATATCCACTGCGCCAATCTCAGAAGCTACTTCGTTAACATCGAGAGCGACGGGCGTTAGCAGCCAAAGCCTCGCCGACGAACTCAACCAGCGACGGATCAAGCACGCCGAGCAGATGATTGCGAGCAATCAATTCTCCAAGGCTATTCCACATCTTGTTAGAGTGCTTGATGGCCAGCCTGGGTCTGAAAAGGACCCTCGTCTGATCCGCATGCTTGCAAAAGCTCTCGGTGAAACGGATCCCAACAGTAAAGACGCCGAGATTCTATGCAAAAGGTATCCCAGTCTTGCGCTCCATCTCGATGCTCAACGTCTAGTCCAGGCCGAAATACTACTCGCTGAGCCGAACCTTGGCGGGGTGGTTCGCTTACTTCAATCTTATGGGGTGACTCAAGCCGAGGGTTTTGCGTATGACGATGTCAACATCAACATCCGGCTGATCTTGTCCACTGCGTTGGTACAGCTTAGCCAAGCGGACGAAGCTCTCCTCATCTTAAATCGCCTTTCACAGAGGGAGGAGCTCGACCCAGCACAAACGAGCGACGTCCATCGTTTGCTCGCTGAGACGTACGCCCTCAAGTCGGACCTAGACCATGCAAAGTCTCACTGCATGCAAGCCATCGAGCTGAACATGGAGGTCCGCGGCCGTGATGACGAGAGAACCCTCGCTTGTTTGTCGCTTATGGTTGACGTCTGTCGCAAGACAATGGACCCGGATGAAGACATCTGGAAAGACATGTTGCCAGAGGGGCCCGAGAGAACCGTCATGGCCTCAGTGTCCATTGGCGAAATCTCGGTGAGCTCTTCTAACCCGGCCCAGAGACTTCACGCGTTATACCGGGACATGGTTGAGATGGCCATCACTGACGTGGGAGCGGCGGCTGACCTAGGTACCGACTTTCTGCGAAAGAACTATTACGTCGATGCGCTTTCCGCAAAATGGTACCCGAATCAGCCCAAAAAGGCTGGTCAAGTTTGCTTTGACTGTATTCGACGGAACATCATTGAGATGGTCAGCATGAAAGCCTTGCCCCTGACACCTCAGACCCCGGATATGCTTTGCACATTCCACCAAAAACCGGCTGACACCTGGACCGAGTTCAGAGAGTCAAGTGGCTCTTACTTGCCTTGCTATTCATTGTTATCCTTCTTCTCTATAGCAGATCCTGTACCAGACCAATGGCTAGGGAGGGACGGGGCTGCCGGTTGCGTGAAAGAGATTGAATTCCTGCTCACGCTCGGAAACCCCCACGACAGAATGCTCGGCGCTCTAATCAACACGCCTGAGCAGTTCTTCGTGCCGCAGAAGAATGCGGACCAATCTGATCAGGCCAGGCGTATTGTGCGAACCCCATTGTGGATGGCTGCAACCTTTGGTCAGAAGGCGGTCGTGGAGTTTCTTCTATCTCTTGATATCACGGATCGGAATCAGCTGTCGTGTGACGGGTTGCTTGCGTTCCCGCCGTGCAATCCTCAAGGCCGGGAGATCGTCTCCAAGATCAACACTTCCGTGACCACTCTTATTAACAAAGCCTCACAAAAACAAGCTCTACAACTGTTGAGGGCGGCGCACGGCATGTGGAGGTACAGCAGATTGCCAGTATACGAAGCCCTTCTTGAAAAAGGGGGGCCTGGAGCAGCTGACCAGCCCATGCAACTTCCAAACAACAAACGGTCGAGCACTTCGCTTTTTGGTGTTTTCCGGGGATCTAAGTCACATGATTCGGATGAACTGTTACTGCCACCAGTGTGCGGTGTCGTAAGAACCTGGGTTGACGGGTCCGTCTCAAGATTCGAGCCACTAGCAGTACTCCAGGTTCTCAAGAAGCATGGAGCAGGCTTCAGAGCTACAGACGAAAAGGGGCGTACGGCATTTGACTTTGCACTCCGAGAGGCCAAGAAGTGTTTGAAAGAAAGTGTCGTCTCAGGGTTGAAATATCTTGATGATAACCCACCGCTTTTGAAGGCGTCTGGCATGAGCTCGGTGGCACTGAGTCATATCAAAGTGGTGCAATATCTTCGTTCTGCTTTATAGATCGTTTTACAGTCGTTTTAGAGTAAGCTTACTGGGTGAATTTGAAGTTGCTGGTGCATACCTCATGCACTTGTTTTCTCATTTGTGTGTAGATGTAAATACATATATGCAGATTTGATAATTGGTTACGTTTCCTTACCTTATTTAAATACCGGGGCTTTGCACGTCCTCTGGTATCAAATTCTTGTGAAGACCTACCGATCACCTGGGTGATCACCCAAAGAGTAGATCCTTCCTCTACACCAGATCCAGCCGATTCGTTCGCCATTCCCTTGATTGTACAATATCCCCTAACTCAGTCTTTGGCTGGATGTATGGCTTGATCGCAGTTCGAGCTTTAGTCTTCTGCTCGAAAGCATACGCTATGCTTATCAACTTCTCCTCACTGAACGCTGCTCCAGCAAAACCGATACCAAAAGGCAAGTTCGGTGCCAAGACATCAAGATTGCCGAAGTCATCTTTCACAATCGGTGTGTCATCTGGGTGCCGGCCGAAAGGAACAGCTATGACGGGCGTGCCCAGAAGCGCGGCGGGACCAAGGATATATCTCGTTGGAAGTACCAGAGCGTCCAGCGAGTGGTTCTTCAAAGCCCCTGCGTACCCCAGTGGACCAGCAAGATACTGTCTCTCGGTGTAAAGCTCCCAGAAGAGGGGATCGGTGTTGCGAACGCCTCTGACAAGTTCTATATCCCAGACTTCAGTATTGTGTTCCGGATAGCCTTCACGTGGATCGTCTTGCGTCCAGTTTCGAAGTTCGGCGACCGTGGTGATGTTGTAAGGGTTGTATGTGAGCTTCGCAAAGTATTCCTCGAGGTTTACGAGGAAGTCTGCGCCCATAACCTGGCTGGACAGATTGAGCAGACGTGTAACATGGTCACCCACGGGAAGCCATACGTCGTCAACAATTTCAGCTCCGGCAGATCTCAGAATGTCTACTGCCGAGTTGAAGACTGAGATGGAGTAGTTGGTGTTTGGTAAAGGGGTGTCTTTGAACAGGTGCCTCGGAATACCAATTCGTTTCCCCTGGAGACCTGAGTCGACACAAGCCGCAGCATAGTCTGGCGTCTCTGTGAACGGTATGGCGGAAGTGTAGTTGTCTCGAGGATCTGGCCCTGTGATAGCTGCTAGTAAATGCGCAGCATCTTTCACTGTACGAGCCATCGGACCGACTACGTCCTGGTGCTCAGTAATGGGTATGACGAGGTGCCGTGAGACGAGACCGAGGGTGGGTTTGATCCCCACAAGATTGGAGACATCGCAGGGCATAGTAATCGATCCCAGAGTCTCCGTTCCAAGTGAAGCCCACGCGAGACCGATTGAAGATGCGATACCACTTCCTGAGGAGGACTCCAGCGGGTCTTGGTTTGGATGGTACGCCCCGATCGGCTGGCCCCCTCGAGCAGACCATCCAGCGCTGGAGTTAGTACCCCGGCAAGTCGCCCATTGAGCCATGGTGGCCTTGCCAAGAATGACCGCACCGGCTCTGCGGAGCTTGTCCGCTACGGTGCTGTCTTCGCCGACTCTTGCGCCGACGAGCGCGAAAGAGCCAGCAGTGTTATTCATCTTGTCGTTGGTGGCAATGTTGTCCTTCAGCAGCACTGGGAGGCCGTGCAGAGGTCCAAGAAGAGGTCCGCCTTGCGCCCGAGCTTGGTCTAGAGAAGCAGCGATGGAGACTGCATCAGGGTTGATTTCGGCGACGGCATGGAGGTCATCGTTCACCTCATCAATGCGAGCAACGTAGGCATTCACCGAGTCAACGCTAGTGAAGAGGCCGCTGTCGAGCCCTTGGCGTAGATCATCTAGAGTTACGTCTAGAAGGGGCGGGAAATTGTAAGTTGAAGGATCGCGGCAGAATGAAGCTGCATACACCGAACACAAAAGGCGGGAGACGGCCATGGCAAACCAAGATGATGCCATGCTGTTGGCGTTTTGAGTGCAACTGATGTGAGATTTGGTCTCACGAACCACTAACGCACTCCAATGTCAGAAAACGCTTCGTGGCGCAGGTGTAGCCGCGATATCAATTGACGCGTTCTTCTGGGCTGATACCAGCCTCAAATAGGTTCGGAGGATTACAACCCCGGTCAGCAATCTCGTGTTATCCAGCAAGGGGATTCGTGCGATTAGTGGGGTGTTTGTCTTACTTGCATCTTGATGTAGCTGCCTCATCTAGCTAGAGCGTTGAACAGCTGAATCTTGATAAGCTGCCGGAGATCAAAATACAACCCTGAGAGCCGTCGATGGGCCCTCGGTATGCATGTTCGGAGGAAATCACGGATTCAGTGGGGCTGTTCTCGGACCGGCCCCGGATTCACGGTAACAGCCGATACACTCTGATCGGCAGCAACCCGGCTTGCCCGGCACTCACCGCTTTTCACCGGATGATATAAGGACTGCTGCAATCGATCATGGTTTTATGAGCACCCTTTGCACAAGCGATATGCGCCCCGCTGACCAAGAAGAGTCAGCGGCCAGCTCCACAGTGTATTCGCTGGCAATGGCTGAGCGGCTGGATGCGCTCGCTTACGCCCATCCTGGGGTGGTAAGCAAGCCCAGCAGCGCGGTCTTGAAAACCTCGTGTCGTCTTCCATTTAAAACATCATCAGATCCAATTTCAAATGCGTTTTGCAGAGCAAGGTTCCGCCACTTTGCGGACTGGATCGAGGCGTGGTACAAACAAAACGCCTGTTCTGCCTGAGCGCCACCCCTGAAGCGTGGGGAAGTCCGGCATTACGATACTAGCGTCCGCCGAAGGTTCGCAACCGGCCAAGATGTTGAACCAAATCTACAACTTCTTCCTGAAAGAAGACGTCGAAACAGAGATCAAACGAACGCTCGTTCAACTGAACCTGACTCCACTCATGGCGGAAAACACTCCCGCGGGGCCCACCGGTCTCCCTCCTCGCAAGGGTATGCTTCTAGACCTCGTCTCCGATCTAGCTCAATCGGTCTGACAGCCTGCAGTTGACACATTCACCGGAGATGTGATCCATCACGACACGTACCCAGAGATCAACCCACTCACTTCATCAGACTGCTCCGGGAAAGCGGTTCTCATCACGGGTGCCAGCAAGGGACTGGGCAGGGCCATTGCGATCGGCTACGCCGAAGCCGGCGCATCTCATATTGCGGTAGCTGCTCGATCAGACGTCTCTTCTACTGTCGCTGCCGTCCGTGAAGCGGCAAAGAACGCTGGGCGAGATGAGCCCACAGTGTTTGCCCTCGAGATGGACGTCAGTGACATGGCCAGCGTAAGAGCGGCAGCGGAGAGGCTAACGACCGAATGGAGGCGGCTGGACATCTTGGTTAACAACGCCGGTTACATGGCCCCATTCAACTTGCTGCTGGACACGGATGATGATGAGTACATGAAGGCCTGGGATGTGAACTACTGGGGCACATACAGAGCCACCAAAGCGTTCTTGCCCTTGATGCTCAAGGGCGGCGATAAGACGATTGTCAATATGTCTTCAGTTGCGGCGCACTTCATGGGGGCCGGTGGTGGTGCATACCACGTATCAAAGTTCGCCCTCATCCGCTTTACCGAATTTGTTCAGGATGAATATGGTGATCAGGTACGTCTCACGCAGCCCGAGTCTGTGTTATACCTTACGGTCGAAACTGACGATGCAACTGGTAGGGGGTTCTCGCATTCTCCATCCACCCTGGTGGTATTCCGACTGACTTATCGTCAAACCTACCCGAAAAACTACAGTGTAAAAAGTTCGATTCTCTATTCTTAACAAAAAATGCTGACGTCCGAGTAGTCAGGATGACCGATACCCCAGAGCTAGCTGCCCATTCCATTCCCTATCTTACCAGTAAGAAGAGGGAGTGGCTTGGTGGAAGATGGCTCAGCTGCATGTGGGATATGCCAAAGCTGATGACTATGGAGAAAGAGATTGTGGAGAATAATCTGTTGAAGTTCAAGTGCATGGGCCTGTAAAAGAAGGCTCAGTCAAGTTGGATGTTGGTATTTGAGGGGCGCATGAAGTAACAAGAAGCTTTTGACGATGTCCAAATTTAAATGAAATGACACCAGTCCTCCATGGAATTGGATTATTGATCCTACGACAGGCGTGGTTCTTAGCACACTTGACTGCAGTTTGCATCGTGCAATCGAACTGAAATAAAAGAATCTTCCCGCAGTGCTGGTGACGTTAAGCCTACTCAAAAGACCCGATATTAGTTGGGCATTTCAGCATTGTCTCGCTTGGCTGCATGTCATACTAGACAGCCGAGCCGCAGTGCCGTCTGGGCCTTGGCAAGGCATTCAAAAACAACATCAGGCTGCGTGCGGCTTTTCCCGCATCAGCCGCTCACGAGCATCCTTAGCAAACATTGCAAAGATTTGGAGTCCCGAGTATTCAAAGCTTTTCGTCCCTCATATTCGTGTACAATCGGCATGTTCCGATCAAAAGGCCGGACTCACGATGTGCAGGGCTCTAGGCGTGAGCGAGGGATCTTCACCCTACCAGCCGGCCCACGGTGGCAGCGAGATGCACGATTGCCCGGTATCTTCCCGCCTTCGACTGCTTCATATCCACCCGGAACCAAGACTAATGTCATGACCTTCAAAGGGAATGAAACTACCAGCGAATCCCAGCATGCGGCAGGACCTACCGGACAGCCAGGGCAAGAACCACCTGCCACAGACGAGCGATTTTGGGTTCGGTGTCTAAGAATGGTCTTTGTGACTTTCATTTACAAGCCGATCAAATCGTTGTTATGGATCATGAAACCTCTCGTGGTTTATGTTCTTGAGCTGCTCGAAAGTTTCAGCTCGGTTGCAGCGGCACCGCTTGCCATTTTCATGATGGCTTGGGTCTTCATCGGGCTTCCCTGGTTGATAAGCACCGGCGTGCTTTAACATGTTACGGGCATTTTGAGTCATTACGAGGTTTATAGAATATCTCAAGCTGTCAAGACGTCTTAGTTCTTTGGCTTCGGCCAGTCCTACGTTGATATTTGCTAATCAATCATCGAACCCGCGTACAATCGAAGAAATCAAAATTTGAGACTGGGCCTCTAAGCCCCCTATTAATGACATGCGAATTTTAAAAACAGTGTGATTTTATTTTGGAGTTCGAATTGAAGAGATTCCTTGCCAATTCAGCCTGCATATTACAAACCTGCAACATCACAATGGCTGCAAAGCCAACAGGCTTGAAGCCAGTCTGGTGTTTTTCCTGGGAATGTCCCAAAATGAGACACGAAAGGTTCAATCCGGACTGTAGTGATTAGCACCTCGAGAATCACCAGCCTTTTAGCTGAATCATGATCTGGACACGCTAATTACATCACCGCAGCACACTCTCGTGGCCTGCATGTCTCGCTAAGTGAGACACCTGAGTATGCATTCAATGGTGTGAGATTGATTCGGTGTACCGCCCAATCGCCAACAGACACATATCATTACTGCCTAAGCTTGGCAGTATGAGGCTGTATACTTTAGGAGACTATAAATGAAACTTGTCTACACGCGCCACGAATACTTGGAAGGGAGGATCAAGCTACCTACGTTATACCCCATTTCAACCTTTCCGCTTTTTCTGTCGACAGTTTTCTGCAAATGAAAACCAACATGTCTCTCCACCTCAGGCACACCTGCAAGATATGCCTGAACTTTTACATAGACGATTCATGTCCGTTGCCAGAGAAGATGAATTCATTTTCTAATGGCCCAGGGACAAAATACCGCATGAATATTTGCCTCGAAGACTTCAAACACGGAGCTCATATCGCTTGTCCTTTGGCTACCTTTCTTGTTGACTTGATTTTCCAACAAAACGCTGGTCTTCTGAAAGATGAAGACTCGAAAACTCTCATGCTATGGGTCGAACCATATGCATTGGATTTCCAGAAATCAGCGATTCCTTGTGCCCTTGTCAGCTTCGGATTTTGGGACTCAAATACTCACTGTTCTGAACCATCCTCTGGTTTGGACGGCTGGGAACTGCGTATAGATTTATTCATTCCACATGGTAATTCACCCCATCTTTAGAGTAATCTATAACCAGGGTATAAATACTGACGAACTGGATAGAACAAAAACAAGAATTGACGGCCGCGCAAATAGACGAGTTAAGCGTATGCAAAGTCGAACCCCCTCTAACGAAGCGCGTTGATGTAACTGCGCAAATGGAATTGCGGCAGATGCTCAATTATTGTCAGAAGTATCATGAGAAATGCCGCGCCAATAGGAAATCATTTTCTCCAAAAAGACTAATACACATTGAGGAAAGAGATGGGAAGTTCAGTCTGAGAGTGCGCCTCCGAACCGGCTTGGACATGGCAGAGCCGTACGCGGCACTAAGCTATTGTTGGGGCGGAGACCAACCTGGCAAAACAACAAAAAGTCGCCTCGAGGCCTACAGTTGGACAGTTCCCTGGGAGAACATCGGCAAAACCATTCAAGATGCAGTTGAAGTTACCAACAACCTTGGCCTCAGCTACTTATGGGTAGACGCTTTCTGCATAGTCCAGGATGACCAGAATGATATCGACGAGGAGATTCCCCAGATGCCAGACATATGCAACCAGGCAGTTGTTACAATCGTGGCCAGCCGCGCTCAAGCTTGCGCCGACGGATTCTTACAATACCCCCCACTGGAGAACATTGCAGACCTCATCGTTCCGCTCAAATTGAGGCTTTCCAGGTTTTCAGGCGATCTGGAAGCAACTGCGTTTTCTTTGAAACACGAGTACTATTGTTCACCACCAACAGAGACCCGGGGATGGTGTTTTCAGGAAAAATGGCTTTCAGTAAGACTGCTGGAGTTTGAGTACGAGCGAGTACATTGGTCTTGCGCGTCCACGGAGCAATATCTTGGTGAAGCGCAACCCGCAGAGAGGCTTGACAGGTTTCAAGAAAACTACAGACGATTCATGATCAGTGCCCAAGGGAATGGTTCCAAAGTGACCGGCCTTTCTGAAACATACACGTCTACACCTGCCATGCATCGTCTATGGAGAAGGAAAATTGGAAAATTCACCCATGGTAGGCTCACTAAGCCCGAGGACCGAGCTATTGCGATATCCGGTCTATCTCAGATGTTCAGTCGCAAGCTACAAGACGCCTACTATGCTGGACTTTGGGGGCAGTCGCTCCCTCTGGATCTTCTGTGGCAAACACGTGCATGGAAGGCCGAGCCCACTCTCAGGCTTCAAAACTATCAAGGGCCCTCATGGTCTTGGTTTTCGGGAAACCAACCTATATCGTTTGCGTTCCATCAACACAATGATTTCGAATGCCAGATCGACGTGTTGAATGTTGAAGTAAGTTTGGATTCTAAACTGAACTCTTTCGGCGGTGTTCGGGAGGGCCGCATTACTATGAAGGGACACCTACGACGTGCGAGAGTCCTAAATCCAAATATTTCTCGTCAGTCTCGTGCGGAATACGACCGCATTCGCCACAAAGCTTCGTCGATAATGAAGTCGGAGGAGGCGGTTCCACGTGACGCCTTTGGCGAATACGAAAAAGAGGATTACGTCCTAGTGGACCCTGAATGCCTCTTCATGGGGTATGAAGCCGACGCTGAGGAGAATGGGGCAGCAACAACGCGAAGAGAACCAGCTGTCGAGATCGGAATGAACGATACAACTTCTATCACAGAGACCTTGCATGGTGGATTTGCTGGGGAACACAGCACGCTTGACGCGGATTCATCCGACTCATCAGATTGGTCCATTCCATTGGGAACGTTGAGGGGAGACCTCTCGACGCCCTCCCTACCGTTTTCTCAAGACTACGACCTCGACCGTTTCGGTACTCTTGTATCAGGAAGAATGCAACCAGACGCACTAGAGACGGAATTCATCTCCGGCAGTTCTTCAGAAAAAGACTACATCGATGTAGAGCTGTTAGAATTCGGCAAATGTGAAAGTAAATACGAAAGGTCTGGCCCAATCGGGCTTGTCTTGAGAGAAGTTCTCGCAAATTCCCCAGAGACCCTCAGCCCACGGAAATTTTCTCGATTAGGCACATTCAGATTTGAAGAAACTTACGCGGCCTTGCGTCCACCGGCGCTTGACGCGACTCGATGGCGGACGATTGTACGCAGTCAGTTAGATTGGTTTTCAGGCTGCGACGAGGAGGTCATTGAACTTGTTTGAGATGGCCCCAAAACTATGAGTCTAGCTATTATATCCTGAATAAGAATTGATGTGTTTCATTTTCTTGGGCAAGGTTTTCTTCTCTTATCATAATTAAAACTCAAACCATCTACCTTTCTGGCGTCTTTATAGCTATCTGAAGCGTTGGGTGGCCTGGCCGTACGTGGGCGACTTGGTGACAAGAGAGAGGATTGAATGAGTCCCGATTGAAGCCTTCTGAGTGAACCACCTCTGTCATTTCCACGGGTGTTGAGTCCTACGTCGAGTGCGTCCGTGACAAGAAATGTGCTTGAGCATTGATTGGATCACGACTTCAAGCTTTTGTTCTACAGGAATAGCAACCTGACAATGGGAAAATGCAGCCTCACACAGCCTGATCATTTGTGTTTCAGTCGCAACGATCCTCTTGCCGTTCTGGCAGAATGTCCCACTGCATCTTTCGATCAGAGGCTCTCACTCACACACATGTATGCTAGGGCTGTAGAGGTATGCGCTGTGAGTGGTTCAATCAGGGGCAGACGGGCATGTTTACAGGGGGGCAACAACCGAAGCGAGTCTTGGCGGCTGCCTTGCACACCCCTACATTTTGCTGGTTACATTCAACGACAAGCTCGCTGTTTGATTCGACGCCTGCTTGCTTCTCAAAGGATCCTTCCGCCGCTTATGCAGATCATCGTTGGTGTGGTGGAGCACGAAGTCAGCAGAACACAAGCTAAAACCTCAATGCCTCCCCGCCAAGTCGAGAGGCTGGAGTTTCCCAATGTCAGCACCGACTTGGGCATAGTGCTGCGAGTTGAAAGGCATTCGACATGGCGTTCAACCTTCGTCCGAGTTCGAGGGACCCCTCACCGCAATCTCAGATGAGAGACCAGCAGTACAGCGTCTCGCCGGTCTCACCGAATCTCTCCCGGCGCACATCGGAGACACGGCTGGGGCCAACTGATGCGGAGAGGCCGTCATCGGAAAGCCGAGTCAAGCGCGCCGGCGGCGCTGAGGCCCAAGTTGCTGAAGTCAACGACCCGCTAGTATCTGTTGATGGGCAGAATCAGACAAGATCGTACAAGCCCGTTGCCACAGATGACCAGGCCCACGGCAAGATCTCAGGTCGCAAAAACTACAGTGCCACGGCACCCACCATCTTCGCCGACTTCGCTGTAGTTATCTTGCCGTTAGCTGTCATCGTCTTCATTGTACTAGTATGGCGTCTCGACGGCTCACAAGTTGGAGACGATCTCTCAGCCTGGGAGAACGCAATCACCGTGGTATGTAGAGCCACCGTCATAATTACCACAGAAGAGTCGACTATGGGTATGATGATGCTGACAATTTGAACATAGCTTGCCACGGCATTCCCTATCCTCTTTGCGTCGGTTATTGGCCGTCTGATGTCGGAGGCTGCTCGCTGGAAGCTTGAGAAGGGAGGAACCATGGGCTTCCTCGAGCAGCTCATGGGCAGCAGGACCGTTGGCTCAACTGTGATCACCCTTTTCCAACTCCGAACGTTGAATTTCGTTGCTATTGGACTGTTCCTCGTCTGGGCGTGTTCACCCCTGGGAGCACAAGCCTTCCTGCGTATGATGGACACGAGTCTCGTACCTGATCCCAGCCCCGTCGACATAGCCTATTTCGACACGCAAGCGCCTCTCGCAGATGGCGTATCGTCGGGACAGGGCAGCAGCGTCGTGGACAGTCTGAACAGACCGAAGCTTGCGAGTCTGGCAACACTGTACACAATCCTCGTCGGAACACCGAAGGCGAATAAAATCGACGCCATGGACCTGTGGGGCAACGTGAGAATCCCTTACTTGAGTGAGGATGCAGATAGTACGTGGAGGAGCATCTCGAGCAACCCCGAAGAGGTCGAATACTCGTCGCTGGCCGGTGTTCCAGTTCACTATGCTGGAACGGGAAACGCAACCTTTTCTCTGGAGTCGAGTTACATCCGCCTCGTATGCCCAAACGCTACCAAGTTCCCCGCTTCGGATATCGCCAAGGGCACTGCGAACAGGACAGCCAAGGCCAACGTGACGACCGATTACATGACGGAGGAATACCCTAATGGAACATGGCGAGGATACGACTACCAACGAGGGTCCGGAGGCTACATCTCAACTCAATGGGGAATTGCCATTGACAGGTTCGTCGACCTGTACTGGATAACCCATGGAAAGGAGGGACAGGGATGGGACTGGATGCCAGCATATGCAGACAACGGAAGCCTGGCCATGTTTTCCAACGAGACCGGAATCACCGCAGGCCCGACGAAATTTCTACTTCGAATGGCTCTGGCTCAACCTCAAATCACCAAGAAGAACCGCGACAACCTGGAGATCAGTTGCGACATCACCCAGAAGTACGTCGAGTCACGCGTCAGTTGCTCGTACCTCGCGGGCCAGCGATCTTGCCGAGTCATCGAGCAGCGATTGTCACAGAAGACCCATGCGCCGGAGCAAATCACCCAACTATCTTTCCCTCGATCTTTCGACTTCTTCGCCGGCGAGATGCCGGTCGCCACAGGCCGGGATATGACCGGCTTCATCGATCCGACTTTGTACTATCTCAAAGACCCGACCTACGAAAACATTTCTTCTGGCACGGCAGTCTTGATGGATGAGCTCGACACCTCGAAAGTCGGCGCACGCTTTGGACAGCTGCTCAACACGTATCTCACCCTTAGCCAAGTTTCCAGCACGATTGCAAACACCAGCACCGAAGCGGATGCCGTTTTTCAGCCCAACATCACCTTCATAGGGGAGTCGTCGACCCTGCTGGAGACATACGTCATCTCAAAGCTGTGGATATCACTTTGCTTGCTGTCTGCCGTCGTTCTTCTGGCGGGAGGCATTCTCAGCGTCGTGTTCATCCACTTGACCCACGGCCCTGAGATTCTCGGCTACGTCTCTACGACGATCCGGAACTCGAAGTACATTGATCTGCCGTCAAGTACAACTTGGCTGGATGGTTCGGAACTGACCAATGAGCTGAAGAAGTTGAGGATACGGTACGGGTTCATTCGCGACGAGTCGAGGCAGCCGATTATGGCCGTCGGCCACGAAGAGGAAACTGCTTGGATCAAAGATGTTCTAGCTAGGAAGTAGATGATGGAGAAATGATATGATTAGGGCAACTACGATGAACTTGGATTTCTTAAGTGAAAGTGACTCTCGATGCAAAAGCTGCATGGCTCCTCCTGCGTTTGGTCTTTGAGACTCCATGTGGGAAGGCAGTCCCGGCTTCACAAGTCGAAATCGGGGAAAGAACTATTGATGCCTCGCAGGACGGCACCTCTCTTGAGCGCGTGACTATTACTTGTCCATTTTCAACGTCATTCTTCATCCCTCCCAAACGTCAACAAGTCTTCAACGAACATCAGCAAGTCTTCGCCAAAGCATCAACAACTCTAACCAACGCTGCGTCACCACATTATTTCCCCTGACATTCTCCATATCGCATCAGCATCATCTCGTTTTATAACACAAGAACGTCATAAAATGTCTCCTGGCGCCTCCAGCTCCGAACGGGATGGCACGAATGGGCCGCCTGATTCTTCTCAGTCACATCAGCTTACCTCGTCCTCCGACTTGGAGGGTTCGCCAGCTCCAGTCGATGCTCAACCATCAACTTCCCGGCAGACGGGGGCGACTGGACCTCCAGCTGCACCACAATCACCTCGAAGGCCATACGCTGCATTCCTCAGGAATCGGCCTGCTTCGTCTTCTCCTCAACCAAGATCAACTCCCGAACTACCTAACAGTAGACTTCCTGGCTCGCCTAGACCAGCTCCATTCGATGCTCAACAATCCACTTCCCAGCAAACGGGCGCGAGTGAGCCTCTCGCTGCACCACGGCCCGTTCAATTGTCATACGCTGCGGTCCTTAGGTACCAGCCTGCTTCGTCTTCTCCTCCACCAAGATCAAGTTCCGAGCTACCGAACAGCAGACTTCCTGGTTCGCCTGTAGCAGTTCTTCGGTCGTCGCCACCGATAGCTCAGGGTCGAACATCTCGGCTTGCACCTATGATGAGGTCATCTCCACTTCTGAACGGCACGACCAGATCTCCCAGCTTGAGCAATCAATCTCCTGTGCTTCTTCCTCTTCAGAGATCAACTCCCGATCCAGCGGGCCTTAGACCTCCTGGCTCTCCCCGGCCAGCACGTCTGACGTCTCCGTCGAGCTTCAGCAGTGATGCAGGCCAGTTTCCCCCTCTCCAAACGTCAATTATCGGACAGACGGGCGAGAGTAGGCCTTCGGAGGCGCCCCAGCTAGCATGCCGTGGCTCTTCTTCCGAGCTACCGACCTTGGCTGGTGCTCACACATCGACGCGTGCCACCACAAATGACAACGTACCGATCCCCTCCGCCCAAAATAATGCAGCACAGGAGATACCTGCGCCGAACCCGCCGGGGACTTCACAGGACGCTATGGACTGGACTCCTGACGTTGACGTTACGGTCGACGGCACCAGCCGCTCGGGAACAGGAGATATACAACAGCCGACCCAAACACAGCAACGCCAGGACGGTTCACAGATGTGTTCTACGCCTCCACCACCTCATTCTGTTTCAAGATCTCGTTCTCCGCGCGCGAGAAATCAAACAGGTTTCCGAAGCCGCGAGGATAGTGCACAGTATGTGTCACTTCCAAGCTTGCGGCCATTGATTGACTAACATCACCTAGGAACAGCGGTGCTCTCCGAGGGGGCCCTTCCGTTCAACCAACTCAGGGTAATATCCCGCCACGCAATATTCCTGGGGCTACTTCAGCAGTGCCTACAGTTCAGGCACATGCCTCCTCGAGTAATGATTTTACAGTACCGTCAGATCTGCCTCAACCGAGGCCAGAGACCATCTGGAGAGACGAACTTGACGGTGAGTCCATGGAGATAGACCGTTCGCCACATCCCTCAAATGACGGGAGTTCAGCTAGCCCCTCGGTGCCGGAGCGAACTCATGGATCTTCATCTGAGAATATACTCAACGATGACTCAGTCACCCCTCAGTCTAGTGCCGACGATGACCTCGCCGATCCTAGCTTCCATGCAAGCTCTGCATTTGAAGAACTCACGCAAAACACTCCATTGGAGCACGACACACGACCGGAAGACCCCTCCAGAGATAGCTGGCCATCTTGGCCGCAGAGTAGACAAAGTATGCCCCTCCCCCATCCCAGCTCTATCCTATTGTCTGAGGGACAACAAACCCTTTCTCTGCCTCACGAGCCACCGCAGACAGTTTCTTCGATAGCCCAGCCTCAAACGGACACGGGGCTTGAGGAAGATCTCGGGGATTTTAACGTTGAGCCCGAGTCATCCAGTTCCGAGTCGCCTTAGATGCAGTCGCTTGGTCTAGTTTAAATAAGGAATGGATTGTTTAGAGCGCGGATTATTACGAATGATGGAGCGGTTGACCATTAGCCCAGCGTCACATGCAGAAATAGATGTTTACTTGCGACGAGACTGCTTAATGCCTACTGCCGTGATCTGAGAACCGCTATCATCTGCCAGAAAGCTATTTGATCCTAAGGACAAGCACCGGAATGCCTCTTGACATTTTAATCGCAGCCATCAGAACATACTGATCACCTGGGAGTTTCTTTGCGCACCGGTCCGACCACGGACCCGTGCCGACCAACTGGGAAACCGACGACCATCTCCGAGCCTCATCGTCGGTCTGAGGGCCATTTTGAGAAATAGCGTCGTCGAGTCCTGTAGAATGGGAGCTAATCATCGCCCAAATCGAAGCTTGAGCGTCGTCATTTGTGTTGATGAAGCAGCCCAGGCGGTCTTCCCCCGCAATTTCCTTGACGGCAACGGTGGCCTTGCTGCTGTAAAGATGAGGGGAATCAAAATGCGTGACCGAACATTGGAGAACGACTTGGCGCGCATGCGACTTGGGGAGTTTGAAAACGTCGAACCCATTATTCTCTGCCTCCAGTCCTGGGAACGTGCCGGGCGGGATTGTTGACCTGCAAATTCCAATCCGGAGCGGATCGTTGTCCTCCAGCGAGACGGTGAACATGTCCAATCCCCTGAAATCCTCTTCGACTTGTTGGTCCGATATCTTCAGGTACATCGGAAGCGGGTCGTCAAAGCGGATTCCGGCCTGTGGGATGTAGTAGATGTAGGGCGAGCTCAGTCTGGACACTGACAAATTAGTGTTGGGTTGGAAGTTCTGCATCTCAATGCAGAGAAATCCATTCAGCGATCCTCGGGCGCCATCGAGGCTTTCCACAATCATGCACTTTGGCCACAATAAGCACCTACGTCCTCCATTGACCCGGGTACTCGGCAGCTGGACATGTAAACCGCGGCTAGTGATGGTTGGGGGCGTATTTAGGAGCACATCGGGGTGCCAGCTGATGTCCGCCGACCAAGGCTGTAACGTGATCACGTATTTCCACCTCCAAGTCACTAGAAAGCCAACTCTGTGGCCCTGGAGATCGACAATTTTGATATCCTTGAAAGCACTGGGTGCCGTTGCCAGAACGCCGCATGTGGTTGTCTGTCGGGAAAGGCCTGTCCACAGCAGAATGCTGAGGTCCTCTGATCGGCTCGCCGGTTATGCGCCCACTTAGCTGTGGATGTTGAAAGCTGACAATCAGGCTAGTGGTTGGGATCGGTGGAAAAGCGAAGCACCCCCATTGGTAGCTAAGATGAACGGATTTGTTGCGCATCTTGCTGCATCTGTCATTGGCCGCAGCCGGCTGCATCATCAGTAGCGGTTCAGATAGAGCTGGATGACAGCCTGATGGAAAGTCAGCAGAAGCTTGTCCGTCAGATTGTCCGTAAGCAACCAACTTTCCCTGGATCACAGCATCACAAAAGTAAGCAAAACACAGTTGAAGCATCATTCACCATGGCCTCCCTCCAAGCATCGACGTGGCGGACTCTTGGCCTGTCTGTCGCAGCAAGCTACACGGTCCTCGGGGCGTTGGACGTCCTCCTTCCGTACCGGGCGGGGTATGAATTCTTCGGGCTCCCGCCGTCGGACGCGGTAGGGCGACTGGTGCCGCTCCTCGGAGTACGGGACCTGGCAATCGCAGCAGCGCTGTTCGCACTCGCGCGGCAGGGCAAGGGTCCGGAGATGGGAACGGTGATCCTCGCTGGCACGATCCTCTGCGTCTGGGACGCCGTGGCCATTTGGCAAGCAAAAGGGCCGAAGTTGTGAGTAGCCTGGCTAGCGAAATGAGACCGGGCTCGCTGACATGATGACACTCGCAGAGGCGGAACCATCGCGGCCGGGGTGGTTGTCGTGACGGCCATCGGCATTGGACTGGTGCGGTCATGAGACGAGGCAGCCAGGGGATGGGTAGCGCAGCGCAAAGTGAAGGGGCGATTCGGTCCTCATGATCCCATCACCGAGGCTGCGCGTCTGTGGTTTCTCCCAGGGTCCTGCAGCTGGGTTGAGGCCAGCTTGGTGGCATGACGGGTGGAGGAACGAGATTGGCGTGGGCGAGCTAGGTTCCGTGGTTCCTTAGGCGTGTGTGGCTTTGGGGGTCTCCCGTGCGCCAGACGTCATCCGTCGTCAGAGTCATCAGGGGACGCGCGGGCCGAGAGCTTTGGCAGCTGTCGCGACTCGCATTGGATGTTTCTGAGCTTTCCATGCAGCGGCATCAACGGTCGTTTAAATCGATAAAGGCATTTACCAGACGGTAGGTATCAAAGCAGCCGACGTCTCCGAGGTGATGGAGCTGCAACATCAGATGCAAATGGCAAACAAACACATCCCATGGAGAAAGTTCAGCAAATGGGAGCTTGCCATGACAGCTTCCCCCAATCATGGAGCTGAGGATCCTCAGGCACAAAGTGCAGCTTCGGGCAGGGACTGGGCAGGGCAGGCACTAGAGGCAGGCACTGCTTGCCGTGTAGTGATGCAATAGAGAGGGGCAGTCACTGCCTGCACAGGTGCGCTTTCCCCAGGCTCAAGGGTCACGGGCGGGGTAAAACCAGGTCTTATGCAGCAGCTGCGGCCAAACAGCGTCCCTTCTCTGCGCGAAAGTGTCTCCCGACCCCCAGCGAAGTGAGTGACAGACCACATTCTCGACCTGCTGGACTGGCTTCTACCTATCGAAGCTCTCCGTCCCATGTGCCTTGTGCCTGAGCCAGCAAGCGCCCATTGCCATACCAACCTGCCTGCTTTACTTGCTGGCTTGATTGTTGCTTTCCAGACTGAAGCGAGGTGGCTGACGTCCGAACGAGTACAAAACACCACCACCTCCCATTCAGCCCCTCTTTCCTCCCGCCTACATTAACAACATCGACACTACAACCCATACCCATCGCGAACCAAACTTGCACTTGCGACCAACCGGATATCCTGAATCATACAGCTTGTCCAGCCCACGAAAGCAAGGCGGAAGAAGCTTTTGCACATCTCAATACCACCGAAAAACAAGGCGAGACATCCCTCGACCAAGAGACAGTTCGCCCCGTTCGACCGCAGATACGAACCCAGAACCAAAGGTCCAAACAACCAAGAACCATCAAACTACCCCGGCAAAGCACCAATCCACCATGGCCGACGACAGCACCAACAACACGCAGCAACCCGCCGTCGACGAGACCCCCATCTCGCCCTCTCGCGGCGACCGCAAGAACTCCCTTGAGGCACACCTCCAACACCGTCCCGACCGGGCGGAACTCGTCGAGAGTGAGTCTCGCCCGTCACCCAATCCCTCGCAATTCGCCTCCTTTGCCTCACGGCCTCACTTCCCTGTTTTCCCCTTTTTTCGAACTACCACCGGACCCCTGCAACCACTCTTCCCTCCAAACCCCACCACCCGTCTGCCCGCCTCACCCGCCGATCCCAACCACTAAACCCAGAGCATTCACCCGCCGGCGCATCATGAACATCACCCCATGATATCCCCAACTAGCAAACCCGTGAGCATCGTGACCACAGAGAGACTGACCACAACCCGCCTCGCAGAGAACATCCTTCCCGCATCCAACGCCGCGCCGTCTTTGATCGCCCACCAAAAGGAGCTCGAGATGCACATGCGCGCAGACTCCCTCAACGACAAGCTCTCCCACCGTCCCGACCCCCAGGAGCTCGTCAAGGAGGGCGTGCTCAAGGAGGACCCGCGCACCGCTGAAGACAAGTACGCCGAGGCCATCGAGGACGAGTACGCCAAGCGTGAGGGTGGTGCTTAAAGACGTCCCGTTCACAGCCTCATCAAGACTACCCATGAACTGGGGCGGACGGGATTGATTGTGGAGGAGTAAACCCGGCACTCTTGCGATTGCGATGCGACGTCAACGAGCCGCTGCGGATGACTTGCAATACGATGTAGGATCAATCGCACTTTGCAGTTTACATGTGGAGGCGGACGGGTCCCTTGTTTTCCTTGATGAGATATGAATAAACATCCAAACCGAATCACACCCAAAAACAGGTCGAATTGACGCTGGAACCAGGCAATGCGGGACGTCTTTTTCCTTGCAGATGGTTATCCTTAGCTAGCTGATCTACTTGTTTCCCAACATATCACAAAAAACAATAATCACTGCACTCAATCACGAACAAACATGCTCGCGCCATCGTCTCCATCAGCCCTATCGTAAATGCTACCATGATGCACGCAATCAAGATGCGATGACATTTCAGGGTCCCCATCCCCATCCGTCTATTCTTGGAACACTCCCGCCCGTTCGAGGGTCGTTTACATGTGAACAGGCCCCTGTCGGATTCGCATGACCTCATCGCCTTGCTCCGAATTCCAGAGCCAGTCCATCTATCCCAATTTTCTCCTGCACTTCGGAGCTGTTGTTCCCTGCCTGCCAGGTCAGCGGGCCCAGGCCTGGCGTGGTGGTGTCTCTCTCCTCTCTGAAAGCCACTCCAGCACTCATAGCTGCCATCTGCCCTTGCATGAAAGTACCATACTGCGGTAATGCAGGGCATTCAACCGCCGCAGCGAATCACCGGCCACCCGACCGCCCAGCGTTGCAGTGCCCGTATATACCCAGCTCCTCGGGGCATTTACTCGGGGCCTCGCTCACTCACTGGCAGGGAAAACAAGGAAGGGGACCACTGAGACCTCAAGGGTCCACGGGGCGGAGGACATGTTTTGCAGCAGCCGGATTCTGCACGTCAAACAGGCACGGGACGAGAAAAAGAACGAAGCAAGTCATTCACACGACGGACAGGCATTCACTTTCGAAAATAGTAACTGCAAAACATAATTATGGGAAACCGAAAGGGGAAGGAGGTTGAGCAATTGGGGGAAAAAACAATGATTTGTTTGAAACCAGGTGTTGTTGAAGAAGACGCTGTTGGCTGCCAATGCACCACCCGCGAACCCCAATCTAATCTAAACAGGCACATATACACACTGCTATGCTATGATGGTACAACAATCTGCAAGTAATCAATCCCGTGCCTCCCTCATGCCCTATGGGCCCGTCGTCTTGGGTCCCTCCGCGTGCATCTCGCATTATAATCCTTGCCCGTGAAAAATCTCCAAATATTTCTCCGATATCCCATAAATGATACAAGTATGCCGTACAGATGTTGTCGCTGCCGCCGATGCCCCCTGATGTCTTAGTCCCCTAACGCCAATGTATGCAAAACAACAAGATGATGATGATGATGATGAACGGTGATGTGGTATCGACGTCGATGGCTCAGGATCGACGGAAGGTGCCGCCGTAGTTTGGTGACGGGGCGCCGTGCTCGTAGCCAGACTGGTTGCGGTTGACCACCGTGACTCTCTTGGATGAGACCTTGCTCGAGGACATGTGGTTCTCGGCGCCGTGGACGCGGTGGTAGACGGGGTCGGCTGGTGAGAGCGAGCGAGGGGTGTAAGAGCCGTTGGAGGATGGGTAAGAGCCCGAGGACGCGGTGTAGGCGCTGCTGATGGAGGGAGCGGCCTGGTGGATGATGACTGGTCTGGAAGACATTTTGTGTGATATGAGGTTTTGTTTGTAAGGTGTGGTGTTGAGCTTGGTCTCGAGAACGGTGACTTGGTCGAGATGAGAGAAGATGAAGACTCGGTTGAGGAAGATGGCTTTGTGTAGACAGATGTTTGGTTACTTGCTTGGTGAGAGACAAGAGCAGGAAGAGGAGAGAGGCCGAGGGCAGGATAGATATATACTTGGAAGAGGAGGACTGTTTGCAAACACACTTGATGTGGGATGGGATGGGATGCCTCTATCAAGTACACTGGTACGGGGGCATAGCCATCAGCACTTGCCGGAGCCAGGGTCAAGCTGGTCGTGGGTACAGCAGACGGGACCCATCTGGGTTGCCTGCCTGGCCATGCCATGCATCCGGACCATGCCAGGCCAGGCCGGGAGAAAGACAGCCCTGGGGAAAGTCTTGCAGCCGTGTACGCGGCTGAGCACCAAGTGGAAAAGTGGCCAGGAGACAGGATGTGGTGGTCGCTGGCGCTGGGCGACGGACGGGCGAAGGTGGACAGGCAGTGGGGGGCGGGTAGCATCATGGAGCCCCCTTGGACCTCGGACCATGAACCTTGGAACCTGGGGCTGACCGTGAGAAAGAAGGGTGTCGCCTTGCTGCTGGAAGTCCTTGGGCAGCTTTGTCATATCCCAGGCCACTGGATGCAGGGACCGTTGGGCACAGGATGAGGGCAAAGGTGGTTAGTCTCTGTTTGTTAACGTCCTGGATCACCGAAGAAGCAGGGAAGAGCGTTGTTGTTTGATGTTGCAGGTGCAGCAGAAAGGGTGGTGTTGCATGGTGGACCCGCCAGCATGGAAAGGAAACTCTTGCTGGAAAAGTCCTGCCGATGCCTCAGTAACTTTGTCAACTTCGACCCGGACCAACGTCCCGGCGAATGACAGAGCTTCTGCTGCGCGAGAGCAGTGCCCCGGTGGCGAACAACACGGAATGATTGGGCCTGACGACAACTGCAGGGCGCATTCGCCAGGGCGATGATTGACGGACTGCCGCTCTGTTTCGGCCTATTACTGCCGCCTCCAGGTGTGTGTACTTTGTTGCGTCCGTGGTGAACCCTTTGCTTCATGACACTGGCATTTTACGCCTCCCAAATTAAGCGCCGTTGATATTGTCATCTTGCTTCGTCATGCGCGCAACGGGAAGCAAGTGCAAATCGTACCAGAAACCCGGGGTGCATGCCAGCCTGCTTTCATTACGAAGCAGCAACGCGCGTTTATGCAGCCTTGAGCCTGTGGCTGCTCGGCGCCCAGACTTCTTCAGCTTTGGGGGCTATTTTGCAGTGAAAAATGGAAAAAGCTGACAGTCCAGGAGGCCCTCACCGTCTGTCTGAAGTCTGTCACTGTCTGGACTAGATCAGGCTGTGGCATAATTAGATAGCCTGGGCTGGAGGGAGCATGGGCATGGTTGGCTGCTTCAAGCGCCGTGCAGCAAAAGCTTCGAGGAAAGGCCCCGAATGGTCCGACGTGGGTTGTACGTGTCCGATGTCTTCGAAATCCGAAGAACATCTTCTCTAGAGTGTGAAAGGCCGAATCTGGCATTCCACAAAGTTGAAAATTTTTCTTCTTTTTTCTGCCATCGATGTAGGCTGGCTTAGACCCCGGCGAAGCGACGCCATCGCTGCCCAACCTCCCAACCCATGGCCTGATGGTCGATGTTCCTCGGTCGTAGGTGCAATCTTGCTTTTCTGCCCTCTCATCTCAGAGTTTCCACTCAAACGGGACCGCCCGCCGGAGACAAGCAAAAATGTCTGTGTTTTTTCTCGAAGCGGCCCAGTCGGGCTCTCCAACGGGTCAGAGAGTTCGGATCGTGCCTGATGTTTTGAAGATTGCTGGGGGGAAACCCTGTCATGCGGGCTGCGACAGCGACCCAACTGGCCGCCATCCAGCCCTTTCGATCGGGTCTCCAGCGGGTGAGTATGCATGTGGCAGCGATCGCTCCAGTAGCGCAGGTTGTCTGCAGCATGTAATGCAGTGAATGCACGAAATGGGCAACGGATCGCGGATAGCAGTCTGCTGCGAGTGCTCTTTTCGCCGTGTGGAGTGGTTCATGCCTCTGGCGTGCAGACGGAGACGGGCAAGTAGGGCGGGCTGCATGGTTTGATCTGCGACTGGAGGTCGACGACAGACGGCCAGACGGGCTCTGGCAGAAGAGACGACGGAGCTAATGCCGAAGACATTCGAAACGGCAAACCCTCAAAAGCGTATAGCACAGGTGTGCTAGAGTGCGCATGTCTGTAAACCTTCTCTAAGTGGCCGTTCTGTCGTTTGTCATTATCATATCGACATGCCGGACGGATAGGCAAGGAACCCTTTTGCGCCGACCCTCTACGACGAGAAGTCGGTCGCCTGATAGGTTTCTGTTGCTGCAGTAGTCTCCGTGAAGCTGGCAATCGACTGGTGCTCGAGCATGTCTGACAGGCACGCGACAGCACCGACTCGCCGGAGGTGGGTAGCACCTCAACAGCACCTCAACCGCAGGCCGTGATGGTCGCGATGACTATCCTTTGGGTTATGATTGGCGTTGACGTCGGGCTAATGAGACGCGACTGCGTGGTCCCTGTCTGCCTCAACAGCTCGTGTTGTTCCGCCTCGGCCGAAATGACATTTGGGCACGCTGCACAGCCCAGACACCGATGACTCCATCGCAGCCACGTCGAGATCACAAGCTGTGGCTTGGAAAAAGAAAACACCAAAGGGTAGAAACCGGGAACCAAATCGACGACCGGTCCAGACACACGAGGCAAGACATGCTGCGGCTCATGGATTCCTGGGCGAACTGGGGTTGGGTCAAATGACTCGGAAAAAAGCCCATCGCGAGTCCAAGGCGGTCGATAGCCTCATGTGCAGTTGACAGACCCCCACAACTATCACCAATAATCCTCGTGAAAAGGAATGGTGGATGGGAGAGTTGCTTGGGGTTGTTGCTGGTGCTTGACGTCACACAGAGTCCAGAGCTGTCAGCTGGAGCTCAGCTGGGGCAGGTCCCTGGCGATAAGCCACCCTCGTCACCTGCAGGTGCCCTTTATCGATAACAAAAACGGGTCCGTATCTCCGGATTATCCCTGTGAATGAGCCAATCGGAAAATAGCAATGAGGGAGAGGCGGCGTGGCTTCAACCCACCACAGCTGCGGCGGTGGCCCCTCGTTGCAGCTGTCTTCCTTGTTGCTCGCCAGCTGTTCGTCTCTAATTCGACCAATTGACCGCTCAATCACAGCATCTCGACCTTCTTCAGCACAGTCTACCGCCTCACCGTCCCAATTCAGCCATAATGCAGGGTCTCCTCCTCTCTCTCGGCCTCCTGGCCTCCAGCGCCGTCAGCGTCGCCGCCGCCGAGCTCCAGATCGACGTTACCCAGGCCGTCGAGTGCGAGCGCAAGACCAAGAATGGCGACAAGGTCAACATGCACTACCGCGGCACTCTCCAGTCCAACGGACAGAAGTTTGATGCCAGTAAGATGCTGCGCCGATTGCCAGGTCCATGGATGATACTGACGTCTCGTTTCTCAAGGCTACGACCGCGGAACCCCTTTCAGCTTCAAGCTTGGTAGCGGCCAGGTCATTAAGGGGTTAGTCCAATCACTCGGCTGACAAGCAAAGACCGAAGAAACATGACTGACAACGTTGCAGCTGGGACCAGGGTCTTCTTGACATGTGCATTGGCGAGAAGAGGTAAGATGGGCGACAACCAAACGTTCGAGACCAACCGATCCTGACGCCTTACAGGACCTTGACCATCCCTCCTGAGCTGGGCTATGGCAACCGCGGCATGGGCCCTATCCCCGCCGGCTCAACCCTTGGTATGTACAATCGACAATCAAATCATTGACGACTCCGGCTAACCGTTATCTTCCGCAGTCTTCGAGACCGAGCTCATTGGCATCGACGGCGTTCCCAAGCCTGAGAAGATCATCATCAAGGCCACCGAGAAGGCCAGCGAGGCCGCTGAGGCAGCCAAGGAGGGCGTTGCTCAAAAGGTCGCCAGCAAGGTTGCCGAGGCTGCCGATGTTGTCAAGACTATTGTCGCCGACTCTGACGCCGACGGCCAGGAGCACAACGAGCTCTAGACGGGAGCAACCATACAGGGCGTTAGACATGCGTTGGCTAGAAAAAAAGGAAATGTCCGCTTTGGGCTTACTGCCTTTCCCAAAAGAAACACGGGTCTGCATCATAGCATGGACCGGCGAATACGGGTTGACATGAGAAATATTTGACGTGCAACGAAGTTGTTATGATTCTAGGCGAGCAATAATGCCAATCAATTTACGCGAAAGTTCGCCTTACTACATTCGGCGCACCCAACAATTTCGCAGTCACTTTGTGGTTTTTTGTAATTACATCGTGATGTCATTAAGATTGATTGCTAACGGTCTTTGTACAGAACAAATTGAAACCTCGCTCCCTGCGCCGAAACTGCTCAGGTTTAAGGCTCCCACATTGCCTCGTTCGTTAATCCTTAACCAGCCTGGTACACGGCCAGGGCGGCAACATGCGGGTTGATCATGGTCAAGTTGTAAGGCGTGACGTACAAGTCGGTGTCAGTCAACGCCAAGAACATAGTCGAGTTGATCGCTGGGTCAAACTCCCAAGTCGATACGTTCGGCTGGATAGTGTACGCAGTACGATCGTCCTGACTCACGTTCTGCAGGGCAGAGTACGTGACGTTCAACTGGGAAACCCACGCAGCGAACTTGGGTTCCTTCACGTTCGTCGAAGTGATGTAGCTGTTGTTCGGGCCGACCGGCTGACCCGGGGCATCCCACTGCAAAAACACCTGGCGGCCGGCATACGACAGCGGCATGGTCCGGTTCTGCGAGATGGCCGGGTTGCAGTCCTCCCCAGGATCCGCGGCGTTCACACAAGATTCAGAGTCGGTGATATTCCCCGTCGCCGCCGTGTTAGCCCACCCGCCGGTCGTCTCGTTCCAGGCACTCGATCCGTTGATGCGGTACGGGTTCGGCTGGTTGAGGATGTGCAGCGCAGGGAAATTCTGCCAGATCAGCCGCGTCTGGTTCCACGGGCAGCTAGAGATATACGGCGCCAACAGCGTCCACGCCCAGCTCTGCGGTATGCCGACGGTGTGCCACTCGGGCATCGGGAACAGGCCCTCAAACTGCCGGAAGATCATCTGCTGGCGCGCCTCGGTCGTGATGCTCTGCAACAGCAGCTGCGCGGCGGGGCCTGAGTTCAGGTGCGGCAGGAAGCCGTAGACGCCGGCCTCGCCCCAGCGCGTGAGCTTCTGGTTGAAGTCGATATACTCGCGGAGGTTCGAGACGGGGTAGTTGTACGTGCACTGCTGCGGGGCTTCAGCGCCGAGCATGTTCGTGATGACGGTCGCGTGGCCGATCTCTTGCTCCGCCATGAACTGCAGCAGGTACCGGTCTTCGGCGTTCAAGCCGAGCTCCTCGAAGTCTTCGACGGGGTACGTGGCCAAGCCCCAGTGGAAAAGGTCGAGCTCGATGTACTCCTGGTATAGGGCCAGAGCGAGAGATTGGTAGTCGAAGTCGCTTTGGACGCGGTATACTGGCGCGGAGCCGTTGGTGCCGAGACCGCCGGCAGGAGTGTACGGTGCGGGCTGGTCGCCGTGGAGAGCGCCGTCCGCTGGGTAGTCGTACGCATCGTCTGGGGGAGGAAGCTGCGGCACCTCTGAGGCGAGAATGCTGGTTGAGATGGCCCCCGTCGTGGTTGGCGATGGTCCTGTGTAAGGGCCATGAGAAGTCACATTCTGGACGGGAACTTGGGAGGCAGTGATTGTTGGCTCGGAAGTGACTGTTGTCTGAGGCTCAGAGACGAACGGGACCGCGCGGATTGTCGTCGCTAAGGCGAGAAGCCCAGCATGTTGGAGGATGCTTCGGGGCGCCATTATCCTAGTCATCTTGTTTTCTGTGAGGATGTGCTGAAGAATTCAGCTTTCTGTGAACACATGAACAGGTCTTGCTTTTTATAGAAGACAAATCTGGATTGCACAGCTACGCAAAGCGTCGGGACTACGACTCCATTACAACATCACAAAATCACCTCCCGATCTCGGCTCGCCATTTCCCCAGCGACCTGGGCATTAGCCGCTGGGGATGAGTTCATAGACTCGGGATGAACGGCTCATCGGAGAATTTCTCATCTCAAAAGGAAGAAATTACGGGGAGAGTTGCAACGTCTTACTCACGCGCTACAGAGTCTTTGGGTGTAATTGTGCCGTCATCCGCCAGATTGAGCCTAACGGACCAGCTTACAAACAAGCTCAGGCGTTTGTTTCCTCGGCATACGAAGGGGAAATAAGAAACCATCGAATTTCCGATGTTCCACGGTAGAACCGCAATTATTCCCACAGCCTTACCAACGGAAAGACGTCAGTAGTACCTCACGGAGTCAGGTCCGGTGTGGGGCTAACCGGTCCAGGGGGGCGCCGGTGGATCTGCTCCGCCTGGCCGTGACTGGTCGGCCCCGGTGTTGATGACGCTTACATCGGACGGATGAGGCTCTTTTTCGAAGCCCAGATGGAATTATCCCTTGCTTCGGAATGTGGAAGGGCGTCGGGAAGGACGTTCATTTAGATGAACTTATGGAACAACGACTGCGCGATGATGTTGAACGTGGGAAACGACATTATTCTGCGTGTCGTCCTTGATCGGTCTCCGGATGTTTAGGTCCGGAGGAAGGTCGGATTGTCGCATTTTCCATTCTCTATGCCAACCTAAGCGACTTCTTTGGACAACCACAGCAAATCCCGATCAAAGACCTCATCACGCAGAAAACATGGGGTACACAACATGATCGAGATGCATCAGCACGTATCTCAATTTGAATCAATCTCATCTAACCAACTCCGGCGACGGTCCAAGACTCTAGCCTTGGATGCAAGATCTAGCCGCGCGGAGTCTATTACTCAAGCCTCTCAACTACCACCCCTATCTCCGGCGCCGTTCCAAGATTCGGCCACGCCCTCTACACCCTTCTAGTTCTGCTTCTGCATTTTATGGATCATCAAGTCCACGTCATCTCGGCACGAGTCGCCGCCGCACCCCAATACCAAATCGTTTCTCCACCGGGCCGACGGTTAGTTACCGTCTAACACCCACTTCTTCTTGTCGTAGCTCGCGGGCCACACTCCGTTCTTGCCAGGCGCGATGATGCCGTTGGGGTCGAGGGCGTTCTTGATCGCCTCGTTGAGCTGCAATTGCGCGTTGTCGTTCCAGTTGAAGGCGTCGGCGACGGGGTCCATGAGGGCAGTGTGCGCGCGGAACTGGCCCCAGCCGTGTGCTGTGGTCTCCTTAATCAGCTCGTGGGCCAGCTTGCGGATGCGCGTAACATCGTCAGGCACGTCGAGACGGTACGGGATGCCGATAACGTGGTCTTGGTGACCATTAGCACAATGTTTCCTGGTCGAGATTCACAGTCAAGATTCGTGACTTACGAAGTTCTCGCATGCCGACGGCGAATGCACCGAGGTAGTCGAACCCATACTTTGTGATGAGATTCTTGGCTACATCGTGCTGCTTCTTGGCGTCTTCGCCCGAGACCTTGGAGATGGGGGCCCACAGGAGCTGACCGCCGTTGGGAAGCCAGCTATAGCTCATGTTAGCTCATGTTTCCGGCGATGCGATGATATGCCACTTACTTCAGACATCTCAACTCCTCCACGGTCGGAATACCCTGCATCAACAACTCACGGGCACGCAGCGGGCTCTCCCGGGCGCGGTCCTCAGGAAGGAAGAACCGCGACCCCGGTATTGCGAGGAACTCGTGCTTGATGACGCCCAGCAGGACATCGCGGACGGGTTTGGGCCCGTAGACAGCACCAATCAGCTGCCACCGTCCGAAGTCGAGCTTCTTCGCAATGGCATTGACTTCGTCTTCGGACAGTGGGCCCTCCTTGTCGGTGTATTTCGTCTTGGGCCCGCAGTGCGCGGCATTCAACAGAGTGTGCCGGAGAAACGGGACGTTCTGGAGGACCATCTGAAGACGGAGCGGCCGGATTATGTCGACCACCTTGGGCAAGTCCGAGTCGTTCTCAAAGGTGATCTCGTAGGGCTGGTACCCGCCGGGGTTGGGCATCAGCCACATCCCGATCTTGGTTACGATGCCGAGGTTGCTCTGGGAGAAGAGGCCATCGTTGTACGGGCCGTAGCCGGTGTTGAACAGCTGCCACGTCTCGCAGCCAGGCTGCTCGTCGGGGCGGAGATTTTTGTCGGCATTGGGGTTCGGCACACCGCCCATCCCCGTGCGCACCAGCTTCCCATTCGGCAGCACGACCTCCATGCCGCAGTGCATACCCCAATGATCGCCATACGGTGTTGCGCCGACGCCTCTCTCGACGGCATTGCCGAGCACGGAGCCCTGGCCGACAGGCACAGAGAGCCACAGGTGCTCGCGCAGGTTGTGCTTCTCCAGGTACTCATGCAGGTCCCTAAAGTTAACACCAGGCTCCAGCAGAACATAGGCGCCCTCCACGTTGACCTCCAGGATGCGGTTCATGTGGTGGCCCAGGTCCATGACCACGGAGCCCGGGACGCGGGGGGAGGCGCCGCCGTAGCCGAAGTTGCGCCCGAGGGAGATGGGCCAGACGGGCATGACGAGGTCGTTGCACAGGCCGACGAGGGCCTGGACGTCCGGGACATGGCGCGGGGTGACGACGGCCGAGGCGACGAATTTTGTCTTTTCGTAGAGGGGGAAGTGGTCGTGTGACTTGGGCTGGTTCAGGTACGAGTCGCCCTCAAGGGGCTTGTCTTTGGGGATCACGCGGACATTTTCGGTGCCGCAGATCTCTTGGGCGCGAACAATAAACTCTTGGAACTTTTCGGGTGTGAAGTTTGGAGGGAGAGTTATAGGTTCTGGGATTGGTGCCATTGTGGGTGATCGGATGGTTGGCTACGTGGAAAGGGGGTTCTCTGGATGTAGAAAGGTGTCCAGCAGAATATCAAGATACAGATGGTTCTGATGCTCCTTCATATCCTATTGTTAATTGGGATATTGAATCTTTTTAATACCAATCTCGACCGTCGGTCTCGCATCAATCACTATGCAACTTCAGCATGACGGTGGATCCTCGAGACAAGTCAACCTCGCGGACCGGACCATGATCAAGCAATTCATGGTACGGAGACGACGTCGTGGGGCAATTTTCCTTGCCCGTTTTAGATCCGCAAAGATCACCTTCGGGCAGAGCGAATACAGATACGGGGACAGTCGGCAAGAGTCAACTAGGCCATGCTACCCGGGGAACTACGAGAGACCGAGGCTCTGTGCCGACAGAGTCGGGTCCGTCCGAAGTCGATACTGAGATACGCGGCTCTTTCTACTTATTAAGGGGTGGCTTGCAGAGGTCGCTTTAGGTCAATGGACCGACCACCTGTTCGACGTCGACAGCTGCCTAATACGAACAATACCAAGCAGACACTTACTCGTTTCGAGACTGACAGATGCTTCCGACATGTGGCTTGAGAGATGTCCGGCGTGGCCAGGATGCCGACTCCACGTAAGTGGTAACTTCCGTCTGTGGCGCAAGCTGCCCATGGTTACCGCTGGGCTGAGTTCGATAAGGTACGAAGACAACCGCGTGTCAGGAAACTCTGTTCGACCTGACGTGACGGGTGTCGTGGAGCAGTTTTGGGTTGCAGACTGAAGAGGCATAGTATGCGAGTGAGAGCAAAAACAAAAAAGTAGTCTCTTGTCCGCTGGGCCTCCTGACGATGGCCGGCCTTGCAGGAGAAACGAGTGGCGGAAGCTGCGGACCTTGAGTCGACGGGACAGAAACTTGACATGAAACGTTATTTGACGGGAACCTTGAACATACAGACAGCCGTTCCCGCTGTGAGATGCTGCATGCTGCAAGATGCAGTCTTGACAGACAGCGTCTTACCGTCGCAGCGGGAGACGCAAATGAAACGAAACAAGTTGAGTTGGTCCCGTCCACAATGTCCGTGGGGTAAACCAGCCCGTCGGCTCGTTCGGCCGGCGTTGTCCGAGATGGACGGGCGGCAGATCATTACGGTTGCACACCCTCTTCGCCATCTCTCTTTCACACACACACACATATCAAATGTGACACCGACACATTACGCTTATTTTTCTCGTTTTCTCTTGCACCCGTCCCATCTCGATTTTGGGTTGCTTGCGTTCTCTTTCAAACCTGCCACACACCCAATGGCGTGCTTGACGTTGTAAAGCCGCAGCCCTAAGACAGGCGGGCGGGCGGACTGAACCGGGGTGCGGCCAGTTCCGGAGGAGCGGTTGGTGAATTCTCGCATCGGCCATCCTCTGTCGGCGCGGAGCGGACTGCGCGGTGTTTCTAGAACGTTTCCTGCTTTGGGGTTCGTCGGCTGTTCGGCCCAGCAAGACGACGGGGAGCTTGGGACGCCATGGGAGCCCAAGCCCAATACCAATACCAATACCACACACGACCCTCGGTCACCGGGTATCGTTGCGATTGCGAAATGTTGCGAAGTGCGAGCGTTGAGCTTATTTCCCCCCCGGTGGCAGCAGGCAGAGCCGGACATTGGCGAACCCCCCATGAAGCTTTGATCGGGGGTTCCCACGATTGCGAACTGCGTTGGGCAAAAAGGGAGGGCGGGATATGACACGCCGACGGCCTTGCGCTCGTGAGCCACATTCCGAAGTGCGGTGCCAGATTGTCGGGCGAACCTGAACACCGTTTCTGCTGAGCGGGAGAACGTCATCAGCCAAGATCCCCTTCCCTTCAGACAGCCACACACCATACACCCATCACACCCATCACACACACACACACACACCTTGGACTGAGACTAAACTTCTGGGTTGGAACCAATCCCTTGATCCAGTCGCGTCTTGTTCGGTCTCGTTGAGCTGGAGGTATTTAAGATTAGGGTTGTGTCCACATCAGCTCTAGAGGGGGGACGCGTGATTACCACATACACTACTTCAGAAAAGGATCCGGACGTCTCCAGCTAGCTATCTCTGTCTGACCTTAGCAGCAACTATAAATCAACTTCAAGTCATCTGCCCATTGCCTCATTTAGCTTCATTGCAAAAAAAGGAGAAAGAGTGTGACGAGAAAAGGTCCTGCCGTCGAAAAGCAAAGTCAAGCACATACACACGCACGACGCAGCTTTGTAGTGATGGATCCTGCGGCCGCCCAGCTTGCCAACGCCGTCACCGAGCGTGTAATCATTCCCGTCAAGGGTGGCATTGATGACTGGAAAGAGCAGTTGAAGTCCATGCTTCAAGTCCTCCAGAACCAGCCCGGATATCTCCGCACTCGATGGGGCCCATGGAGCGAAGATCCGCAGAAGCTGGAGCTCCTCGCTGGTACGTGAATAACCTCCTTATGCCCGGGGAGGGGAACGGGGCGGGGAGGAATACAAAAACCGTTGCGCGCGAGCCTTGCCGATCAACGACCGGGGAAAGTTGCCGTAGTAGGCAAGAGAGAGACCGGAAAGACGCCGAGCTAATGTGACTGTGCTTCCGCGATTAGGTTGGATCAACGCTGAGGCAAGCGAGGCCTGGAAGAGGACGAGGGACTATGCCGATGCCATGGCCAAGCTGGCGCCCGTGCTGAGCGGACAACCCACGAGCTACCTCCTGCAGTTCAAGCCCTTCGCGCCGCAGGCCGTCATCAACTCGCCCATCGTCGAGACGCTGAGCTTCGAGGGCTGCCGAGAGCCGGAAGAGAGGATGCGCGAGATTGTCGAGAGGGCGAAGGCGATGCCCGGGTGCAACGGCGTAGCGAGCGGGTTCTCGCTGTGTAGGAACAGTTCCGGAGGAGGTCCAAGCAGCAGCAGCAGCGGCGGCATGGCGAGCGGGAGTGCGAGCATCGGTGGCGGCAACGGCGGCAGGACCTTCGTCGCGGTCATCGGGTGGACGGGGGTCGAGGCAAGCCGGAGGGCGAACAAGGCGGCATACACGGGCGGTATGAAAACCGAGAGTCACCACGTCAACTTTACATTTCCCGTCAAAGGATTTGGAGGATTATAGAGACTTGTGCGCATGTCCTGGGTGCATGATGTGGTTCAGCGGGTTTTAGAAGGGGATATCTGATGAGCAGGGCGTTCATGTGTTGAGAGGGTTGGATTGGGCTTGGTTCTCTTGCCCGTTTTCAGTTAGCATCCCGCACCTTTCATGTCAGTAGTTTTGATGCTAGTTTCGTTTCTCGGCGGGGTCGAACGTGTGCTTTCTCTGGGTCGAACATTCTCTTCAGCTTCTAGTCGGGCGAAGTGGCGAAGTGCGGAATTGCAAAAAGAAAATACCATCATACCATCACCGTCTTGAGTCCCCCTCGCGTCTGTCATTCCTCGTGACCGCGCTAGAAAGCTGTCAGCCCGGAGATGAAGCATAGCTGTGAAGCTATCGACGTCCGCGCCCTAGGATTCCCTGCCGGAGAGAGTGCGCCGGTTCTCAGCTCGCTTACACAACACAGACGAGAGCAAGATGATGACTGGCCATAGTACCAGAGGTCTGCTCATAGCTCGGGAGTTCCAGACTCTCCCCACACACGCACTAGACGCAGTCGCAGGGGCATACGGATACGGTCACGAGACTCACAATAGTTCGTCCAGTGTGCTTTGGTCGGTTTGTGACAAGCTGCAACCTTTTTCTTATATGCCGATTGACTTTCCGAACGCGGAACTCGAGTTGCTGCAGAACGCGGATCTTTGCGTTTGGAACCGTGGTTCTGGAGGGGGTTCTTCACCGAATCACCGTCACTGCAGTGCAGATCGAGACAAGCCACGGACGACGGGGACGAAGTGGGAATAGTGCCGGATGCTCAAGCGACTGACGCCACGCCCGGTGCCAGTGTCGGAAGAGGGACAGCTCTCTTCGACGCCCCTCTTTCTACTGCCACCTTATGTCGCTAGACCTCGGGTACGAGCCGCTCTATCCTTTCGGGACGATGTTGCTTAGTTGAGAGATGAATGGACGAGGAAGGGCGAGAAAAGAGATGAAGCGTCGAAGTTCCCATGTCATTAGCGCGCGACATCCCCGCATTTCATGATGCGCGTCGTCTACGGTCGGTCCACTGGCGTGCTGCGCTGAAGAAAGTGGAAACGGTGCAGAAGAAAATGATGAGGAAAGGAGATCTGTGACAGCCTTCTTCTCGCTCGCTTCTCGGCCCCTGGCATCTTAATCTTGGCGGGTTCAAATTTCCATTGGGGGCCGCACAGAGAATGGGCCCCAATGGCGATGGTTAAAGGCGAAGGGCCATTGCTACCTTGCTACCTCCTCGGATGGAGAACGGTCGTCCTCGCACTCTGATTGACGGTTATCTCGGCTCTCGTGTCCTGATTGATACTAGGTCGAAGCTTTCACCCACGTGGAAAATATCTCCGGGAGGGAACAATGCGGCCCTGTGGCCCAGCAGAAGGACTGGGACGCAGGAGATATCACGTTTCAGAACGCACGAGGGTGAAGAGGTCCCATGCGCATGAACGGCTGTTCGGGGTTTCTTGCAGGATGTGGTTCGTTGGCGTGTTTGGCCGGTGTCTTCGCCAGGAGAACCGGGTGTTTTGAGTTCTTTTTCCCGCTTCCTAGTGCTACTGTGGGTTGATGAAGAAACATTGCATCTGGAGATGCTGGAGACCTTCTCGCCGGGAGATGCTGTCTTCTTCATCGCAGTCTGGGTCTCCCTTCGCAATCTACTGTACGTCAGCAGTTGAGCCTCTGCCCGCCCACTCTAAAAAGCAGATGTGGCAGATGGCATAATGCGACCTTGATCACTTGTCAACTCGTTGGCGTGAAGAACAGAGCAGCGCACGGCCTCAGCTGCATCCATCAATACATGGAACCCGTGCCGATCTCTGCTGATCCAGAACACATTTTTCGCACCCGTCTCCAGCAAGACACCGGAATCTCGTGCTGTGACTCGCTGGCTCGTTTACTGTGAAGGAGAGTTATTGACACTGTTGACCCATCGTCTCCTTTTAATATTCCCCGCCTTTTTCGCGAGATTCTTGTTAGCGGGACCCAGAAAGACCCATGCCCGCCACGCTGCGCGTATGACAAGACTGAACCCCCGGAAAGGGGATGCCTGTATTTCCGGACCCCAAGTTGCATTCCAGGAGGGCCTCTGGAAAGGGCCCCCGTCCGTCTGTTGCGTGACTTGATCTTTTCCAAGATCTGCGTCTGGGTTTCTTCAGCAAACCTTCCTCCGGCAGTTGAACGATAGGGATGACGGCACATCGAAAAGACAAGACACGGCTGCTGTGCCTGTTGATCCTTTGCCTTCGGGCCAATGGACTGTGACACCTGCAGGTTAATGAAGCTGTATTGCTACCGTCCTCAGGCTAACCCTTGGCGGCCGAGGACTTCCATCGGCCTCTACCTTAATTGGTTTTTCTGCCCGCCAGAATACGTGCCATGCACGCAGGAACGGCGAGATTTCAAGGAAAGGCGTGTCGATTGCAGGTCCTGTCGTCTCATATCCCTCCACCACCTTGTCCATAATAGTACGCAAGCCTTTCCTCTCTGCCACTACGGCGTCGTAGTGAAGGGCTCCTCCGACGTTACGGCGCTGTGGCGTCAGGCTAAGGATGACACTACCAATTGTCACCATGTGGGTTCATCTGGGTCTAGCTAGTCCACCGAGGCACTCCAGCGTCGGCTAAGGGTTTTGCTCCCGCGGCCCAGGCTGCCCGGGGCCGTTTAGACTGCTTCTCCAGCGTACCCAAAACAAAAGCTTGCCGTGCTGTTGCCACAGGCTCACACTGAGGTGTAGTCAGAAAGACTCATGCAGTAAATACTCCGGGAAAGAGTGGGACATGGAAACTGGGCGAGGACGATCCGCAGCCCACTGCTGTTTGGAGAAGCATGAAGCCTTAAGAGTGGCCTCTCCCACTCGACATGGACTCTGGGGGCCCTTCTTTTAGAGTTTAAAGTCTTGACGACATCCCACCGGTCTCGCCTTGCGGACCTACCTTTCTCGCATACCGGGCGTATCCACGAAGCTTCGAGACGACCGGGCAGGACTTTGGCGAGCTCGAAACATCGACCGTACACACACTCGACTTCAGACAACGACGACGACGACGACGACGACTCCGGCTCACGGCTGTTCACGATGGCGTCCAAGGTCGATTACCAGATCGCCTCGTTGGCGGCCGGCTTCACCATCGGCTTCGGATTCTTGACAGTATGGGAGGCCATGAAGCAGACGAGGAGGAACCGGAACCCGCTTCGAAGTTCATACATCTACATGATGTGGGGTGAGATTCTGGCGAACCTCGTCATCACAGTCATCGGCTGGTTGTTCTTGGATGGGATTTTAGGACCAACGTACGTCTATTCGAGACAATATCTGTTGAGAAATTTCATACTGACTCTGGTTGGCTAGGGTGCCGGTGTTGTTCTTCATTCTCTTTTGTTGGGTTTTTGAGGTCCAACTGTTGATGCAAATCATCATCAACCGAATCGCAGTCATTGCGGAAAGCCAGAAGACAATCATGAGGTTGAAATGGGGAACCGCAGTGCTCATCACTGTGATCAACATCGCCGTCTTCATTATCTGGATTCCATCCCATCTTTCCCCTCCTGTCAATGACACGTAAGTTGACCCAACTATAAGACGAACCCTTCAACGACATTGACCTCATGCCCGCAGTTTCGTCCTTATCAACCACTACTGGGACCGCACCTCCAAGGTCCTCATCCTGATTGTCGATGCCGGTCTCAACTGGTATTTCTTGCGCATCGTCAAGACAAGACTCCTAAGCCAGCATGGTCTGGTCAAATACAAGCCCCTTGTGGGCTTCAACGCCAAGCTCATGATTCTTTCTATTGCCATGGACGGCATGCTCATCGGACTTATGTCGCTACCCAACCAAGTCGTCTTCATCCAGTTCCACCCCGTCGCCTACATGGTCAAGCTTAACATTGAGATGTCCATGGCGTCTCTCATCACCCGGCTCGCCAAGGATCAAGACAGCGGCTTCAGATTCAACTCGCTTTCCTACTCCCAAGGCCACTCTCGCGGCCACCGCACGACACAGCACGATGGTAACCGCGGCGAGCACGACGCAGGACTCAAGAGCTATCACCGAGCCAGCGTCGGAGCCGTTCCCGCCGAACTGCAGTTGGACAACATCCCGAAGAGCGCGAACGGAATCCACCGAAGAGTCGACGTTGAAATCAGAGTCGACCAGACGCCTGAGCACTCCAACACTCCTTCGTTTGGTGGAAGATCGGGACACGACGACACCGGCAGCGGCAGCACTTTCTACAAGATCGACGACGAAGACTCGCTCACGGGCAACCCCGGCCACCCTCGTTCTCGCTCGCTTGAGAAGAGTAATTGACCACTACCGACGTTTTCAACGCACTAACTTTATGGTACTATCGAACACGACTGGAGGACTGGGTGGCATGCACTGGTTAAAATGCTGTTTTACACGTATACCCCATTAATGTACTTTCAAATGCACCAATGTTTTCCTTTGTACAATGTCACCGTGTGGTAAAGACAGGACTCTCGGTGGGCAGATCAATATGATTAGAAACTACCTTAACGTGGACGACCATTGTCTTGAGTGTCCTTTTGTAATAATGTGCAAAGAAGAAAAGTTGTTGCTCAAAAGCTTAGACGGACTCGAAGACCTCGAAGCCGACCAAGTCAGGAGCCCATTCGCTGCCGACGTTCTTGAACTCCACGGTGTTGGAGCTGTCACCCTTGAAACCATCAACCTCGACCAACAAGCGGCCTGTGTCGAACCAGTTGCCTCCAGAGATGGGGAATGCCCACCGCTTAGCAGTACCGCCGTTCACAGAGACAGTCATGTTGCGAACGTTGGCACCAAATCCCCAGGCAGTGTCGAGGGCGACATCGTAATTGATGAAGTCAACGCCAAGCAACTTCTTGCCTTCGCTCTTGGCCTCGACGCCTTCGAACTTGACCGCAGCCCCTGACCCGATGTTGCCCACCTTCGACCCGCTGGGCAGACATCCACCACTGCCGCAAGCCACCGCGGCCGCTGATCCGGACAGCGTACCGTTCGTTGTGGCCGTGTAATACCCGGTGGAGCTGTGGACCGGCTCCGCCCTGGAGAGGTCTGAGAGCACCAGCAGCCTGAGCTCGTGGCCCACGAGGGTCGTCTCGTAAGTCCCCGAGATGGAGCCGACGTCACTCGCAGCCCAGACGTCGCGGGCGTTGGCCGAGGCCACGCCCAGCACGTCGGCGACGTCGAAGCTGACGGCCTGGGAGTCGTTCTTCCAGTTCGCGATGCCGACGACGAGGCGGTCGCCAGAGAGCTCGCCGGCCCAGACGTCCCACTCCTCCTCGGTGAAGCGGCGGACGAGCTGGGCCTGCTTGGCGAGCGGATCCTGGTTGATTGCAATTACTTCCTTGTTGGCGACGATGGACAAGGTGTGCTCCGGCACGAGGGCGGGGATGGCCGGGGCGCCCAGAGTGAGGGGCGACTTGTTAATACTCCACATGCCCATGTGAAACCTTTCCTCTTCAACAGACAAGGCGTTGAGCCCGACGCTGCAGTGCTCCAGTTAGTTTCCGCGGTGATATCAGGCAGACTATCATCAGACCACTCACATCAACATGTCCATGTCGGGGAAGGCACCAGGGCCGGTGTACTTGTAGAAGGGGACGACTTGGTTCGTGATGCGCCAGATGCTGCGCCAGCTGTTGTAGATGTCGTTGCTGATTCTCCAGCTGTTTCCAATCTTGGGAACCCTGCATGCGAGATTAGCTTCCGTCAATGTCAGCAGACAAATGCGGGTAAGTGACGACTTACCAAACACCCAGGTCGGTTCCTGTTCCCCATTGGCAAACTTGGTAGACCATGTCTCGGTCGGTGGTGTTCATCGCCTCAGCCATCGTCACGAAGCGGTCCGGGGAGATGGCCTCCTCAGAGACGTAGTCGACCATCACCGTAGGGTCAATGGGGTAGCAGTTGTCGTATCTTTGGTCCTGTCAGAATCGTCCTTGAGTTCGAGAGATTAAACTTACTTGAGGATATCCGCGCCCCAAGCAGCAAAGGACTTCGCATCGGTGAACTCATGGTCTAAAATCATCGTTAACTCCAGTCAATCACTCGCAGCCACGATGATTTGCATACCCAGCGAGGCAGGCTGATCAGTGGATCCGCATTGGAAGTATCCTCCGCCGGAGTAGACGCCGAACTTGAGGCCGAGGTTGTGGAGGTAGTCGCCGAGTTCCTTAGCGCCTCCGGACGGGAAGAGGGCCGGGTTCCACACAAGCTCTCCATTGGCATCACGGTCCTTGGCCGGCCAACCGCAATCCGTCGTGACGGTAGAGTACCCGGCCTCCGCGAGACCGGTGTCCACGACGGCGTGAGCGTTCTCCTTGATGATCGTCTCGTTCGGGTAGCAGTTGTAGTAGTTGTAACTGTTCCAACCCATCTGAGGCGTCGGCGTCTTGACGGTCTTGGCCGAAGCCCGGCTGACAAGCGCCGTTAGAAGAGTGAACGCGACGGAGGCCATGGCTGCACTGGAGCTGCAATGTGTGGACGTGGTCGAGCCGGGACGATTAGAGAGTCTCAATCATCGCATCTTGCGAACCAGTATTTAAGCATAATTCGTCGAACGACTCGTGTTCATCTTATAGCTTGATGCCAAGAGCGAAATGCTACCATCCTCCCCGCACGGCCCCGTGTTCCCCGGCATGGATAGCTTGAGTCGAGCATTAGTGAGGTCATCGCAACTGTTACGCGCACCATTGAAATATCGTTCCGATGTAGGCTATCCACCGAGCTCCGCGCCGAGGATGCGCGTCACAAGACGAACGGGCGGATGCGCCTGGGTAAACAACGCGGGGGAATCAGCCGAATGCGCACACCGGGGGAAGGTTGCATTTAAGAAGAGCGCGCGATTCCGAGTCGGGCGCTTATAAATTTGTGATGTGACCCCGCGATCTGGCCATGTTTTTCTCCACACGAACCGGAGCAGAAACCACATCGGATTTTAAACTTGGCAAACGATTTCCCCGCATCGGAGTCGCAATATTGTTGGGGGTTGCCATGAGGAGAATGAGAGAAATAGGAAACACAGGCGGGATTCGACAGGCCTGCGATGACCAGGGTCACGGATGACACCGACGTTTTCGTGCGGTTACGACTCATGCGCAGATTCCGGGGGTGGGCCGACTTTATCTTCACATGTCCGCGGGTTGCGATTCCAAAGTCGCATTGAAAGAGACAACCCTCTCGTTGTTGATTAAGTTCCTACACAAGCGTCAGAACGCATCGTTCCCAAGTCTTGAGCCATCTCAGCCTAGGCTCTTGCAACTTTGCGAATCCGACTCTCTCGTATGTTTCCTGAGATTCATCGCTCGTTTGTCGAAGTATCAGGCAAAACGCAGGCGATTGCGACCACTCAGTCTCATCGTCCTCTGCTACATCGTCGTCGGTGTAAACGAGCATCAAAAGATAGTCTTCCTCCCGAAAGTAATGAAAGTCGACTTCCCAATCAGCATCGTCACCCGGACGAGTGATGATGCTGAATATGTAGTCTCCACCTTCTGTTTTCATGCGGAAAAGGCTCGCCCAGCCCATTGGAACCGAGTCTTCGGGGCCAGTTGGCTCATCAAAGTTGACAGTTCCAATCGAGTTTGGGTCTAGAATTGTGTCGACCACTTGGCGGCTCCGCACGAATGGTTTCGTCAAGGCTTCCACCACCAGCTTTGCTGAAAGGATCTCGCCGTATGGATTGTCAGGGACCCTAGGGTTGATGCTGTATTCCAGAAGTTTGGCGCTTGATGGCGTCGAATTCAGCACTACCTGTTCCTCAACCGCTTGTGGACCCTCAAAAAGCACCAGGTCATCGGTCACAGCCCATGACCATGATGGTGCTCGATAAGGCTCGTTGACATGCTGACAAAATTTCATCTCTGCTGTCCAGAGCAGGCCTTGTCTGAAATTAGCTGTCCAGATCCCAGCCAGGTATTCACCTCCTATGGCCGGATGAAGTCGCTGGGCCAGACCGGAAAACGCGGGCAGCTTGTCCGAGCCGTATGTCAGTTTTCGTTGCGAGTACGCGTTGACAAGCTCGGAATAGTCTCGAAAAACGGCATCGATGTCAGGCGGTACTGCTTTAGGATGCCGTAGAATGTCGGAGCAAATGACTTTTGCAGCATCCTTGTAAATCGTGTGCGGTGAGTTGTTGCCTGGCGGTAAGCCGTCGGAAGATTTGAAACCTTGAGGACATCTCCAGTAAATCATCTCTTGCCCGTATAAGAGATGCCTTGGAGACAGAATGTACTCCTGAAGGGTCCAACCACGCTCTGCCAGCGCACTGCGCCTATCCAAAGATATGAGGTTCTCTTCCTGTAGATTCTTCCGTATCACGGTGACCTTAGATGTGTCATCATTGCCTCCAAAGACGTCCAAAGTGATGGAAGCACCGAGACTATGTGCTGACTGGCTGGTCTTCAGGATCCCTGACTTGCTATGCCCGGAAATCATCGCTGAGATCGTCACCGTTGAGTTTCGATATACCAGCCCCATTTTCTTGGACTCGACCTCCCAATCCGACTTCGAATCTTGCTGTATGCACAGAGAGTCTATCCACAGATAGCGAATACCAAGATGACGTGTTATTGTGATAGCGTCACGAAAGTTAGCCGGTAATACTTCGATGTCGATGTTCTGTTGGAAGGTGGCAGTTGATTCGGTCGTCAAAAGAGGCGATATTGCTCCACCCCAGCAGTGGCTCAGGGCAACGTAGTCTGCTTTCAAGCCATGGGAGAGAAGCAGACGAACAGAGCCTTCGTTCGGAGAGCTACCGACATCGATGACTCTGCTGGGAAGTTCATGCATCTGATGCGAGAGACATGATTCATGATCGTGGCAGCACTCTGTAAGCCATTCCTTGGCCAGTTGGTGATTTGTCAAGGACCCAAGATCTGGGTCAACTTCGAACCTCCCAATACGGAACGTTTCCACATAAACCGCCTGGTCTGGAATAGAGATGTGAGCTCAGGATCATGACCCTCTGATGGATCTGAAAGCTTCCAACCAACCTTTAGGAGTACTCAGTCTCAATACAAGCTGGGGAAATGACCATAAGCCATAGTTCTCATCTGTCTCAATGTGCAAGGTTCCGACTTGGACAATTATTTCATCAAAGACCTTTACATCCCTCAACCCTTGCGAATCGTACAGATGTGATGTGTTGATGCAAAGTTTAACGTCTGAGACTTCAAGTCCCTTCGCAACAGAGTACATTGTTTGGGGATATCCGTCCGAGAACGCCTTGCCTGTCTCATTCCATTCTTGTGGCCATTCCAGAGGTTGTTCTACGTCGCAAGGTGTCTCCTGGAAGCATTGGAGTATGACTTGACAGAGATCGCAGCCATCGTGAGCTGACTGCTCAAGAGCGCTGAACGAGTCGTGGTGCTGGTAATAGGCATCTCGTGGAAATCTCTGTGCTTCAAAGCTGATCTTGGCGAGCTCGACCAGTGCTTCGATTGATAGCTTCGCGCAGTAGATGCATTGCTTATTCATCTTCGGTTGTGAGTTACCGTCTGTTGGGTGTGCGGCAAAGAGAGCACGAGAGAAGGACTATTGAACGAGTATGCGACGAGCGGGGTTTGAGGGAAGCGCGTTGATGAGTGAGACGTCAAGACTATTGGAAGGATTCAGTGGAGTCGTGTTCTTGCATGGGTAGTTGGCCAATCCCGTCAATAATCGTCCCCCTTGAGTCAAGAACGAGAGTTGATGGCGACTCTTTGATAAAGACTAGCGGACCAAAGACGCACTGAGGGGAAGCTCTGATGCCAACTTGATTCACCCTGTCTGCAATTGTTGAGGAGCAGAATTACTAAGGCTCGGAGATTTCAAGGAAGATATAGGCACCTTAAGTACAGATGATGCGCCAGAATCAATAAATAGAATACGAAGAAACACATCACCAGCTTCCTAAGCGTAGCCTGAGCAGAAGAAAAAGTGCAAAAATGAAAACTAGCACGACCTGGTTTCGATCCAGGGACCTCTGGGTTATGAGCCCAGCGCTCTACCCCTGAGCTACCGTGCTTGTGGGACGTATTGGATGAGCGGTGCCCGAGCATGAGTCTTTCAAGAAGCCCTGGAAATGATTCGCGGCTATGGGTCTGATGGAATGAAAATTTGTGTCAACTCAAATCCGACCAGTGGTTCCACGGACCCACAATAGGCCCGCTGAATCATTTGAGAACCGACCCAAATGAAAACGGCTGCATAGGTTGCCAGTGATCAAAGGTGGTGATACAAGATTGCTTTGTTGAGCAGTGAGTTGCAAATCGTCAAAGGTTTGCGGGCAGTGAAAGATTGTCTCATGTGGTGGATGTTGCACAATTTGGATCTGTGCCACATGGTGGAAGCTGAGGCAACATATGACAGCTCAAACTGACATTCAGTATTTTGTTTTACTTCCTGGAAGTAGTTGCATTGTACTGCAAAACACATTTCCACTTGACTCGCCCGAAGCCCTCATCATCTTCAAAGATCCAAGCTGAGAAGACCATCGAACTCAGCTACCACGATGGCTTGGAACTTCACAAAGGGGGCATAAAGGGGCACCAGGGTCCAGCATCTCGCCAAAGAACGCCATTCTGAGTTTCTCCCTGTGTCCTTCTGTCAGAGATTGATGTCAACATCCGGAAAAGGTACCTGAGACGTCTTGGGTCTCTTTCTCTAATGTAAAGATGAACGGTCTGGGATGCCTCAAACACGGTGCTATGGCACTCGAGTTTGAATCTGAATCCGTCCAATGTTCAAAAATGAGCTGGTGAGACACCAAAAGAGCCTACTTCATTAAATACATCGCGCCGCTTCCACCAGTCGCTCGTCCGATCTGTGCCTCTACAGGATCTTTTCGTGCATTCGAAGATCAGGCCCTCGCCTTGACAGGTACATACCACCTGTTCCCGTCGCAACCATGAGTCTCACAAACCTCGCTATGATTGTCATTCTATCCATCTTTGCGTCTACGACCATAGCCAGGACTTGCCCACTCGAGTCTGACTGCATCCAAAATCTGTGCAAGGATATCACATACGATATTGGTGGACCGGACTATGAGACGCCAATCGTCTTGAATGCCCGCTGCAAGAATGACGCCGGTAACGAAGTCCTCACGTGGATTGACCTTCGATGGTGTATCGGTAACTTTGATGGGTTCCTCAAATGGGCCGATGCGTTGAGTCCTCCTTTTCTTGACCCAGGCATGATTTTTCGGCCTTTCTCCCGGAGACTCTAGGAGGGCGCGCTACGTTTTCCTTGAATCTGACACGAGTTTGTCGGCTTTAAACGCAGCTAACACCATTCTTCCTCAGCGGAGGCCATAAATGCAAGGGCTGTAGATTGCAGCAAGACCCAAAAGAAAGAGGCAGCACTTTGTACTTGTACTGCTTGAATTGCCCGCGAAAAAATTGGTTCTGGAGAGGCAATAATTGGTCATGGGTAGATCTTTGTGAGTATTTCCAAAAGTAGCATGCATGCTCGGTTGGCTAACTTGAGGCGACTGTCTAGCGTACGGCATCTGGGTTAGAAATGGAGTCATTGGTTGTTACGATCACTACGGATCGAAGACCGATAGTTTGAAAACGTTGGGGAAGATCTGAAAACTTCAGCCTGGGGAGTTCTCATGCAAGACACTACGCTAAGAAGTAAGCAGGAAATGATAATGGGCAGCATTGAGGTTGACCAATAGGATTCTTCAACTTCTATCGAAATATTTCCGTTTTAAGTATTTATGAAGGAGAACCTGGCGTTGGTTCTATTACTTGCCGGACGCCGCCTTAGCATACTGCTCGCCAAACGCACCGTACCAGCGGTCAATTACTTCACCAGCCATGCCAGGGCCGATGGTCTCATCACCATTTTCCAACTTCTTTGCAACCTCCTCCATGAACTCATCCACACTCAGAGCGTTAGGGTTGTTCTCCTTCTTGTTGTCATTTGGATCCGATCGTTCCCGGTGAAGATCAGTAGCTACTGTCGGCGGTGCGATTTCCACCACTCTGACCTTGGAACCACCATTTTTCAGCTGAGTGCGGAGGTTCATGCTCCAGAAGTGCAGCCAAGCTTTCGTGCCATTGTAGACCGGGTTGATGATTGAGAATGGAATGAAGCCCAGGACACTCGACACATTGATGATCAGAGCCGATTCCTTCTTCTGCAAGTGTGGCAGTAGGCCCAAAGCCAGATGCATTGGACCGCGGATGTTGATGTTGATTTCTTGATCGGCTTTTGAGAGGAAGTCATCGTCCTTGAGCACCTCGAGGGGTCGCTGGACCCCTGCGTTGTTGACTAGGCAGTCCAATTCCGGATGATCGGTGGTAATCTTCTTGACAAAGCTCGGAATGGAGTCGACATCGCCGGTGTCAAGAACATAGTAGCCTGCAGCTCCAATCTCTTTTGTCGTTTCCTGAAGTTTTGACTCGGTGCGGCCAGCGAGAAGAATCTTCTTGCCCTTTGAGATGAAGTGTTGGGCCATGACCTTTCCGATGCCACCAGCGCCGCCGGTAATGACGGTGCATTGGAAACCGAGACTGTCTTTCGTTGGTGCCATAGTTGTTGCGGCGAATGGTTCACAATAGGGATATTGGAGAAGCGATGCGTTTTGGCTGGGATATAAAATGTTTGAAGCGGCTTTTATCTGTGATGGGAAGTCGCTTGAAGAAGTTCGTTGCTTCATTCTTCCTCGAGCGATGAAGTCGAATTCCGTCACCTTTTTAATTCCATATGTCGGGTGGTGACGCCAGGGCTTGTGTCGGCGACGTCATTCATCGCGCTAAGCATATGCTGGGCTCCGTGATTTCGCAAATACTTGAATAAAACACCTATATCAGCTCAGAATTAGTAATTCATTGCCACGGAGTTCTAAAGATCATTCAAAGAATGCCAGCCACGCAGCTTCTAATAGCCTAAACGTATAACGGAGAAGGATCCTGGACAGAGCAAACTGCCCACCCGAACGGGTCTAAGGTGGATATCGGCTATATGGTATGCATGCTAACTCGTTTGAGGCTCCATTGAAGGAACCTAGACTTAGTAAGTGGGATCAAACAACCTAGTGGCCCCCTCAAAATGGATCGACGGGATGATATTGCATTGTGAGCCAAAATCTGATGAGGCTCTTCAACTGAGCGATCGCTTGATTTCGTTGGAATCGCCCATGTTATCCACGCTGCATGATGATATCGTATTCCCAGAATTGTGTCTCAAGCTCAAAGTACTCTATTCACGATTCCGATGCTGATTTAATTTTTCTTCTAGTTACATTTAATGAGTTGACATGTACAGGTCTGCCCTCTCCCACGCACCGGAAATCTTTTTTCGTTACTCTCCATAAATGACTTTCGGCTTGAATGTTTCTTTCTAGTAATGTTTTTGGGGGTAGTGAAGTCCTATTCTCTCGTCTGTAGTTTAACTCTTGATGCGGGCCCATCAACATCCCCAGTTAAGACTCAACCCCCACCAGGGTTTCGTCACTCCCACAACCCCATCGACCCGCCCTCAAATCTTAGCGTCTCTTTTCGTCGACATCTTCAACAATTCAAATGGTTTCGTGGTGTAGTTGGTTATCACGTCAGTCTAACACACTGAAGGTCTCCGGTTCAAGTCCGGGCGAAATCATCTTGGGCGAATGGTTTAGTGGTATAATACTCGCTTAGCATGTGAGTGGTCCAGGGTTCGATTCCCTGTTCGTCCAGTCTTTTGCCTCGTCGCGTTGCGAGCTGCTTTTTGTGTCGATTGGGAATATTGGTGGATATGTAGATGGGCGTGGAGCGCTGGATACGGACGTTATGAGCGTATGTACCCATACGCCCACCTGTAAGTCTGAGTTTAACACTAGTAAGACTGTGCACAGAGATCAAATGTACATCATAGACATTACTCTTAGTTCTATTTTGCTTCTCTAATGTTTGTGCCCACGGTGCTGCATACTTAGGCGTACCCCAAACAGAAACTCTGATTTACAGAATGTCATCCGGCTTGACGATAACCCAGTTCTTGTCGGCAGTAACGGGGAGGCCCAGCTTCGTCTGCTCGGCCGTGTACTCCTCGATCATGCCGTTCATCTCCTCCATAGCACTGTCCTTGCGGTTGATCCAAAGGTGGATGCCGCCCTTGGAGACGTCGACGCCCTGGAAGATCATGGGACCATCGCTGGCAGGGGTATCGCCACCGGCGAGAATAGGCTTCTTCCACTCGTCAATGTAAGTGAGAATGGCAGCCCACTTGCCCGTCATCCACGTCGCAGGAGTCCATAGGTAGGGGGTCATGACGAGACCAAGGTTCGCCTCCTGATCGTAGGTGCCCTCGGTGATCTGCTTGCGGGAAGTCGTGAGCTCGCCAGAGGTCAGGTTCTTCATGACGAGAGTGACACCGATAACGTTCTCGGGCTTGACGTTGTAGCCATACTTGGGGTCGGAGGCAACCATGCGGACGAGCTCCTCGCCGGAAGCGGTGATGACGTAGACGTCAATGCCGTTGTTCATCAGCTTGTTGTAGAGCTCGACCTGACCGGTGAAGATCTTGGGAGGAGACACCTCGGTGGGGGTAATGACATCGCCCTCGTAGTAGGTGGTCGAGATGGTGGTGTTGAGCGCCATGAGCTCGTCCACGTAGCCCTTGAGCTCGCTGAGAGGAATGCCGCTAAAGATCTGGGCCGCAAAGGGGTAGCACAACATGTCGTCAATGTCGCACAGGCGGAGGTAGTAGCTGTACATCGTCTCGGTGTAGTTGGCCGTGTCCTTGAAGGGGACCAGCTTCAGCGAGGGATCCATGGCCTCGCGAGTGATGACACCCTTGCTCTCGAGGAACGGCAGCAGCGACTCCTCAAGATCGAAGCGCCAGCTGGTGTTGTCCATGTCGAATACGGCATAGTTGCTCTGGTTGGCGTTGGCAGCAATCATCGCGTTGAGGGACTTGGCAGCCTCGGCAGGCCAGGTCTTCAGCTCGGGGCCAACGGTGTGGTTGCTGGCATAGACCGAAGGAACGGCCGCGACGCCACGGGCGAGGGCCAGCCCGAGGGAGGCAACGACGGGGTTGACGGAGGTCTTCATCTTTCCTTGCGGTGATGGCGTTGTCGAGCTTGTGTTCTTGAGGGTAGCTGCGCCTTGCCAAAACTTTGAGACCAGTCTGAGAGAACGATGCCGGCAGAGATAAAGAACGGAACGGAAGGGGACGGGAGGGAGCGGGAGAAACCTCCATTTTCAACGGCGGCCGGGCCGTTGTCACGTTAGCAAAATGCAGGCGTCGATTGGACGAAGGCGACCCCGAATTTCGGCTTCACTCAATTCAGGGAATCATGGTCTCTCCTGTTCGCTTACCGCGCTGAGTCTAGTAGATACTGGGGTCGCCAAGGTACCGGACTCGAATGCGAGTGTTGGCGTTCGTTGGCGATGGTGTCGCGACGTCGCGTAACATCCACTTTGTGGGGTTCCCAATTTCCCCGGCTTGTCTTGGTCACATTTGTGACGTCGAGCGGGATTATTGAAATGAGAAGCTGATAAGCTTTTCGTAATCCAGTGGAGTGCTCATGGCCAACCCGATAAGAAATGAGCGCGAGTCAAGCCTCATCGCGGCTCGAGTTCTTCGAAGTCTTCAGCTGTGTTGCATCGGATGAACCGTTGTTCAGCCCTATGCCGCAGCGTGGGGATGATGCACGAGTTGCCAAGGCCAAATATGTGCATCAGGGGACCCGGACTCGCCAACCCGAAGCAGAAGGGTTCAACCAGGGCCCTGGTAGCATCGTTATCACTCGGACGGCTTCACGTCTGAGTCCGATCAGGTGATTCAAAAGATAAGACTCGAAGAGCTCGTGGTTGGATCGGGAAACTGGTCGCGTGCCCGGGAAACACTTGGTAATACCTTGGTAGCAATCATAGCAATGCGGCGTCAGCCAACGGAAGCCAAGATCCGTATGTGTACATGTTTCCGGATATTCGGCTTGGCTGCATACAATCTAAGTTGTGGCTGACTCGTAGCATCTTCTAGAAAACAATTGTTGTTGGTGGCACATTTGAGGAACGCCGATATTGGAGAGAGTCTCGATCTTGGGAAAACCCAGCCGCGGATTGAGCCATTGAGCGCGCCAGGTTGAGCTATCACGGGAGGCATCGATAACCCCACTCGATACAGGACCTGAGAAAACAACAGCAGCAACAACAACAGGCCTATGATACATGAGTTTTCTGTGCATTCAGAACTCACATGGGATGCCCTGATCGTGGATATGCATACAATTGCATGTTCAAGAACTGCGCATGTCGATGGCCAAGCGTCGTCAGGATCCATGTCGCTTGACGCTCGGGACACTTGATGTTTATCTAAACAGAGAAGAAGTTGATTCAAGGTTATATAGAGGTCGTTCTCATCCAATAATCTCCGTCCAGTCATAAATTCAATCACCCCAAGCGAGTGAGAGAAGAATTGAGCAGCGCTCTTCCAGATGTCGACATCGGGCATCGGGGGATCGCCCGGGCGATCAACCCCGCAGGGCCGACACAACACCACCCGATTCCCGCTCCAGTAAGATGTTTTGCCCGATGTTTCCACCGAGAAATCAGGCAGACTGCGCCGTTCCAGAAGAAAGAAGGTTTCGTACGACATCTTGTCCCGAATGAAAGGCCGGGGAATCTGTCCATTGCCAACTCTTCCCGCAAGAACATTACGCTAAGCCTTGGCCCGCTCCACGACACATTCGACTTAAAAGGCTAGCCCGGGATCTCACGATCTCGCATCAAGACATTTGTCGTAAGTGAGTAATTCATTTAGAAAGAGGAGTTTTGTTTCCCACCAAACCCACATCATCAACAACATGGCCCCTGGTACAATCATCGACCAGACCCCTGCAGACCGCTTGTCTTCGAACAAGGGCGCTGCTTACGCCGAGTCCGACAGTACCACGGAACTGAATGCTGATAGCGACACTAGCGTTTCTGAGACCGGAGGCCGGACTGCTTCTAGAATCAAGATGTCTCGGTCCAAGTCAACCAAAGACCAACTGAATGGCCTGTTCGAAGAAAATATTACGGCCAAGATCTTCAAAACGGCAACGGGTTCTCTGGTCAACAATGTGAGCATCACGAAGTCAAGGGATGATGACAAGTTGCTCATGATATCCAGAATCCCCCAACAGCATACCCCGAGTATGTGCTCCAGACGGGCCCCGAAGCGGGGAAATACCACCTGCGAGAGGCGTCCTTTTGGACATGCGGTTTCTTCCCTGGGAGCATTTACTCCCTCATCGAGAGACTAGTCAAGTTCCCTCAAACGATGCCAGGTGGTACCGAGAAGGCTGCGTTGCTCTCAGAACTTTGGTCACTCGGCGCCGCATGGTCAGAACCGCTCCACGAGACGGCAAAGCGAACAGACACCCATGACATGTCTTTCATGATTCAGCCATCAATGAGAGTAAGATGGGAGGTTGCACAAGACAAGCAAGCTTTGAAGTCCATCATCACTGCCGCGAAAGCTCTTCACACCCGGTACAACGACACCGTTGGAGCGATGCGGTCGTGGGACGCTCTGACCCAACATGGTGTTACCATCACAAGTTTGACTGATGACTTTCTGGTTATCATCGACTCAATGTGCAACCTCGATCTGTTGTACTACGCAGCATCTCATACAGGTGAAACCTATCTGTGGGACGCGGCGACTAAGCATGCGAAAACACTGATCAAGTCGAACCTGCGAACGGAAAAGGATCCCAGAGGCCTTGTTACTGGCCCATTCTACAGTACCATTCATGTCATTAACTTCGATCCCAACAACGGCGAAATCAAGGAAAGACGCACCGGCCAAGGATACAAGGCCGAGTCCACTTGGGCGAGAGGGCAGGCATGGGCCATCTTGGGCTACGCCCAGACTTTCCTGTGGACTGGCGACAAGGAATTCCTGGACGTTGCTCTCGGATTGGCTGAGTACTTCATCTTCCGTCTTGAGAATTCGCCAAAGTCGGTCGAGTTTCCCGTTGAGGGAGAAAACCGCACAAAGGGCCGCTACGTCCCCCTCTGGGATTTTGATGCACCCATTGAGGATGAGGCCAATCCCTTGAGAGACTCTTCGGCCGGCGTTATTGCTGCCAACGGCATGCTCGTTCTCTCTCAAGCTCTGGCAGGCCAGGGCCTCAACGAAGAGAGTGTAAAATGGCGAGGCATGGCTACTCTCATTATTAAGGATACCCTAGACTTCTCGCTGGCCGCTGAGAAGGCGAAGTTTGTTTTCGAAAATGGCAAGATCACGACCATTGACACGGAAGAGGGCAAGACCTTTGAGGCCATTCTGAAGAATGCGACGGCGAACCACAATGCACGGGACCACAAGAGATACTGGGACCATGGGTTGGTATATGGCGACTACTATCTTATTGAATTCGGTAACAGATTGCTGAAGATGGGACTGGTCTGAATATGCATTGATAGACAGGGCAAACTCGGGTATCTCAAATAGACTTCCTACCACCGTCATTACTTCCTACCATACCTTAGAACAAATCACTCCAATCGTGAGTTATCTACTTGATTCCACCCACTCACTGACATACCGGACTGTCCTGGGTTTGCAGTTTGCGCTGTAAACATCATGTCATCGAAACTGATGATTCTGTCCATCTCCATGAATCTCTGATCCATCAGCATATGCGAGATGGCGGAAAGCTCATCGGGCGCATCCGATTCACGAGGAGTAAATCCGGTGATGTTAAGCGGAGAACCCATTGGCCCGATCATGGACCCTTGGCGAAGCTGGTTTGGTGACTGCTGAGTGGGAAAGATTGGGGGCGGTCTCGATTGCGATGCGGCGGACGTCTGGTGAGGTGCCAAGGGGCTCGATGAAGGGGGCTGAGTCGCCTTGGATGGTTGTGAGAAGAGCGCGTTTCCCTGATGGTGGCTGAATCCTGGCGTCTGGGCAGATGGACTGCAACCTTGGCCGCTGATACCGCTGGAGTAACCCAGAACATCGACTGTGAACTGGGAGTCCGTCTCACACTTGTGATGAAGCTCCCGTAGTTGAGCAGCATACTTGCCGGCAAGACACAACCCATGCTTCTCTCGAAGAATTGGGCCGACCCAACGCTTGGCCATTTCCTCCAGTCCTTCCACGAGCAGCCAGAATTCTGAGACAAGGTCCGCATCATAATAACGCCAATGTACTACATATCGTTAGACAGTGAATCATGGATCCTCTCTTCCCGGCTATAAACTTACCAAGCAGGACCCTTGCACTGATGAAAACGCAAAACGCGAACTGACTGGTTGCCGGGCTGTTCTCGGGTGTGTATTTGAGGTACTTCTGGGTGATAGTTGCAGTCTCAACTGCTGCAATCTGGCAAGTTTCCGCACTGCAAAAGCTAGGAAGCTTCACAATATTCGACCACCGAGCCTCTGGATACGCTATGCGCTGGTGAAGTAGGATCATTGATGTGTTGTGGGTGACGTGCGCCAAGGTCAAGTTGGGATCCATGTTTATAAGGGCTGGTTGTCTAGAAATATTGGAGTCCTTCCATTTCTGAGGCAGAAACATCTTCCAACTGTTGCATGTCAGTATGGTCATCTGCGCATTACTAATGGTGAAACTCACTGAACAAGACGAAGGTCCAACTCCTTGAACCGTGTGAGCCAGCTGCTAACTTCTTGACGGTCCTGAAAGTTGATCTTCTGCTGGAGGAAGTAGGTCGTCACTCGACTCAACGACTCGGTTGCCTCGATACAGTAAGCAAAAGCGCCAACAGTAGTCATATCGACAGTGTTGGGTCCTTTATTTGGGTTTGCAGACACTGGCGTTTGCGGCGGCGCATCGGCTGTCTGCTCCGGGCTTGGATAGTGTGCGGGCAAGAAAGCGATGGAATTGCCTATCTTTGCAGCCGACCGGTCCCAAATGCCAAAATACGGGGTAATAACCGACTCTTCCTTGTGCCAAAGGCCTCCATCTGCAGGTAGTCTGCGGTGGACATCGTCGGAGGTCAAGCTCGTGTTCCATCTACAAGGATGTTAGACACCCACGATTGCTGCCAGTGTTGAACATTAAAACTTGAGTGCTTACCCTGTGGTGACTGAACAAAACCTAGGCTAGTTAGCTTCCAACGTCGACAACTTATGAATGCAGAATATTTACCTGTCCAAGTTGAAGATGTTCCAAAAGACTCTGCGTCTTTCTTCCTCTTCAGTCCAGTTTTGTGGCGGATCTATCGAGGGCAATGGCTTCAATAGAGGCTCTTTTTCGCGGTGGTCCGACTCGATGCTCAACTGGAGGTACTCGACAGTTCTTGTTAAGGACCCCACGATTGACCATGCCTTGGATGCATCGCCGTTCCCGATCTGAACCTGAACGTTAACAGGAGTCCACTTGTTCCTTGTAAGAAGACTCACATCACAGAAAGCAATTATGATAAGTGCCTGAAGATTCTCCACAGACAGATGGTCCATTGCGTTGAGAACCACGATGCTCCTGGACCTTGAAGTGCGGCGCTCAACTTCTTGGGCCGAGAGGCGGGTCTCGGGGTTGTCAACGAACCGAAGAGCACCAACCACCATCGCGTGCAGGACCACGACCAATCGTGGAAGTTGTTCTGGATCGTGAACTCGTCGTCGAAATTGAGTCTCATGCAGTATTGGAATCCATGGCTGAATGATGTTGAAGTGAATGTTGATGATATCTTCCAGGAGCTCTGGTGACGGCAAACTTGTGGTAATATTCTCGAGGTCTTCGAGGGGAAACGCGAGATCGATATTGGGATTGCCGCAGCTATCAACGCGTCTCCTTTTCCGGGGCTGGTTGTGAGGGTGAGACACTATCTCCAGCCCATCGACCGTGTACCTTCGGGATGAACTGGACGTCGTGGGGGACAGCACCGCATGGTCGCCAATGCCATCGGGACTGCCTGCTTGAGAGCCTACTTTGGTCTTAGAACTGAGCTTGTGCAACTCACGAGCCAGCAAAGACAAAATGCCGACAACGTTCTGAGACTCCGTAGGCCCGCTGCTCGACTCTCCACTTCCGCTCGAGGTCGGAAATTGCAGACCTTGCTCTGATTTGTTCAACAGAGCATTCTCCAATACCTCTGAGCAATCATTAGTTCATCCGCGTGTTTGGTACGTGACAAAATCGGATGACAGTTTAACTACGCACCTACTCTTCGATTCAAACTCTCCACCGCTCCAGGCTTGATTCCAGGCTTGTTCTTCTTCAGGTCATAAACACAAGGTGAATCTAGCCAATCAGCATCTCAAGTTCGCAGGTGAGACATCGGCGGAGCCCGCCGGCCGCATGAGTCCGACGTACCCAATCGCTTGCAGTGCGAACATGTCGGCTGGTCGCGCGAGCAACGGAGCTTCCGGCGCCGACAACCCTGGCAAGATGGGATGTCGTTCTCGGAGGACCCATCGTTGGGTTGCTGCGTTGCGGATGCCGATGTGGCCAGCTCCATGGCCTCGAAGAGGATCGCCGGGCAGCGGGTTGGCAGACGGCAGTGGCCGGCGGCACGGGTGGCCGGGCTGAGGGGTCGCGAGCGATGATCGGCCGTAACAAGGAGCACAAGCGAGGACGGGCGCACACCGGGCGCAAGTGCAGCGCGTCTGTGTCTTCCCGTCGGTTTTGCGTGAGAATCGTCGGCCAGGGAATCGTGCGACGCGACGATGCAGGATGTGGGCAAAGAGGGTTTTCCGCGTTTATGAGGTGGGAATTTGGGGGCGCTTGTGGGGGAACCGGGGGCCCTTCATCGTTCGGTTGCAAATCGCCGAGGGACTTTGAACGCCGAGGGGGCTAACTGATCAAGGTGATCTCGCCTCTTGGTTTCTTCGCTCTTCTCCCCCTCAGACGGAGAGCGAGACCAGAACGGAGCTTTCCCCGCATTCTCGGCTTCGTGGGACCGGGGTGATAGCAAACAGTGGGCAGTTTCGTGGAACGAGGTTGGTGCGGAGAAACTGGAGAGACGACAGGGGTCACGTCGAATAAGCACCCCGGTGAGCTTTTGCCCGATGCCCGGCGCCACGCGAACCGCTCACTGCCGCCCGACTGGAGTTCGTGTGGGAGGAGAATTGTGGCTTTGGCTGGGGTAGCGTAGATCAGATGAACGTCGTATCGACGGCTTGTTCACATAAAAAGATACGAGGACGGCGTGGAGTTGCATCTCCAGTTTTTTGGCGTCGGCTCCAGAACCACGGCCTCGGATCTTCTGAGTCCTCCGTGCAGAATTCTCCTCGTTTACAGATACTTTAGGTGAAAGCAGCAATGGTCACAGCGGCATCGACCACAGTCTCAATGGAGACTTCTCAACATCAACATGCGACGACGGAACATCATGTGGCTAAGGACGCAGCGGTCCCAGCTGTTGCTGCGTCAACGGTGATGGAGGAGGCCGGCGAGACTGAAAATCAAGCACCGAAGCGTTCCCTCTGGATCGCATGGCTTTACATGTTCGACTGGTATCCTTCACATCTTTCGAAACAGGAGAAGAAGTTTCTGCGAAAACTTGATGCTTTTCTGCTCACGTTCACATCACTAGCCTTCTTCTTGAAGTGGCTGGATTCTTCCAACATCAACTCCGCTTACGTCTCTGGCATGAAAGAAGAATTGAAGCTTTTTGGAAATGAGTAAGATACTGAGACAAACCGCAACTAGTAGATTGACGGCAACTAACAAAATGAGTGCAGATACTCCATGTTCCAAACGTTCTACAACATCGGCTACATCATCTGCCAAGTCCCAGCAATGCTACTACTTTCCCGACCTAAATACTCCCGATACTTTCTGCCAACTATGGAGGTACTGTGGAGCATATTGACATTTGCTCAATGCAAGCTTCAAACCGCTCCTCAGATCTACGGCACCAGGTTCCTACTCGGCGTACTCGAGACCCCAGTTGCATCAGGTTCTCTGTTCATTCTATCCTCATGGTATAAGCCTGAGGAACTCTTCAAGCGCGCGGGCTTGTGGTATGTGTATGTGAACACGAACAGACTTCCCCCCATCCTCGACATCGCACTGACACTTATCAGATCAAATAACATTGGTGTGATGTTCGGTGGATATCTTCAAGCGGCAGCTTACAAGAACCTAAACGGGGTTCATGGTATGGCAGGATGGCGCTGGCTATTCATCATCGACGGCTGTATCAGTCTTCCCATCGGCATCGCTGGCTACTTCATTTTCCCCGGCATGCCCACCAGCGGCAAGCCTTGGTGGCTTACTCAGGAAGAACATGAAATCGGCCAACGAAGAATGCGAGAGGAAGGCATCGAAGAGCCCAAGAAGATCAGCATGCAGATGTTCAAGCGCGTTTTTGGTCACCGGCATTGGTACATTGGCGTTCTCGCCTATGTGTTGTTTCTGTCAGGAGCGTACCCTCACGGTTCGTGATTTCATTTACCACATCATCGCATGATGTATTTCGCCAGGCATAAGCTGATGCACTCACCATATAGGCCAGATGGCTCTATGGCTCAAAGATCAAGCAGACAAATGGGGCATTTATACGGTGCCACAGATCAACACCATCCCCACAGGAGCTCAGGGGGTTTCAGTCGTGGCGGCAGTATTGGCCACATCCCTGTGCATGGTGTATCCCACATGGGTCATCTTCCAGATCGTAATGGCGATCTTCATGTTTGCGAACATCGTGCAAATGGTTTGGTTCGTGCCGCATGGCCTGCACTTTGTGTCTTACTATCTCTTCGGCGTCAGTGCAGCCGTCACGCCCATCTTGGTACCAACCGTGAATTACTGGCTCAAGGATTCGGCTGAGGCACGCGCATTCTGCACAGGAAGCATGCTGGTAAGTAGCTTATACTTTCAGAGATTCGAAAAAGCTAACAAGAAATACCAGACGCTCGGTTTCGCGATCTCAAGCTTCTACCCCCTTGTCGTCTTTCCAGTGGTAGAGGCTCCCCGATGGAGAAAGGGCTACATCGTCAACTTCTTCTTCATTCTAGGATGCTGGGCTTCTCTCACGACTGGTTTCTTCCTATATCGTAAGCAAGAGAAGAGGCAGAAACAGCTGGATCTTGACGAAGAGAACCTTAAAGGTGCTGATGTCAAGCACGTGGATTAGCTACCCTAGGCAACTACTCATGTGAACGAACAATAAACAAATCATTTGTATAACTTGTTGCTCGATTCAGTTGGTGACCCACAGGTCGTAAGGGTGCCGTTGAGCCGTATGCCGGCAACCAACATAAAGAATGAGCATCCGGCAGATCACACAAACGCCGGAGAATCACCCGGTCATTCGCCCGACGCCCGATTTGATTTGTGGAACTCATTATCCGTCCCCTCTGTCAGGACGAAATAAGACCTAGCAAGGTTGCAATAACTAGTTGCGGCTCTTTTCGCCATCCCGAATAATTCATGCTATTCCAAACTCATCCAAAATGCCACCCCTGCCAGGCTTCTCAGACAACCCTTTCCGGACCCGATCGGACCTAATCTGTGCCACGCTTGCTCTCCTCCGGCCGCTGATACCCCACTTCTCTCCGTCCAAAGCCCGAATCCGGATCCCAGTCTCAACGGCGACGCACTTTGACGAGACAGCAGCCCAGCTTGAAGGGTTTGCAAGACCACTGTGGGCGGTCGGGGCTCTTCTTCTTGGGGCTGAATCAACATCGGATCCAGACTTGGCAAACTCAATCAATGAAGTGGTTCAACCGTGGATCGACGGCTTCGTTGCCGGGACTGATCCAGAACATCCAGAATACTGGGGAAAGATCAACGATATGGACCAACGCATGGTTGAGGCCGAGACTATCTCATTTGCCTTGCTGTCCGCCCCTGAGAGGATCTTCGCTCCACTAAGCGACCAAGCCAAACAGAATGTCACGAACTGGCTTAGTACCCTCAATGGGATGGAGATGCCCAAGAATAACTGGCGTTGGTTCCGAGTCTTTGGTAACCTAGCGCTCAGCAAAGTCTGTGGTGTTCCATTCGAGGACGTCCGAGACGAGTTGAACTCGGACCTAGAGCTTTTGGATACCTTCTATCGCATGGATGGATGGTCAGCCGATGGACCTTGGCAGACCGCCGAACAGGCCCGCGATGAGCTTGAGCAATTCGGAAAGACGGGGAGACGTGATGCCATTGGAATTGGGCGCCAGGCAGACTACTACTCTGGCAGTTTTGCCATCCAGTTCAGCCAACTGCTTTATTCACGTTTTGCTGCAGATCTAGACCCTAAGCGAAGTGCGGTCTATCGCCAGCGTGCTAGAGACTTTGGGGCTACTTTTTGGAGATATTTCGACGCTGATGGTAAGTATTGCGATTTCCGAGTTTAGAAGAAGAATAGGTTGCGTCTAACTATTCGAAGGTGCCGCTATCCCCTTCGGGCGATCCCTGACTTATAGATTTGCCTGCGGTGGCTACTTCGCAGCCGTGGCTCTGGCCCAAGTAGAGGACTTGCCAGCAACTCTGAATACACCCGGTGCCGTGAAGGGGTTCTTGATGAGACATCTTCGATGGTGGGCCGAGAACTCCAGAGACATCTTCTACCCAGATGGAACTCTTAATATTGGATGGTTGTACCCGTAAGCTTTCACCCGTTTTCTTCTAGTTTAAGGCTGTTCCAGTCATTGGCGACTTCATGATGATGAGCCCTAACCTCGGCATCAAATCCCCTTCAGTTGTGAATGGATGGAATGGGTTCGTAGGAGGTACTGACATCAGAGTCAGGAACATGTTCATGTGTGAGGATTACAACTCACCGCAGTCCCCCTACTGGTGCCTGAAGACTCTTATTGCCGTTGGACTCAGCGAGAACGACTCGTTCTGGACTGAAGACGAGTCGTCATACCCTGAATCGGCGCCTTCGGACTCAGTGACTGTCGTTCGGGCTCCAGAACAGATTCTCTGCAACCATCCCAGCAGCAACCACCACTTCCTCCTCTCGCCGGGCCAATTCGTCGCATGGCCAATGAAAGCAAACCAGGCAAAGTATTGCAAATTTACTTACTCTTCGGCTTTCGCCTTCTCTGTGCCGACAGGCCCCCTCATCCAACAAATTGCGCCCGACAATGCCCTGGCTCTCAGCAAGGATGGGGGCGACACCTGGGCAGTCAAGTGGAAGTCCGATGAAGTGAGATTTTCAAGAGCTCATCTCAAAAGTTCTTTAGGTTCAGAAAAGGTGCAAGTGGCGAGCGCTGTCTGGTATCCCTGGGGCGATCGTGCGGTCACCGTCGACACGACACTGATCCCGCCGACGAACCGTTGGCCAGACTGGCATGTGCGAATCCACCGGATCAAAGCGAGTGAGAGATTGAAGACATTGCATACGGTCGAGGGCGGGTTCGCTATTTTCAGTCGCAAATCGGCCGACGGCATGCCACTTCCTGTCACTGATACCATCTCAGATGACGCTACACTGGGCGTAACTGAGGCAATCATTCAAAAGAAGGGTTCAGTGCTGATACTATCCTCCGCTGGTGCGAGTGGGGTGGTCACGAAAGGTCTCGTTGGCAGTGGAAGAACTTCAGACTGTTCCTCCCTCAAGCCAGATTCAAACACAAACTTGGCATCCCAGCGAACAATGATCCCAGTCACATCCCACAGCGTTGCTGAAGGTATCGAGGCTGGATCTGAGTTCGTTCTGGTCGAGTCAATATTTGCAATTTCTACAAAGGCGAATGGCGGACGGGGTCTGACCGGGAAAGGACTGCAACAGCGTTGGATAGATGTACCGCTTGTCCGCGTTGGAAGTCATCCTGCGTCCAGTGGAGAGGAGGTCATTGCGGTTGATGTGTGATATGGAACGCATTGGACCACAAGGTCTTCGGAAAGGAGGCGACGATTGCATTGTATGAAGGAGACGTGGATTATTTGGTGAGGTTTAATGTATGTTATCATGCCTCCTGACACCGCTTACATCCACAATCGAAACCCCAATTCTTCCTCAGGATCGCCATCCTGGCATCCCTTGGCATATCTTTCTCTTCGCCGCCCAAATAGGTGATATTCATCTCCTCTCCACTCGCAATGTTCTTTGCAGCCCTGAACTCCCATACCCTGTCTTCCCTCCTCTTCACAATGTTCGGGCCGCAGGAGTGGTTGAAGTAACTAGCCGATGGCCAGCACCCATAACCAAAGAACTCAGACCCCTCGTCTTCCAACGAGCGGATACCGAATGAGTTATGGCTGTCGTGCGAAATGAGTTGGTGTAAAGTCTCCCGGGTGGCGAGGGAAATAAGTCGGAGAGGAAGAATGGCGAGCAGATGCAGATAAGTGCGGGTGAATGCCTTCAAGTTGTCTGCATTGCTGTACGGCGTTGAATCCACAGCGAGCGACAGCACATGCTCCCACTTGTCGGGGTGGTTGTACCGGGCGACGAGGCCGCTAACGCAAAAGCTCATGACGTCCGGCTGGATTGGTTGCTGGAGCGCCTTTTGAACAGCTTTGCGGTGTTGCTTTGTGATCTTCACGCCCTCGCCACCCAACTCCGCCATCCTTGACGCCCGGACAAGTTCTGCCTGTGCCTTGGTCTCCTCCCAGGCCTCTGCAATTTCATTTGCTTGCGGCCGGGGTAAACCAATGTCAACCAGTTCATTATCCTCTTTACCCCTCTTCTTGACCAGCTTCTCGACTTCAGTCCATGCCTGGACGCCAAGCTCACCAGTTTCCTGGTGCCACTTCTTCTGGCATTCCTCCGAGCAGAAGGCGAAGCCCACGACCTGATCCCGAATGCGCAGGTCTCGGCCGTAGTCATACGCGAAGCACTGTCCGCAGACCTCGCGCTTGTACTCGCGGAGGAGGGCGAAGACTGTGAGGTCCTCTGCACGCCAGAGGAGGGTGTCGGCTCCGATATCTTGGGTGGCGAATACGGCACGACCGGCTGTGGGTGTGTCGCGTACTTCGAACAGGGGCGAGATGGGTGCTCCCGGGAGTTGTGCTTTCGAGAGATCGTCGGAGGGAGCTGAGGAGGCGGAGGAGGGTCTCGAGGCGCTCGATGCTGGATAGCTCGTCAGTGAGGCGGCGGTATCGCTTTCGAGGAGGTCGATGGTGGGGTTAGTTGTCGATTGAGACATGTTGTCGCTGTCGGTAGCGGTCATAGTGAGCGATTGTAGGTTAGCCGTGAGTGAAGCAGCCATGTTGAATTTGGTGATGTCCACAGTGAATGAATGCACGTTAGTCGCGGGTGAATGTGGTGATATCAATGCACACGATCTGAGCAATGTGGTGACACGCGGGGTCAATAGGCGTCTGCAACCGGGGCAATTGAGTCTCTGTGGTCAATCTTGGTAGCACTGATGATGCAAGATAGCAATGCAAAGCGAGTGAAGTGTGTTCAACTCCTAGAGGCACGTATACTGCTGCTGGAAATGAGTAATTGAAAGAATGCCATGCTGCAGAAAAGGTGATTTGAGGTATGGGCAATTTGTCTTGGAGGGGTAAAGGGAACGGAGAAAAGCGATGAAGTAGGTGGCGGTGGGTTTATAAATCTCGTGGGTGGACCCGGACCCTGAGATTGGAAAAGCTGACTCTGGACTAGCGTGAAGCAATTCCGATAAGCGAGCTGGGTGCTGCTTGCGGATTGGGAAAAAATCTGTCGTGTTTCGGGGTTAACGACTTGTTCAACGGTCCAGACTCTTCGGGGGCAAGGTCTCAACAAGCGGTGAAGAACACAGATAGCCGCCCACACATGGTGCTGCAAAAAGTTGAACACGACATTGAATGTCGAGTTCTGGCGGCGACAAATCCAACAACGCCAGAGACATGCAGGTTGAAACATTTAAGCTTCGGATGAACTATGGTTTGAATCAAGGTTTCAGCCTCAACCCGTCAAGGTGAAAGACGCTGCTGGACAACGACTAACACAGAAAATTCTGGTTAAATGAGACGGGAGTCCTTTGATTGGTCAATTTGAAAGAAAGAGACAGAGTCTTTTACGCGAGAAGAAGACAAAAAAGAGACAGAGTCCTCGGGCATTTGGTGGTGAAGAGTGACAAAAAGGCCTCGCACAATTGGTCAGGGAACCCCTGACCAATCACATGCTTGCGACCGATCACATGTTCATAGATCCAGTCCATGAGCATCCTACATAGTTGCTACTGGACATCGCCATATACCCCGATCTTTCAGAGCTCATCGACGAACATGAGTCGAGGAAATGATTCTTTTACTCCTAAAATTTGCGTGTCGTTCAACAAAGGAAAGCTTGTGGCTGTGTAGAAAGATATCACGAAGTCATACACGAAGGTCTGCTCCAGCGACCTGTCCAAGTTAATTATCTGATATTTAAGCTGCTGGCAAAAATTGCGATTTTCGTGGGGATGGCGCTGTATTTCGTTTTTTCTTGGAGCCATTAGTTGCTTGAAGTGCTCGATTACAAATGGGGACAGCGGAGTTTTTGGTTAGCGGAGTTTCACCAAACGTGAGTCTTACCGTCTTACAAATCAGGAAGGCAGATCGTAGCTTACTTCTGCGTGCCGTCACTCCGACTTCGTGTGCTCGATCTCATCCTATCATGAATTCGATCATTGCTGACAGCAGTCAACAAACCTTACCCCATGTTATTCCCGGCTTCGTCAAACGTTCACCACAAAGACTATCTGATATATCATGCGGCGGAGATTGGTCACCTCTTGCATGATGGTACGGTACCCGCAACCCGACGAGGTCATATAAGGCTCCCCCATTCTCGATTCTCGTGAAATGAGATTTTGCATTCATTCCGTTACAACAGCATCTTCTCTCCTGAGAACACAAGTCATCACTGTCTTCCTCATCTCAACATGGCTTACCCAGAGACCTATCAGTCCATCAGGCGAACTCTCGGCAGCTTACCCCTGAGTATTGAAGCCGCTACGGAGACACTACCCATGACCCTTGGCTCCAACAACGTCGTTATTAAAATTCACGCGGTTTCTCTGAACTTCAGAGACGTCGGCATACTCTATGGACGCTATCCCGCCAAGTCCATAGACGGAGGTATCATCGCATCTGACTGTGCAGCCGAGGTCGTAGCGGTTGGAGACGCTGTTGAAGACTTCAAGCTGGGTGACCACGTTGTGCCTATCTTTGACATCAACGACATCGATGATTACATTGACGATGATGTTGCAGCACTTGGAGGAGATGCTCAAGGTGTTCTTCGAGAGTATGGAGTATTTGAGGCGAAACAGCTCGTTCACCTGCCCGAGTATTTATCCTGGGAGGAGGTATGTTCCTGTGAATGTCCATCTTCAGTGTGAGTGGTTGCTGATGAAAGCTGTTTTTTCAGGCATCCACTCTCGCTTGCGCCGGAGTTACTGCCTGGAACGTGTTGGATCTTCCCAGCGATGCATCCGAAAAGAACATGAGCGTTCTGTTGCAAGGTACGTGATCCTGAATCACACCTCTGTCAACCTTAAGTTAAACTAACCTTCTTATGAGCAAGGGACCGGTGGTGTGAGCATGTTCTCCCTCCTCTTATGCACTGCTGCCGGAGTTCAGCCAATCATTACATCGTCTTCCGACCAGAAGATCACTGCCATCAAGAAGCTTCATCCTTCGGTCCAAGGAATAAACTACAAGACAACACCCGATGTCGCAGCTGAGGTCCGGCGCATTACCAACGGTAGAGGTGTCGACGTCGTGGTCAACAACACTGGTCCAGCATCCATCATACAAGACCTGGATGCTCTGCGCCAGAAGAACGGCCATGTTTCTCTGGTTGGATTCTTGGACGGATTCAAGGCAGAGTGGGACCAGAGCGCGATTCTGGGCTTCATGAGCAAGAGAGCTAGTCTGAGGTGAGTTCAGGCAAGACAAAAGACTACAAGCTGTGCTAATCACTCTTCGAAATTGCAGGGGCATTAAGGTTGGGTCCAAAAAAGACTATATCCAGCTCTTCGACTTCCTCGAGAAGCACAAGATTGCGCTCACTCCTCTAATTGACCGCGTTTTCCCTTTCTCCGAGTCTCGGGAGGCTTGTGACTACCTGTACTCCGGAAAGCACGTGGGAAAGGTGGTGATCAAAGTCTGAGGGATGCTGTGTCACCGTCCTCAATGACATGTTGGCATTTTCCTAAGTAACACATATTATATTGGTTTTTCTTTGTCACAATGACAGTGCTATAGTTCCTGATGATGTGTATCTGTTTAATACGACATTTTCTGTTACGGTACTATCAGCCGCACAGAATAACGGCTAGCCCATCTACTTTTGCAAGATAGCTAGGCTGCGCTAGCTGTTAACAATAGCCACAGCCAGCGGAGGCTGATCTGTTGTCCGAAGAAAAGAGGCGGTGGGCTGACGTGACGCTCGACATGCACGAATCAAGGGATGGCAACGCCAATGTACCTATTGAAATTGAGAAAAAAGTCAATGGGATGGCCGTTGATTCAGGGGCCATACCTATTATTGGGCAACCCACGACATTATACCACAGGTCTTGGGCATTCTGGTACTCCACTAGAGCTGGCGAAGCAGTCATTGCCATGCATATGGGGGCGAAGGAAATCCTGTTATCAGCAACACAGGGCAGCAGCAACACGCAGAAGCGACGTGCAACTTCCCTATTCATGCACCTCGCGAGTCAGCAGCCCATGACCATCCCAATGATGCCCATGTTCGCCAGATGGGATTCGCGAGTGCATGCCAACACAAACTGCACCAACAAGACAAGATTCCCAGATGTAGCCGATGCAGCCGATGTTGGGACCGACGGATACTTTTAGCTCTGCAGGGGTATCGGGCAAGGTGTTTGCCAGCTCACCATTTTTCGGTCTCCATGGCGTATCGCTGGTTGAATGACGTGCACCTAAGAAGCGTCAAAATCCAATTTTCTATTCTTCAAACAATCAGATCGTCTACCACGAGTATCTTGGAGCACTGTAAGGGTAAACATAGACGTGCAAGGGTGTAAAAATATCCTTGGTTGGTAAATCTGCCCTAGATGCCCCGTCACACCCTCTGCCTGACAGGGTCTTCGAGGAACCCACCCACTCTATCGTCTGATTTTCGCGGTCTGTAGGCGTGGTACTTCTTCTCAACTTGCATGCAAGCCAGGAGGTGCGGGGTTGGGTTACGAATGATACGTCGGTATTCGTCCTATCCAAGTTTATCGGTAAGGGTGTCTTTTGCGGCCGGGCGTTGGTTGCCACATTTCATCAGGGGTTGTACAGAAGGAACTCACCTGGGGAACACCCTCCAGCCACGCCAACTTGGCTGCGATAATTAAACATCATTGGCATTGATGAAAGTCAAATTCGTTGCCTACTTAGAGTTTTGAATGGGCTTGAATGTTGATGCTGACGCCAAACTGTACACACATATCCAGCTGCATCACGAGCCCGAAACCCCCAAACATGCCCAGGAATTCGCCGGCGGGGACTACCAACAGATCTCTATCTGTAAGGGATCAGGGTCTCCTGCGGCCCCCAGTATCGGAACCAACAACCAGCAACACACTGCATTGGAATGTTTCCAGCCCCTCCCAGTCGCAGAAATCTGCAGCGGGGACGAGAACATCCCGATGACGTGTCATGGTAACCACATCATTCATAACTCGGAGACTGCTCCGAGGACTGTGGGCTTCGACTGATGAGGGACTTCCAAGGTTGGTACCACTCTCTACGAAAGGTGCCCAAATCATCACACAGTCTAGATTGACAAGATGTATGGAACGCTCTCTTTTGACAAGAACGAAGACAATTCTCCAACAGAGTTCTACGAATTTTCATCGATTCGCGGCAGGCGGCAGAGGCAGCCAGCGTGCGACGAGTGTCGAAGAGCACGCGTCAAGTGTCGAGAGAAGTTCAGCAAAGACAAATGTGCCCAGTGTCACAGCACGAGAAGAACATGCACATACAGCTCAAATCAACACGCACCTCGACAATCAAATCAGAGTGACAAGGATGGACCACCTAGATCAACTAGACCAGCCAAAGTCATCGGGGAGAAAACGGTTCAGGATGGAGACAGCCACCCAGCCATAAGTCCAACACCGCCAAGAGCAATCAGCTCAACACCAGGCGGACAGAATGACTTTGTTGGGAGAGAAAACATCTTTGATTTTCAATTGGACAATATCGATATAATTGACGACCTAAGTGGAAGTCCAAGTACGGCAGCTACATCTCGACACATAGCAAATCGACAAGCTGAAGATGAAGTTGACGACATGGGCAGTCTGTTTGGTTTCATAAACGACACTTGTGTCATGTCACATGTTCCAGACATGATTTCAACATCAGAGTATATTAATGAAAGGTCTATTGGCGACCATAATCCTTCGGATCGGGCTTTATCAACAGCAATACTCTCATCGGCACCCAATACAAGCAGGAGTACACCACATGGGCAAGATGGACGAGCCAAAACGTTGGAAATTCCTGTGGAGACACCTCTTGATCACTCGTGGACTTTAAGGCATTCAGGATCTACCCAAGATAAGCTGCCTGCCCGTCTATCACCTCTGACTGGGTTTCACGATGTCATAGACGTCGTACGATTTCCTAAAAGTCCTTGCCTATGCGACTCGGCAGCCTCGTTCTCAAGCGTATGCACATGCCTCCAAGACCTGACTGCAGGTTTATTTGGTTTCCAGACATCTGGCGAGAATGTTCGAGTGGACCGTCTACTGCTTCTCTTCAAGCGTTCCATGTACAGATGGAAGGGTGTCGACACGTGCGCTTCGGCATGTTCTACTACCCCGAGCCTCGCACTTCTCATGTTGATGAATGTTCAACAATTGGTCTCACTGCTATTGAGTGCTTCATCTTCAGCAAGATCCGGAGACGTTGCAAAAGATCCAGGACTGTCAGGTTCTCCTCTGAACATCAACATGGGATCATTCGTTGTGGACGATAGGGCTGATCGGCGATTCATCACTCAACACCTTATAACTTCGAGAATGAAGGAATTGTTTTCTTTTATTTCAACTACGAGTCTCAAAGTGAATGCATCTGGCCTAGACACTGTGTATGAAGAGTACCAGCGGCAGATGGAAAGGCTTAGGCAAGCGTTTACTTAGAAATTAGAAAAACATTCGGAATCGCTGCAAATTCTCAATTGGGCCCTTCAAAAACATGAGACTGCCAATGTTTCCTGCTCAAAATCATCAGCAATGGTGGTTTTACACAACATGGATTCGCAGAAGGCCAACCATATGTTTTAAATGTCAAAACTTCGCACCCTTGTCACTGTATGGGGAAACATGCGCCTCAGTTGGTTGATTGTGGTGAGCCCAGTGCCGATCTGTACTGAGTTTACATGAAATTGCATCCGACATCTTTCAACAATAAATCATCATCTCAAAAGGAAACGCATGATTTTACATAGTTCAAGTTTGAATGGTTCACCGTGATGTTGACAAGATAGCACGGCTTGCGACTGGGCCCAATGCACTGCGGTGCCAAGCAAAGCAAAGCGTTTCCGTGGATGTCTTCCTGTGAAATTATGGGACTTGTGTTACGCGAGTGGATGAGGAGCATTCGGGCAAACAGTCGCAAACATCCAAAGACAGATAATATTCCGCACAGCCTGCTCGAGCCACACGTCCGAGTGAGCATACGTTGGTGTCAATTGCATGCTTCAGTGGGACCACGTTGGCGCCGTCGAGGATGATTGGGTGAGGTGTTCAGGGTCAGACTCATCTTCCGTCTTACATATTCCGCAAAGGGTTATTGCTCTAAATTGGCACATCCTACCCCGGCATCGACTTTCGCCCGGCCTTTTACTTCTTTTCCTGCAACTGGGTGATTTATCCGCATTCTAGCTTCAGCCTGCTCAAGATCCAGGTTCGTAAATCACATTCCTTATCTATAAGAAAAAGGTAACGCTGCCCATCTTACTACATAAAATGGCTCGGATTCTTGAGACGACCCTCCTGCCCTTGGGTTGAAATCTTGGAGAATCCGCAAATTATTCGACACAATGTTCAACTTTTTTGCCAATTATTGGAGATCACCGCAACCTCAGCGTGTGTCAACTGATGAAGTTATTCCCGTGGGATTTTTTGATGATACCATCATTTTCAGAAACTTTGTCTTCTACGCCCTCTTCAACTTTGACAGCGTCCTTGCGCCTGGATTGCTACATGACTCTCTAGGAGGTCTGCTAAATCAGCCGGGTTGGAATAGGTTGGGAGCCAGATTGAGAAGAAATGTAAGGCATGGTGCTCGAATCATCCGAAAAAGCATGTCTTCTTGAACAATTGATGAAGATCTGACTTGAAATGGCCGTATAGAACCGCGGAGAGCTTGAACACCACATCCCGAAAGCGTTTTCCGCAGATCGCCCAGCCGTCGGATTTGAACATGTTGACCTAAGTCATTTGGCTGCCGAGGATCATCCCACTGCATCCATAATACCCCGCTCACCGAGCAGCGGTCAGCCCTCTATTGTCGGTGACCCCAGCCATCTATCGGACCTCTAACTCGGCCCTGATATTCCCAGAGGATTGAATGACTACCTCTTCACGGATCGGCCACAGATTGGACTGCGTATCGTCTCCTTCAAGAACTCGACAGTGATAGTCCTTCATTGGCTGCATTTGTCGGCTGATGCCGTATCTATCGGGTCTCTTCTCAACGCTTGGTCGCTGAAACTTCAAAGGCGGGAAGATGACATACCAAAGCCACTGACAGGTGCATATGCTCTGGAAGATTTGGGCAAGAATCCGACTAGGCCACACGTCCTTTTTCATCAGCACATGTCCACGGTCAGTCTGGGCAAGTGGCTCTTCTGGAACTTCTACAATCTGGTCATCAAGCCGAAGGAGAATCGCGTTGTCTGCATTCCTGCTGAGTACCTCCGGGGGCTCAAGGAAAAGGCCATGGCTGAGCTTCAGGCGCAGCCAAGCATCGACGGCAAGGAAAAGCCAAAGTTTGTGAGTGAAGGAGACGTGATCCTGGCATGGGTTGCACGGCTCTCATTTTCAAGTCTATCTGAAAATTCTGAGCGTACGGTGAGTAACCATGCAAAACAATCAAAGACTGGTGTGGCATACTGACATAATGGCACTCCAGATGGCGCTACAACAGGTTTATGAGTGGCGGCGGGCTTTGAAAGACCTCATACCCAACGACAGGCCGATACTAAGCAATTGCGTCGGCTTCGTTGTAACTCTGATACCCGCGGAAGATCTTCTCCAAAAGCCGCTAAGCTATGTGGCTTCCCAAATCCGTCATACGCTCATTGAGCAAGGCTCACGAGAGCAGATTGAAGCCTATACGTCACTCATCCGACAAGACCCGATTAACAGGGCCCCTCCTCTATTTGGCGACACCTCCATGAAGCTGTTGATGTTCACGAACTGGCAACGGGCTAGACTCTATGAGACCGATTTCTCAGCGGCATCTGTCAACAAACTTGATGGCCCCCTGTTTCCTTCGTATATTCAGGCAGTCCCAGGCCCTTATGAGTTTAATGATGGGCTCATTCTTTTTGGCAAGGACTCCTCAGGCAACTACTGGTTTGGAGGACAGAGAGCGCAGGGTCAATGGGGTATGATGGAGCGGAAAATAGAAGAAGGCATGAAAGACTTCTGAGGGGAGAACATAGCCGTTTACGTAGGACGCCTATGCCATCTAACAAACAATTTCGGTTTCCACCACAAGACATGCACTCTGCTCTGCTCTATGAACCTGGCATCTTTATCCACGAGCTCCATGTCATACGACCACAGAAGTTTCGCCAACATGAGGTTCAACTCCATCCATGCAAAGCTAGACGTAGCAAATTTGTCAGACCGGTCAACTTTCAGAGCGATGAGAGTGAATTGTGACTTACTTTCTTCCTAAGCAGTCCCGAGGACCAAGCAGAAACGGACGACTGGCATCCTTATTATCTTTGCAATGAGGGTCCAGCCATCGCTCTGGTTTGGTATGCCAGGGGTCGGAGAAATACTCTGGATTGTGAACGGTGGACCAGGGACTGACGCTGATGTCCGTCTGTACATCCATCAGTAGTTGTTTTAATTAGTGAAGAATACACTGATTGCCTTGGCTTGCTCAAACTCACGTCTTCAGGTATATATTGGCCGTGCAGCTCAAAGCCAGGAGAGAGCCTAGTCGCGCCCCCGGAAGCGGGAGGAAACAGTCTAAGACCTTCATTGATAACAGCTTGCAGGTATGGTAGCTGCTGGGCCTTCGATCCGGTTATTTCGTCGTAGGTTTTGAAAGCGACACGAATCTCCTGGCTGAGAAGTTCCAGCTTCTCTGGATTCTGACCAAGGAAATATGTCAACGCTGATAGAGTAGTTGTCACGGTCTCTCCATCAGCAATTCTGCGAGGTCACGTTAGGTGTATCCTTCAGAATTTACGGAAGCAAACTCGACGGAATCTTGATTGAACGTACGCGATTGTTGAAACGTGAGCTGTCATTTCCTCCTTAGAGACTTCTCCTGCGCGAACCTTGTCGACGAGCGGACTGACGAAGTCGCTTCGTGCCGCTTTGACTTGAAGACGGCTGACGAGAGGTTTCGTTAGTTCACGAGTTGACTGGGAACCATTGGACAACTCTCAACTTACTTCTCGACCTGTTGGCGGCTATAGTTCGAATGTTGATTGTTGGTGACGATCCATGTGGGAATGAGACGTCTTGCAAGTTTGGACACCCACCCAATGCGCCGCAAATTGTCAATAAGAGTGACAATAAAGAGATGCTCGAGGGCAGAATCCGCCCAGGAATTCAGGATATCTGGTCTTGGAATCAGCGGAGCTGCCATCTGCCAAAGCATTGAACCCGACCGAAGCCAGAGACGAGTTTGCTCACCAATGTCAAGATTGCGGAAGCTCTCTCCAAAAGCCATCTCGCCAAGAATCTCAAATGAATTCATGTTGTAACACTTGGTCATGTTCAAACCTTTTGTTCCAGATCCCCCTTTTTCTCCCATTTTCGTGACAAACCTGTCAACAATTTCTGAGATAATATCCTCTTGTTCGACCAAAACACGTTGCGAAAAAGATGGGCTCAGAATCTTGCCCATGACGGCGTGTTTCTGGGGATCACGCTCGCTTCCGATGCATCTGCTGCTGAAGCCGGCAGCCAGGACGTCATAGAAAGGTCCTTTTCGCGCAATCTGCCTGCCACTTCCGGAGTGACCGTAGATGGCTTTCCAGCTCTCCGCACTGGCAAACGAGAGCTCATTAGGCGAGATCCGGACTATATTGCCTGGCAAAATGTGTCAAGAACAATGTCGCGTGCAATCGAAACAACGATGGTTCGAAACACACCATATTTGTCATGGGCTCGCTCAACTGCAATATGGATTTTGCCCCCAGAGCTGTGAAAGAAACGATATAACTAATTTTTGAATGTCGCGTTAATACTTTAGTTTGGTGCTGTCATTTTTGTCTCTCTGCCTACCAAAGAACACCGGCCCAAAGTTGGTCCTGGAAACTTTGCCAGGGGATGAAACCATAAATTGTAGCTCCATACGGCAATACATCGACAGATTATCTCATGTGCAGCAATCAGTGATATCGCTCTTAGTATGCCTCAGATGTGTAATTGATCCTCACAATAGTAATTATCCATGTGGCCACTGCTTTCTATCCCCACTGCTGCGGCGTATTGTGGATTGTTTTGGCAAGCTGGGACCCGATAAATCAGCTAGACCTGGATTCACGGGTCTAATTTACGATGACATTATCGTAATTCATGGTGAGTCGCGTTCTTCGGATATCATAGCGCACTTCTGCGAATCCCCAAGGTATGGATAATCTACCTCCACATATACTGTTGGTGCGCCCCTTCTCAGTGTACGACAACCAACCAGAGGTGGCCGGGGAGTTCCAATTAGAGACTTACCGATCGCTGAATCCCGAAACGGAAATCCTCGATACTCGTTTTAGGAAGAACACCCACAAAGATTCATGGGCGACTCAGATAGGGGTTTGCTCGACGAATGTGCAACTTCATGTCTTACGATGGCTTTTCTTCACCCGATTATCTCTTGGATATCAGAACGTGGCTATTTCCTTACCGCATCAAAGCTAAACTCTCCCGGCTGCACTCATTCATGTGGAGATAAACCTTTAGCAGCAGTTTCATAGTTACGGTGGCATTAAAAGTGGCATGACAGATAAGGTGCACATGAACAACTTGTGATAGGGGTCACTTGATACCTATGGTATTGAGCTTCATTGGAATCCATAGATATAATCAAAAATCACTGTTGCTGCATGTGAAAACAATATGCTGCGCGAAAAGTCCTGTATTTCTAAATGGTCTCCCATTTTGGGGTTTGTCGAGAATCCACTACGAGAAACAGCAGCGCCCGCGATCCTTGCGTCAACTTTTGTATCGGTCTATGATTAGCTCCACTCCAATGCACTCCAATTTTCCCAGCAACGATCAAGATTCCTTCTATGCGGGTGGAAGATGCATGATGCCTGTTTCGTGCACGGCATGGCCCTCGCGGCTTAAGTAACGACCTGTTTTGAAGCTGTTGATCTTGTTAGCTTTCCTCGTCTAATGTTCATGACAAGACAGTCGAAACTTTGGATTTACTTACCTCCAATAAAGATTCCCTTGCGCCAACGCCCTGCAAACCTCCACGAATCTCATAGCTTCGCGGTCGATTTTCTCCCCATAGGATGGCAGCTCTGCCAGAGCAAGATACCATCTTCGGTAACATTGGTTGACCATATTACCAATCTCGTCCATTGCCTGCTGGATACTCAGACCATCTTTCTCAATGAGCAGCGAAATTAGGTTGTGGTCTACGCCTAAGGCCAGGTCTTTGCGGTAAGACAAGACGTCGTTCACCCTAGCAGAACGCAAAGTGTCAGCTTGAAAGGCTTGAATACAAAACGCTGTGCACCCTTAATTCTTACAACATCACAATATCACCAGGTCTGCCGAGACAGTCATGCATTCCTGCAGGCTTGGATGCTCGTACACATGTTGTGGCAGGTTGATGTTTGAGCCGTACTCGGTCAGGTTGATGGCTGGGTACACGCCAATTGTGCCTCTGCGCATGTTCATGTACTCATCTACGTCGCGTATGAAGTTTTGGCCGCTGACTTGCTGATCGACCTGCACGAGCAGTTGTGCAAAGTAACGCTTGTGTTGATCAATCCATCGATTTTGCATCTCTAGATTTAAAAGTCAGCACTTTACAAACTTGTCACTTCCAATTACATGCAAAGCCTAGTCATCTGCTATGAGGAGCGGATGGACAATGAGAAGGAGTTGTGGTCGGTTTCAAGGGCAATGTAGAACGAACCTGGACTGGATACTTCGCTGATGGCATCCCAGCATCTCTGAAACACATATCTAATGGGATTGGAATCGGCAGTATAGCGAGGCGCATCGCCGCCCATGATGGCTATGTTTTGACTAATCTCCTCGGCAGCAGCTTGAGGTGTCCTTCATCAAACTCTGTTATGATAACGCATTATCAGTAACTTCTTGGAACAAGTTCGAGATTGGAGTGCCACCTACGATCGTCGAAAAGAAACACCTGCATTGATCAGTATTTGGAAACATACGAGTTGGCTTAGTGGAAGAACGAACCCAGTGATGCCAATCCAACATGATCTTTAAGCGGTCTTCTGGGGCGATTGGTGACCAAATTGATGCAAGGAAACACACATCAACTTTGGAGTTCTTTGCTGCTTCCACCTCGTTGTACTTCATGACAATGCCGGGCGAAGCTCGGTGCGTTAGTTTCGGACTGAAAACGATTCCAAAATTGGATTTAAAAGCGTATGCTTACCTTGCAATCCATTCGTCTCCGACAGCGTTTACCTCAAAGTAGTTGGGGTTGACAACAAGCTTTGTGGACATGATGGAACCGAATAGCTCTGGGATGCGAACGAGTGGGGGCCGTTTGGCAATCTGCTTTCTGTCTGGTTTTCATTGCATCGGGGACGTCATACTGATGGTTTCGTAGCCAGAGTCTGAGCTGTTGCTACTGGCATCGTCACAGGCTGGATCCATCTCGACGTCCTGCGACTGCCATAAGAGCGTTTCCATATTCGGAGGTTGTAACTTCTGATGATAGACGTGTAGGGCGAATCGAATAATTCTTGACGAGGCTTGGATCTTTGGAGTGAGCGAAACTACCAGATATAATCGACCATCGCTCACCCGTTTCATATGAGTTAGGCGTAGAGGTTTCCCTCTGATTCTTAAGTATGACGCCTCATCGTTGTTTGCCTTACGCAAGACGTAATCGTGTCATAGCAGGGCGGTAAACTGCCGTATTGCAGCATATCTGAAGCCTGTCAACGGGATGGGAAAGCATCTGAAAGCACGAATGGGTGTACTACAGGCTATCGTTCTCCCAAAGGAGAGCATCTGATACGGCCAAACGGCAATTGCCAAAAAGAGTAAATGTCGACAGACCACAGCATTTGTGCCGGAGGCTCGTCTATTCAAAACAAAATCAATAAGCCAATCTCAATCTAGAAATTCCAACTTGAAATTCTCATTTTTGGTAATGTTCTCTTTTCCCAGCATGAAATCAGGCTTTGCCAGGAGAGTAAAATTGTGCGACCCCGGTTCTCTGGCGTTGCCGTGTGGGCCTCCTGAATTGATGTTTTTTGTAGACAAGTCCCTGTGACTCAGTGCAGCTTGGACGCGTTTATAGCGCGTTTTCCACAATTCCTGCAACGATGAAGGGTGATGAAATCGACAACTTTGACCTCAACTCTGATGGAGGCGACGTCTTCCCAGGGATGCGTGGGATTTGACCAGCCAAGTTCAGTCGGATTTGTAGAAGCATTGATGCACGCGCCTCCAGCCAAACGATAAGGTTGTTCTTTTTGATCTGGTGAAGAAGATGATGATATGCATCGATCCATTGCTAATTACCCCTATGCCCTTCTTCATTTAGCCGACGACCAACATCACTCATGCCTTTCCGGCTGATCCGCATATCTCCATCCACTCCATCGTTTGGCGCTTCACATGATACGTCCCCTCCTCGATTAAGGTAGTGTGCGGTACCCGCGCAACTTGATGTCTAAGATGCATGTAATACTCGTCTAGGACCAACTTGTTCACATTGATTTTGGTCGCCCCTGCAGCGATGCATTGCCGCATAAGATCCGGCGGGAATCCATTTGTGCCGTGAAGAGCAACCCGTACTCTCCCGCCAATCTGTTTTTGTATGTTGTCGAACCTGATTCTCAATTAGAAGCACACCAAATTAACCAGCGCAGCGGCATACCTGTCGAAATCCAATTGCGGACCTTGCTTGCTATATTCGCCATGGACGTTACCAAAAGCCGGGGCTAGAGCATCAACGCCTGTAGCGATGAATTGATCAACCTCTTCAGGCGTGGTCTTGCTTGCTTCCAGCCCGGCCGTATCCATCACCCCATCCTCAGCGCCCTCGATCCTCCCGGGTTCTGCCTCCGTGGCAATACCGCGCTCGTGACAGTACTTGACCCATGTCGCGGTCTTCTCTAAGTTCTCCTCCTTCTCATAGTGCGACATGTCGACCATGATGCTGTCGAACGGGAGGTTATCGGCCGCATGCTTGATGATTTTCTCATCTTGAGCATGGTCTAGATGTATCGATATCGGCACGCTTGCTCGGCGAATGGATTCCTTGGCAGTCCTGACGAGCAGACCGTCGGCGTAGGTCACCGCCCATGGAAAGAATTGGAGGATGAGGGGTGACTGAGTTTGCTCAGCAGCGGCAACAAGCCCGTAGATTTGCTCGAGGTTGTACGCAATGGCTGCGATCACGCCATAGCGCCCCTTCTCAGCATTCCGTAAGATCTGGAGATGTCGATTGTTGTCCTTCCAATTGGTCGGCACGGCCATGATGTGTGTGTAAACGTTGGAACTAGGATAATGCTGATATTGATGTGTTCGTCAAGCGGTAGCCGTTGGAAACCCCGAGTATTGGATATTTGACTTATTTCTGTGCATGATCCGATATCGATAGTGGCGAATTTACGTCAACCACATGACGGATGGGTCTGGGGTGATGTGTTGGCTTCCGTGTCGAGGAAATCGAATGGCAGTGGGTCTGGGTCGTCACGAGGGACGTCACGATCACCAACCAACACGAACCATTGTTCCATGTTGACCTTTGTCGTGTCTCATCCCCGCTTCTCCGACATGCATGAAAACTGCAATATGAATGGGAGAAGCCTGGGCTCAAAATGCTTCACAGAGATTTTGTATGATGCGGCTCGACCTTGAGCACCAATGCGAAGTCAGAGAGCTTTTATGTTGGGTTCACTAGCAGTCAAGTTTCTGTTTCCTTTTCTACCAAGTGAATTGAATCTGTGTTCAATTTGATTTTTTCTGGAGTCATTCCTCAATTACCCTCTGAGATTTCCCATCTTGCTGAGAGTTCCTCTCCTAGCGGCTTGACTGGCCAGCCGGATCTCTCGCGACAGGCCTCCAATAGCCCTAGAACACAATTCCGTTCTCTCCTGCTTTCAAGAGGAATTCCAGCTAAGGCCATGAGCACGCGTTCTAGTTCATGGGGCCGGCGGTGACGATGACATACCTATGTAAAGACACTGAGAACACATGACACTTGATGGGTAGTCAGAGAGTGTCAAGGCAATCCCACAGACCTTCTTCACGCATTCCATGAGACGCTTCCGTTGTTGTGTGTACTGCTCTAGACCTCCTAGTACTGGCACATTCAAAAGCAAAAGTATGTGAGCGCAGTAATAGACTTGGAATGCGATCGCTTCACAGGGCGTCAGTAAACATCTTGGTCGCTGGGGGCGGTGCTCAACATGTCACAGCTTACCGCATGCTGGGGGGTGAATCCAAATTGGCTCAAATACATCGTCCACGGAACCGGAGTATGGCAGTGGTTGGAATTCTGCCGTCAAATGCCTCCTCCAATTTTCCAATTGATCTTTGAGCGCATCAGCCGCGGCAACTCTAGCAATCGGGTCATTCTTTGCTGCTTCTGTGTCTTCTTTGGAGCAGAATGCTACGACTTGGGCAAAGAAGTACACGGAACGAGCCGCAAGTTGATAAGGATCAAGCTCATCCAATGTCTTGACCGGCCTCCAGAATGTGAAGGGGCGACGCTTCTCACGGAATGCAGCCCAAACATCTTGGCAAAGCCACGTCCACCATACTGCTTGCTTCAAACCCCCAGAATCACCATGTATGGTTTGAGAGCGCTGTATCCAGTGAACACCTTTGAGATGTCTTTCCCAGTCTTGTCGTGATCCATCCAACATCTCATATGCAGATATGATGGATGAAGTAGCGAGCAGTTCAAGGCTTGTTTTGTATGTATCGTACTGCATTGCCTCTTGAATGTAGTGCAGAGTCTTGTAGTAATATTTCAAGGCCTCATTCAGATCTTGATGGTCCTTTTCTCCAACCTTTGAGCTCAAGGAAAGGTGACGAGCCGAAAGCGCTAGGACTGCATTCATAAGACCTACATTATGCATCTAAGTCGAGACGTTACTACTAAGTAATAAGTTCTGCAGAGACAACTTTCGTCAGAGACATACCGCTAGTTGAGGAACCTGTGTCCCGAAAGGTCTCCGAGGGTCGAAGAAGTCCATCTACTAAAGGTTTAGAACGGCCAAACGCCGGGGAAACATGTCTACGCACCCACATGCCGATATGCCTCACAAAGTTCTGGAAAATCACATGCTCATGAGAAGAGATGTGTATTGGGCTTGTCGAGTACCAGTTTTGCTTCTCAAACTGTTGGTAATCGTTCAACCTCGGTGTCCTCTCCATCAAATAAGAGTTGGAGGTGCATGGAGTCGGCGACAGCCCATCTGAGGAAACCCTTGGTTGAGCTTTTCGTACTGCTGGTGACTGCACGACGGAACTTCCGAAGATATCGACACTTTCTTGGTCCACATTGAAGCTTGTGAAGTCGAACTCTTGCATAGCAGCATCTTGAAGAAGTAGGTCAACCCATACTGCCGTTGCATTCTCCAGATTGGCACCGTAAGAGCTGCTTGTTGTAGCTGACTTGTGAGGTGTAATACCCGTGCATCCTGTCTCTGGAAGATGCTCCGGACATCCAGCCTGAGCATTGGGCGTTTCGTTGACGTGAAAAGCTGGTGATGTTTCATCCTGAGCTCCAACACTAAGGGTGGTGTCCGGCGACGTAGTAGGTATGTTCAGTTGCGGCTGTGCATCCCATGATACTACGGGGGCGGAAATAGGCTCTTCATCGTTTACTGCTGGAGGTGTTTCTTGGGGCTCTGGGGATTGCTGGCCGGGGCTAATCGATCGCGGAGGCAAAGAAGACTCTTGTTGTGCTGCATCGCTCTCATGTTGAGTGTGAGCCACTTCTCCGGGACTGCCTGTGCGTTTTCTGTTTGGTGGTCGCCGTGGCGCATAGATACAGATGTGTTTGGTCCTTTCACAACCTCCGCAAGTAGGCTTTTTCTCGTCGCACTTGACGTGGCGGCGACGGCAGGTTGCGCTGAGCGGTATGCGTTTAGCCAATGAAATATGAGACCACACGCCCGATGAATAGAGGATGAATAGGTGTATTACCATCCAGTCGTGTTTCTCAAGCCGCGGCCTCTGGTCAGTCGACCTCTTGTGAAGTAACGTTTAGTTCCCTCCTCCTCGATCACCATGTTGTGGACTTCAGTGGATACTTTGCGCCCTGACAGATATTGGAACGATAACTGTGCTCGAAGTCACGGGATGGCAGAAATCAAGGGTGCGGTGATACCTGGTGGCATCATTCGTGGGGTCATTGAAAGCAACTTTAGGAGAATCCGAGCAGCGTGAAGGAAGCCGCATGGAGATCTTGCAGCCGGTGCGGGGTAATCTGGGGCAACGGTCCACAATTTGGAGACCCGAGCTTGGGTCCCGGATGTCCCGTAACGGCCCGGTGGGCGGCCGGCCCTGGCGCCGATGTTGTCTGGTGTGTGAATGCAATGTAGCCCTCAGAGGCTAGTATCCGTTGATCGAGAGACGAGATTCGAAGGCTTCTGGCGGCGTGGTCGAGACGAGACGAAGTCTATCTTCTCGTCGACCTGTAACACCGGCAAATTGGCTTATACCCATCGGGTTTCCCTCGAGACGAGGGAGTGGGACCTTCACTGGTACGTTGATCAAGCGGGGTAGACCATTTCGTTTGTTCACAGGGTAACTCACCCTGCAGGTTCGATTCAAGTAGTCTGCTCTTCCGCCGTCCTTGAGTCTCAGTACCGTTGATGACAAGAGGGGCTACTCAACTCTTTAGCATCCATCGTTCTCACAATGGCTCTGTCTAGTTGCCGTCTGTTGAGAGGCAAAACTGCTGCCATCACAGGAGGCACAACTGGTATCGGCCGTGCGATTACTTTGGAATATCTCAGACAGGGAGCCAATGTCGCTGTAAATCATTTGGGCCTGCCCCAAGATGAGAAGCATCGACACAGTCTATTGGAGGAGGCGGAAAGTATCGCAAAAGCTGGCACCAAAGATCAACCGACTGGCCAGCTGATAGAACTTGCTGGAGACGTCACCAACCCTGAGACAGGCAAAGCTCTTGTCAGTGCAGCAGTCAAGAAATGGGGTGGACTTGACGTTTTTGTTGCCAATGCAGGAATTTTCAAGGCTGCTGAGTTTCTCACGTACGTTGGCCCTTCTTTGCATCATTCTCAGCCTCGAGGTTACTAACTTTATGAGAACTCAGTCTTGAAAAAAATGTATTCGACAAAAGTATGCAAGTCAACGTCAACGGGGCGTTCTACTCCTGTCAGGCGGCAGCCAACCAGATGGTGAAGCAAGGACGCGGCGGATCGATCATTGGAATATCATCAATATCTGCTCTCGTTGGTGGTGGCCTACAAACACATTACACGCCGACAAAAGCCGCTGTGTTGTCCATGATACAGTCAATGGCAATTGCGTTGGCGAAGGACAAGATTCGGTGTAATGCATTGTTGCCAGGCACTATTCACACTCAACTGGCGGAGCCTGATATGCAGAATGAGGAAAAGCGCAAATATCTCCAGCAGCGCATACCCATGGGTGTTGGAAAGCCCCAAGACTTGGCGGGGCCAGCAGTCTTCTTGGCCTGTCCGGAGCTGAGCGGATTCATGACGGGATCTCAGGTGCTTATTGACGGAGGAATGTTTGTAAATTTGCAGTAATCGAATTTGCTTGCTACTGGGCTGAGAGTTTTATACCGTAAATGAGATTTTATGACCATGACTACTTGTTCAATGAAGTGAAGGCATCATCTGATCTAATTTTGGAAGTATTCGATGGCTTACTCTTACCAGCGGCGTGCAATCCCTACGAGAGGTAAGCTGTGGGGAACGACCTGGACAAATATCCCGGGCTGCCTGCGGCATCCTACAGAGCCGCAAATACAGTTGGGAGGATCAAATACTCGTGTTAGGCGTGCTGCACCTGCATCAGTCCTACTAATTATTCCTAGATTTCTGCTCTTTGCTGTGGGCCGGCATACCTTGTGTTGGTTCCACGGTGATGCATGTTGACTGTCATCGCCAGACCAGCTAAGTGGGATTCCGGTTCGCAGGATCCATCTGCAAGGTGCGGTGAACATATTTACCAGGGAACGTTGGAGCACATGAGACCATGCGCGGACCTTGTCTCTGCGCAGCCATCATTCGCGCGCGGGCTCATCTTCGTGAGACCTCGATTTGTCGTGTTTTGTCAGGGCCAGCGGCGCCTATGTCATTAGCTTACGGGAGCTGGTAACGAGTTCGCCAAGTCCTTAAATCCCGCAATCCTACGTCAAAACCAAGAGATTCAATCCCATCGGCGACGCCCTGCAGATGACATCGGTGGTACTCCACTTAGCCGTTGCTTACTTACCCGGCGCGCCAGAGTGCCAGTCTGACCGACCCCATCCTCAAGACTTAGTCATGGCTCATGAAACCAGGACCACCATTCCATTGCTGTGTGCATCGTGAATGAAGTTGATGATCAGGAAGCTTAGCAAGTTCTTCATGCTGGTTCCAGAAGGAAGGTGCACCCCAGGCCGCGCGCTAATCAGTACAGAGTAAGCAAGACTATGAAGCCGGTGTCAAGAAATGCAATGATTGTGAAGCGGTAAGAGCAAATCGATATCTCGGAGGCAGCGACAAATGCACTTCTTGCTAGGTGGATACAGACGTTTTCACGCGCGGGAAGGTTTAGCAATGGCAGGGGGGCCACGAGTAGCGAGGCGCAAGTAGGAACATCCTTGAACTAATTTTTGCCCCGAGTCCCCGCCCACGATGTCAGTCATTGAGTAGCTCAATTAAGTGCTCAATAATTGACCATCCTTTATCCAGCTTCCATGATGATCCGGTGCTCACAAAGACAAAGATATATTGTAATGTGTCTTAGTAAACAGTGGAAGAGCGCTGCCATCTGAAGTCATGGTCGATGAGAAGCAACCACCGAGTCAATTCACTGGAAACTCCCAACCTAGCCTCGTCGAACAGAAAGCATATAAAACATGTCATGCCTTTTTGAAGGATGTTTCCTCGGCAATAGACTTTCATCCAATCTTCGATCTTCCACGACCAAGCAACAAAATCATCTAACGGCAATGTCGACCTTGAACAGTAAGAACGGAACTCGGAGCCGCAGAGCCTCAACTTCGGGTGGCGAAGCAGCAGAAGCTTCAGTCTTGGGGGATTTTACGCCAGAAGAGCAGAAGAGAATCATGAGGCGGGTTGACATTCGTGTCGTAGCCGCTGTCGGGCTTTTGTATTGCTTTTCTGTTATTGACCGATCGAACCTACCATCCGCCGCCGTTGCTGGCATGACAGAAGATTTGGGCCTCATTGGAAACCGTTATGTAAGTCACCTGGATGGGTAGGACTTCGACTTCCTTAGATTTTGTTTCCGACTTCAACAAACGTATTGGGCATATCAACTCTAACGTCATTTTGAACAAAGTCAATTATCAGCCTTGTATTCTTCACGACCTACACTACCTTTCAGCCAATTTCAATCATACTCGCTCGAATAATTGGCCCAAGAGCCTACTTCACGGGAGTCACAATGATTTGCGGGTTTGTTGTCATCGGCATGGCCTTCCTCAAACATTGGGGCCAGATGGTTGCTCTGAGAGTCGTTCTCGGGGCTCTTGACTCCGGTTTCTTCCCCACTTGTGTTTACCTTCTCAGTACCTGGTACACTCGCTGTGAGTTTACATTACCTCAACATGAACAGGTTGAGATATTGATTTGCCATAGACGAGGTTGGCAAGCGCTACTCAGCCTTTTACATTGTGGTGTGTCTCGCCACTGCGTTCTCTGGGATCCTGGCATTTGGGGTATGGTGTTCTTATTCAACATCAACCAGGGTGCCTAAGACTAACTGAGTGGGACAGTTCACCAAATTGGAAGGAAAGGCGGGACTTAGGGGTTGGTCATGGATTTTCCTCATGGAAGGCATCATCACCTGTTGTCTCGGAGTCCTTTGCTATTTCGTATTGGTCGGTTTCCCCGACACCAAAAAGCGAACCTGGGGATTTCTGTCTCAGCAAGAGATTGCATGGGTTGTGTCTCGTGTTCAAGAAGATCGCGGGGATGCAAAGCTCCCCGCTCTTAGTGTGAAAGGATTCCTGCGAGGCGGGGCTGATGTCAAGGTCTGGGCATTTGCATTGATTTATTTCAATCAGGCCCTTGTCAACTTTGGTGCGTTGTTGAGTCTTCGAGTATCCATGGCTGAACTAACACCCTGTTTCTTCAGCTTTGTCATTCTTTCTCCCCATTATCTTGAAGGAGAACATGGGCTTCAGCACTGGCAAAGCCCAGATCATGATCGCCCCACCGTACGTTCTCGGTGCGATTCTCATGTGGATTTCCGGGTGGCTAGGAGATCACTTCATGGTACGTGGTCCCATCATCATAGGAGACATGGTTGTCGCCATTGTTGGAACCGCTCTGGTCGGATTCCATAACGACGTGGCTGTACGCTACACCGGCGTCTTTCTTCTTACTGCCGGCTCTTTTTCTTCTATTCCTGTCGTCATGGCCTATCAAGCAAATAACATCCGAGGACAATGGAAGCGGGCATTCTCTAGCGGCCTGGTCGTTGCGTTCGGTGGTGTTGGCGGCATCGCCGGTTCTCTCATTTTCCGGTGAGTATTCATTTCAGAAGCCCATCGTTTCAGCACCCGTTTCAACCTCGACACAACCACAAACTCTGATCAAATTACAGGAGTCAAGATAAGCCCAGGTATCTCCCAGGCTTAAGCACCTGCATGGGATGTGCCGTCTTAAATATCATCATTATTCTCGGCCTCAGCGCTTACTTTTACTACTGGAACGCTAAGGCTGAGCGTGGTGAGGTTGAGCTTGAAGCCTCAGAGGCAAGTACCATACATTCACCTCATTTTGACAGGCAATTTGAATCTAACTTGCTCCTATTTTCTTCCAGGAAACTGATGCCTCCGATTTCCGATACACTTACTGATTTATTTTGAAGAAGAATCACTATGGTTACCCGAATAAAGCATGCACCTGATCAGAGGCTCGTATTATTTTGTCAAAATGATTGAAACCACCGACTGCTGCTCGACTGCTATTACTGGAGGAACCCAACTGCGCAAGACATACTTATACCACTCTCTCATTACTCATCACGTACCCTATAACCATCCAATCGTTACCGAGAAAATAAAATAGCAACCCTTCAACGCACGGCTCGCTGTTGCCGTCTCATCAAGAAAGACTTGCGATGCGGTTCTTCGATCCCAAATTCAGTGACATTCGTTTCCACCGTCTTGAGAAGCTGGAAACCTAACTTCTGATACATCGGCTGCGCGGCCATTGTAGCCATAACCCAAACCTTCATTCCAACAGCATCTGCTTGCTCTAGACCCTTTTTGACCAGGGCGGACGCAATCCCTTTCCGTCTGTATTGCGGATGCACTGTCAGATAGTCGAGGACTTTTAAAGTTAGTCTTGGCTCACTTCCGAGTGATATGGTGCAAGTATTGAGGTGACTGAACCAAATGGGGCCAGCATACCCAGAAATGGTCCTTCTTGGTTCTTCATGAGTTCAATCTCAGCATTCTCGAGGGGAAGACCAAGAGCCTCTTGCAGACGCGTATCCATCCCCGGAATCATACCTTCCTCGGTGTTGGCTTGGAACTTGGCCTTGAAACTTTCTGATTCATCGTCGGTTGGTTCTCGGACAAGAGCCTCTGGCCAGTTCAATGTGCTACTGGCATCAGGCAGAATCCACCGAGCATACCCAATAATTTCACCAGTGTCGTCATCAGTGGCTTTCAAGTGCCGTTTTCCTTCGCGGCCTGATGCAAGACCATGCGACATTCGAGCAGCGGCACCTCTAATGATTTCTTCAAGTGTGGTCGACTTCCAAAGAGCTCGCCAGTGGGCGTCGGTATGGTAAAATGCCGTCATGTTATTCTTGGAAACCCCTTGAGCGTCGTCATAGTCGACGGCAGATATCGTGAAAGTCATCGAGTCGTAGTTAAGACGCTTGCTTAGGGAGGTTTCAACAAAGTCGACACCCAAAATCGGAGTGAGGACAAAAGCACTGGTGTTTGGCACAAACTTTGTAGTTGAGTGATAAATCAAATGTACATGTATTCAAACAGGGCATCTGAGCTTTTTATACCCTAACTCATTTTCGATTCAACGACACTCACACATAATCCCGTCATGAGTAGGAATACGTGTTCTCTTCTAAACGCAGATCATATGAGTCCGAGCATCAAGAAGGAAGAGCCTGGTGTTATCGCATCGTCAGCTGGACCCCTGTCAGTAACTTGACTGTATGTGGCCTTTGGTAAGCCGGCTACAAGCGGCAGCTCAAACACCTCCAGGCCTAGGTCTCACACCATCATCGCAGTTGCTGACGTAGTGGGCGATAAGCACGAAGTGGATTAAAAGCATTGACGGGACCCTTAATCGTCTTTATGCACCTTCCAGTTGACTAGTTACCCTGAGATAGATGGAGTAACTTAGCATGCCAGCCAGAAGCGCGTATCAGCTGTCCGTAAGGAGGCCATGGTGAGAATGAATGGACTGACACCCCGTGCCTCCAGACTCAGTGATGAGATCCTCGCTTAGAAGCCGTCTGACCCGACAAATCAGGTCTACCAGCGCTGACTCATCCTGGCTGGGCGCTAAACCTGCTGCCTCAGAAGTCGTCGATTTCTCCTTTGTCTACGGACAAACCCCACTCATTCGACACGACTATGATGAGTGATTGCCTGCACGAAGGCAACCATCTATTGATCAAAATTCCTGCTGATTTTCTTTTCTCCCATTGGGCGCTGTCATCAACAACGCGATGTCCTTGTGCCTGCAGCCTATCAAAGCCTTCCTCCAATCGCATTTGGCAGCCAGAAACGAAGGATGTGCCGAAATGCAGGGAGCAACACGTTGCGACTTTTGCAAACGATTCATTTCGGCGATGAAAAGGAAACCAACCGACCACGTATCTCTTGACCTCGAGCCTGTCAATCAAATTGTGTCTTCAGCATGTACTCGCCATCGACCACTGTTGGAGAAGATAACGAGCTGGTTAGACTTGCAAGAGGGAGCCACAGAACAACCGCACCTGTTCAGAAACTACTTCGATTATTCAGTCACTTTTACGCTGAAAGATAATTATGGTCAATCGTCGCCTTCATTAGATGTATTGGAAAGCCTCGACAAAAAGCAATTCATTGGATATGGGGTCCAACTTGATCCCTCCTGGATCGACAACAAGACTCTTATTCGGTGGTACGACACATGCACGTCTGGCCACGTAGACAGGTGCAGTAAACCCGAGTATCTTGGATACCTTCCCAAACCTGAGCTGAAGATTCTGATCGACGTCACGGAAAATTGCCTGACTCCAGCTCCTGAAAATGCTTCTTACATGGCACTCAGTTACGTCTGGGGCAAAGTAGACATGCCCAAAACGTTCACAGCAAACGTATCTCAACTACAAAAGCTAGGGGCCTTGAACAACACTGCTCTTCCCCAAACCATCCGACATGCGATTTATTTGACGAGGCTGCTTGGCGAACGTTATCTTTGGGTGGATAGCCTCTGCATTGTGCAGGACGATGAAGAATTTCTCAACGGTCATCTTGGCCGAATGGCATCCATCTTCGCCCATGCTCAAGCTGTCATCGTCCCAATTGACGGAGAGAATGCCGAAAGTGGGATTCCGGGGTTGAAAGAGGCGCCTGCGGCGCAACCCAGGCACCTCGAGCAGGAGACTATCCCATTTGGGGAGAGGTTGCTTCTGATTCGTACCAAGATGGGTATGCGTGGAAGGGGTGAATCTTCATCCAAAAAGGCTGACTACTTCGATCGTGGATGGACGTTTCAAGAGTATCTGTTCGCAAGAAGACGCATATGCTTCGAGAAGAGTAGCGTATGGTTTCAGTGCTGTCAATTTACCCAGTACGAAGACCACAGCCATCCGGACCTTCCCGACCGCAATCGCGACTTCTTGTTGGATGTTGGGTACCCATCTCTCACTGTCTTTTCACGCCTAGTGGAAGATTTCAACCAAAGACAACTCAGCTACCCACAAGACTGTCTCGCTGCTATAGCGGGAATGCTTCCATGTTACTCAAGGGCATTCAAGGGAGGGTTTCTTTGCGGGCTCCCAGAGATGTTTTTCGATGCAACTTTACTTTGGCAGCCTGGAGATGATCTTGTACGTCGCGTACCAGTAGACACAGGTACAACATGCGGCGGTATCAACAGTGGGAGCCTGCCGACCTGGTCCTGGGTAGGATGGCAAGGCCGTCTCCATTTTGCGGGTTGGGCAACAGGGAATGACTTCTTGGCCGCATGCAGCGGCTGGATTGCCTCTTCACGGCAACAGATTATCCCAATTACCAAATGGTTCACCAGCTCTGATGTCACTGGCAGGACTGGCAAGAGACCGGTGGAAGTTGAGTGGGCGCTATGGAGAGATCGCCACAGAGACCCAAAGTGCCCCCTCCCTTCAGGGTGGACACGAAAAAGGCGGCGAAAAGGCGAGAGCTTGACCATAGAGGAATTCCCCGACGGGTTCGGCGAGTATTTGTACAAGCACGAGTCTTGCACAGCACGGTTTTGGTACCCTATACCTCTCTCGGATCCAGACTACTCGCACCAGCAAAAGATTCCCAGCTTCTCTGAGGCGACATACCTCTTTGGCTCCGTGCAAACGGCACATCTTTCAGCTTCAGGCGCAGTATGGATGTATGAAGATATAACTAGCATGGGGCCAGTTAATCCATCAACTGCTCATGTGTCGATGCGCACTTCTCAGAACGAATGGGCCGGAGTGATACGACTGCACAGCCGGGATCACTTCGAAAGACAAGGTTTGGATCCGGCGAAAAGTCCTGTTGAGCTGCAGCTGATTGCCATATCCCGGGGCTTCATCGCAAATGGCCTTGAGAGTTATGTTGCAAGAGAAATTCCAGAGTATGTTTTGGAAGAACGACCAAAGGCTGGCGAGAAGTATGAATTTTACAATATCATGTGGATCAGCTGGAGGAATGGGATTGCTTATCGAGAGGGCCTTGGTCGGGTGCACAAAGACAAGTGGGATTCTCTCCAGGTCTCAAGTATTGATATCGTACTTGGATAATATTAATAATGAGGACGTTGTTGCCAACGTTTTCTAATAGTCTACATGTAGTGGTACCCGAGGGTATTTCGGTCAAGATTTTCAGTCGCATACCTGAGAGAACCCCTCATACTGTCTGCTTAAGTCGGCCAAGCATGAAAGCATCGAGGTACTCCAAACTTGACTTCAAATCAGATTTGAGCAGAGACTTTGCCGCCGTCATGGGTAGTCTCTCGGGAGCGGGATATGCTAGGTATGGCAAGGAACGAGTCCTATGGGCGGCGCGAAACACCTATTTGATGTCAGTATCAATCGTCTTTCCGATGAGACACTCGGTGGCAAACTTACTCTAAGGCGCTTTACAACGTCCTCCATCTCTTCCGCAATCCGCACATGGAGCTTGTTTTCGGGAGAAAGCTGGTCCCTAAAAGAATGTTTCCGGAAGGCTTTGCCTAGTGCGCGCTGCCTTACAGGCACACTACGCTCCAGGTCTTCCTCTGATAGGTAAGGCTCGAGACCAAGGAAGGCGTCCAACGCCTGGAAGAGCAAGACCTGGTTTCCGCTCAAGCCGTTGAATCGAACGTCGGGCTGCTCTTTGTTGCCGGCGCTCCAAGCGAAAAAGCTCTGTACTCTTGAAAGCCACACCGATCGAGGGATGCGAGTTTCATGCATACGGTCGTAATAGCTTTTCAGTACTGTCCTCAACTGTGTGCCAACGGCCGCCACATGACGCGCACACTCTGCCATGTCGCCTCTTGTCCAAGTGATAGTGGCTTGAAGCATTTCATAGTAAACGGACACGGCCCGGACTTCGGTTTCGTGGAAAATACGTGCGAACGCTTCTTCGGCCGCAACGATGTGTGGCGTCATACCAGTGTTAGCTCGAAACATGTATTCGCCGTCGGCGTCGAAGTTCAATATCAGATTACTGGTATTGTTTCCAGCGTCGGATGCGCAATCAAAACTTCGCTGCATGTACTTCCATGGAAGAACCAGCTCCTCAGGCAAGTCGACCTGCGTCTCCATCTGGGCTACTTTCACAACCGGAATAGTAGCCCATCGATACGCATGTCTGCAGGAAGCGATGCAGCAATAGAAGGCGTTGTATACATCTTGAGGCATCGCGTTCCACTGGTCGGCCTCAGTGCTGCTCAGAAGACCTTCGACCTGGGGCAGGTCAACTTCTTCCCGCAGGAGTGTTCGGAATTGGGAGCGGAACTCGGCGATGCGAGCGAGATTGACGTTGTCGTCCAGAGAGGGGTTGGCTTGTGGGATTTGGGGAGCCAGCTCCATGTAAATCTTCCGGTACGGCCGCAGAGCTTCGGGCCAGGCACCGAGAGCATGGTTCGCTCGGGGTGGCCAGGACCCAGCTCCATCGTTCTTGACAAGATCGGAGAGCACAGCGGCAATCTCGTGACTTCCAACGAGTCTTTGAATATTTTCGATATTTCGGTCTCTCAATTCTTCGTCGGTTTCTTCGGAGACTGGTTTCTCATCCACGACCTTGGATCGTTTGTATGACCAGAAAAGCTTCCATACCCGGGACGCCAGACAAGCAGCCCCAAGGCAACAGAAATATGTGATGAAGATTTCCGCTCTCATTATGGCAGTCTCTTACTGAAGGAGATTGGATGTTGACGGACGATGCAGTTGACCCTGGGGAAGGCTGAGTAGACAGAAATGAGTGAAGAGAGGCAGTGTGTCACGCCAAATGTAGACGGAATGATGGGAGTATAAATAGTCGGCTCCGGATCACCAGCACTCTCTCGATCAAACACAGTTGCCTCATCCTGATCTCATTTGCAACACCGAAACTGCGGACACATGTGTGACTACCTAGCTGTGCCTCCTATCACCAGAACCCACAAGTGACTGTGCCCCATCCACGCGCCTTTCTTCACCCGGCATCGATGCCCAAAAGAGATTCATTAAGCGCAATCTCCAGTTTATAATCCAAGCTGTTACGCCCGAACTCGAAAATGAGGACTTTTCCACAGCCAATCACACCTGAAAAATTGTAACTCAAGGTTGGGGGCGTTTGAACCTCAAAAGTCTAGATTTCGATACGGGCGTAGTAGGCGACCCACCCACATACAAGAATGAAATTCCAACAAGATGGGAGCCTAAAAGTCGTTGTGGCCTCAATCCCAACTAAGAATAGGACATGGCTAGCATCGGAATGACAAAGACTGGATTTCAGCCATCCTACTTCCCAAATTCCGTAAATGGCAGAATGTTTCGAAAACGAAAATATAGTCAGCCTAACGGAACTAGACCACAACGATTTGCTTTGGATCAGCAGCGTCAGCAGTAAGAATCTGTGAAGACTAAGAGCTCGAAAACGGAGTCGAGATTGACATTTTGATGGATGTGTTAGTTCACAAAGTTAGAAGGAGGCTACTAGAGAACCTTCTTATGATCACTCCCCTGTTATGACAACATGATTACAAGATCGCGGCGGCGAGATGTTCTCCTCTGAGACTAAACCATTAGGCGAACCTCGTGACGACAGGACTCTCGAGAGATCCCGGTACTTTCTTTCAAAATGGCTATAAGAGGAATCACGTATCAAGATCATAATTGTTTCTTGGTCCAATCTTTTTGAATCTGTGTTTATCTGGAAGACGGGCAACCGGTCTTGCCCCTTCGGCAAGTGTTGAATCTTGATGTAAATCTCGGTAATTCATAGAATGGGTAGCTTTTCGGGAATCTCGCTGGATTTATAGGCCACAGCAATGGGTACATCTAGTGCCTTTGATGGTAGACAACTTACCTAGTCACTTAGGTAGTCACAGAAACTATCAGCCATCCTCGATCACCAATGGTTTCGTTTGGTTTTAGCCGCAGGTACTTTGCGCCAGTCTGTCTAAGGAGGAGTTTGGAAACCGATTACTACTAAGCTGAACATCATGTTTTCCCGTGTCCCAATTCCATCCGAAAGTTTGCAAATCTCAAGCTCAGCCACGAATGGCGAGACATAGATTGGACGGCCTAGTTGAACGACTAGTATAGTAATTTATGCCAATGAAGGTTGTAATTCTGGTTAACATGCTCAAGGGAGTGGCTCCAAGGTTACGTCAACGTTTTGCTGGAGTTTCCTCTCGCATCTCCACATGTGGACGTGCATGGAGGCAGCCATCTGCGGCCCAAAATTGTACTTCTCAGATCTAATTCGCCAGTCTCCCAAAATTCCATCTTGATGGTGACATGCAAGAAGATGCAATCCAATACCATACCAGTGGAACGGCCGTACCACGTGTTCATCCCCGTAGATGCGTGTAGTTCCGCAATAGAAGCCCTGATATTGCATGCTGCGATTTGGACACATGCAGCAGGATAGCCCTCTAATCAACCCATGCATACTTGATCTAGATAACACTGGAGCGGATGAATCAAAGCACACATGAATCATGTTCAGACCAGACGTCGGAATCATTGGCGGCCACAGCTGACCTAGCGGGACAAGGAGTAGGCTCGGCCTAGGTCCACCTGAAGCCAGAAAGCGCCTTACCCGCTCAACTAACCAATAGCTCCATGAAACTCAAGCCATACGTCCGCTGTCCAATGGCCAGAGGAATCGAAAACGTCCACGTCTTCCTGCAGTGCGATCAAATCCGGATTCACGATATTGTGCTGGTTGCAGAGCGCGTAACAGATATCGAACTCTCCATCCACTCACCGCGCTCACCGGACTAGCTTGCATCGCAACACGGAATATTGGTGCTCATAAACAGGTCATGTGGGAAGCAATCAGGCAGGACAAAAGCCCGTGGTATTGCTACCGCTTTTGGCCAGCCTAAAAGTTATGCCTCCCGCAAATGCTCGACTGCATGCCCAGAATTCACTTTTTCTCCGCAAGTACCCGACAGTGCCCTACCCGACCCCTCTATTTCATGTTGGCGCTTTTATCAGTTTCGTCGGACTGTTTTTGCCGTGGCAAATGATCAACTGCCGTTGGTTAGACGTCGTTCGATAGCGCACGTACAGGGGCGCGGATCCCTCTCAACCCCATGCACCCCGCAGGCCCGGTCTGGCAGGTCATCCGTTGTGTTGTTGGCCGTGCGGGGTGATACGGATATGTGTATGGGACGATCACAGACCTTCTGTTCGACAGCTTGATAGCGCAACGTTGAACCGAAGGAATGCAACGTTGTTGGGGGTTTGGTGAGGAGATGGAGGAGATAGCGGTGCTTCCCCTTGTCGAACGACCTATCTCGCCCGACAGCTGGGCCGAGACCCCGACTCCCCCGCCTCTGCATCCGCCACCAACTCTAAGTCGGGAGACGGGTTTTCCGACATATATTGTCGGAGCTGTCCCCGCGCTTCGAATGATGCAGAATTGTCAGTCCGGTGCTCATCTCTCTCTCTGAGTTGTCTTGTCAATCCATTTCACCGGGGCCCGGACGGCACCACCGCGTGGAGTTCTGAAGCCATAATGTCCGGAAAAGCGGAGATCACCGCCGACCAGCCGTCCCCGGCCGCGGACGATATCGAGAAGATCCCGGCCAAAGTTGAGAGCAATGAACGGATCGGGGATCAGATCTCCCATGAGAAGCTGGAGGAATTGGCCCCGAACGGCGAGCATGAGTACGTCTTGGAAAAGATCAATGGCATGACAGAGGAAGAGGCCATCGAGATTATCGAAGAGAGCGTGGAGTTCTTCAAGGACGACTGGAACTTTCCCTCTGATATGCGAGAGCGCATGAAAAGACTTCTCGAGGGACCCAAAGCGTACGGCGAGTTTTACGACCGCGATCTGAGGATCGACGCGGTCATGATCCGCTACTCGTCTCCTTACCCTGGCGTTCGCGCCGTTGCCGAGATTCTGGACGATCAAAACGTCCCGATCGAAACCATCCGAGCCTATTTCCTGGGCATTGGATGGGCTGTCATCGGCACCTTCATCTCGACATTTTTTAACTCCAGGTTCCCTGCCATTTGTGAGTCTCCTGGGATTTATAGGCGGCATGCTAGTGCTAGTTTTGCCTTTTTGTCTTCTCGCTAATTTCTTGGGCGTGTAGCTCTGAGCGGACAGGTCATCCAGATTCTGTTATTCCCATGCGCAAAAGTTCTGGAGTTCATTCTACCTGACTGGGGCTTCACAGCTTTCGGTGTCCGCCACTCCTTGAACCCGGGTCCGTGGACTTTCAAGGAGCAAATGTTCGCGACCATCACTTACAACATCGCCATCTATACCACCAACAGTTACGGAATGATCCTCGTTCAAAAGTCTCCAGTCTACTACGGCCTTGATTTCGTCAATTTCGGCTACCAGATCATGTTGACGCTGTTCGTACAGCTTATGGGTATGGGTTTCGCAGGATACCTCCGCCGATTCAGCGTCTATCCCGTCAAGGCACTGTGGCCGACGATTCTGCCGACGATTGCTATGAACCGGGCGCTTACTCGGCCAGAGCCCAGGGAGAACATCAACGGATGGACAATCTCTCGATACAAGTTCTTCTATGTCTGTACCGTTTGCATGTTCTTCTACTACTGGATCCCTGGATACTTGTTCACCGCTTTGGCGACCTTCAACTGGATGACCTGGATTTCGCCTCAAAATGTTACCCTCGCAATCATCACCGGTTCTTCCCTTGGACTGGGACTATTCAACCCCATCACCACGTTCGATTGGAACATCGCCACGTCCTCGTATGCAGCGTTGTCTATGCCTTTCTTCGCCACTTGCACCCGTATGTTGCCCCAAAACACCCCAGAAGGTACAATTGACTGACATTGAAACCAGAATACTGCGGCGCCATTCTCGGCGGAGTCATCATTCTCGGAATTTACTATACCAACATGTACAACACGGCGTATCTTCCCATCAACTCGTCCTCGCCGTTTGCCAACGACGGCACCCCATATGTGGTCCAAAACGTGGTCGTCGACAACAAGCTGAACGAGACTCTCTACCAAGACTACTCCCCTCCGTTCTACTCCGCGGGGTATCTCATCACTGTTGGAGGCAACTATTGCTTCTACCCGATTTACTTCCTCTACATCATGGGTTGGTTATATCAGCTGCGCCCATTCTCGCTGGACCTGAGCTAACATGTTGCAGGCAACCAATGGAAGACAATTTCTGCAGCCTACGTTGATTTCTACAAGGGTCTTCGTTACAAGAAAGGTAACTACGATGGCGCGATGGACATCCACAGCAGACTCATGGCCAAGTACAAGGAGGTCCCCGACTGGTGGTTCCTCCTGATTCTCGTAGCTGCCATCGTCGTCTCCTGCATATTCCTCAGCATCTACCCGCTCGACACACCCATCTGGATCACGTTCCTCATGATCGCCATCAACTTGGTCTTCGCCGTCCCTCTCTCGTTCCTTTCGGCGACGACGGGAACCAACCTGGGTCTCGGCGCGTTGATCCAGGTCATCACCGGCTACATGCTCCCCGGCAACACCAACGCTTTCCTCTTCTCGCAGACTTTGGGCTCTTGGGCGCTTGCAGGTTATGGTGATAACTACGTGCAGGATCAGAAGATGGCTCACTACACGAAGATCGCGCCGCGCGCGGTGTTCAGAAGTCAGATTGGGACCATCATTATCACCTGCTTCGTGGCTGTTGCGACTCAAAACTTCATTTTGGAGAACGTCAAGGGGCTTTGCACACCCAACCAGCCGAGCCGATTCACCTGCGCAAACGACGGTGCGCCGCTCTACACCAACTCTCTGGTTCGTTCAACAAACACGCTTACACCATGAACAAGAATACTAACAGTCGCCTAGATGTGGGGTCTTCTGGGCTCAGAACGCATGTTCGTCTCATTCTACCCAATCCTCAAGTGTAAGTGCTCCTCCATCCAACATCAGAAGTCTGTCTAACACCGAATTTGCAGGGTGCTTCCTTATTGGCACTCTCATCGCCATCGTCTTCCTGGTCGGCCAAGGATACGGGCCTAAGTACCTGCCCGGCGTACGCGATAAGCTGCGCGTCAAGCTCAGCCCCAAGACGTTTGCCCTCCTCGACCGGACCCTGTTCCCCTTCGTCGCCTCACTCCTCTGGCTCAATCCCGTTCTCGTCATCCAGGGCATCCAGCACTGGGCGCCATCCAACCTTTCGTACAAGACGCCCGGGATGATTCTGGGCTTCATCTTCATGTACTGGCTGCCCCGGCACAGGCTGGCTTGGTGGGAAAAGTACAACTACGTCCTGTCGGCCGCTTTGACTGCCGGCGTGGCGGTCTCGGCGCTCGTCATGTTCTTCGCCGTCGGCTATAATCCTATAGCTCTGAAATGGTGGGGGAACACGGTGAGTGGTGCAGGTGTAGACGGCAGCCAGATCGGAATTCTGCCAATCCCAGAAAGGGGCTATTTTGGACCAGAGAAGGGAGCGTTTTAGTCGTCTTCAGGCGGTAAGGATCAAAGCATCGACATAGCCAATTGATTTGGGAAGAGCTATCGTATCCGGCATTTGTCGGGTTCTCCGGACTCTGGCGGAGACGCCACCCCGTGGGGGCCGGGGGAGGTGGAGCCTTCACGGGATCTTGGCTCAATGCGGTCTCCTGGCGCCGCCGTTTGACATTAAGAGACATGCCCCTTAATCCAAAAATATCAAACATTCCCCTTTGAGCACTCGAGCTTTCTCGACGTAATTCATGGTTAACCGCAGCAGTAATGAAAAAGTGTAAGTACTTTGGTGGTATGTAAATATCTGAAAAAGTATAGACAAGAAGATGACTCTCAAAGCTGAGCCGACATGTGCTAACCCCAATCCCAATGTGAACGCCGTTCTAACCGCAGTAGGACTGCATGCAATGAAACGTAATCTGACAAGTCATGAGTGCGGTGCTGTGCGTGTGTATGGCACTGTTTACTGCTGGTTGAACAGGTACACGTTCTGCTCGAGCTGGCGGGTGTTGAGCTGCAGCATGTTAGCAATGACTCGACAACAACGGACAATGATGGGACTTACGAAGCTCATGCTGATGTTGTGGAGGTTGGTAGCACCCATCTGAGCGCCGTCACGGACGATCTCAGTCTTCATGATGTTGATGGCCTTGGTGACACCCTCGAGGCCGTAGCAGTTGGCGTACATGAAACTTCGCCCAATTAGCGGATAGGGTCTGAATATAGATAAGACGGGATTGACTTACGGACGACCCATGCCGACAGCCTTGACACCGAGAGCAAGAAGCTTCAGGACATCGTTGCCGTAGCGGACACCAGAGTCAGCAATGACATCAACCTTCTGGAAGACCTCGGGAGCGTTGCGGTAGATCTCGTAGGCGATCTCGAGGGGTCCAGGGGTGTGGTCAAGCTGGCGGCCACCGTGGTTGGAGATGTAGATGGCCTTGGCACCCTTCTCAACGGCAAGCAGAGCCTCATCAGCAGTGGTGATGCCCTTGAGAATGATGGGCAGGTTGGTCTGGTTCTTCATCTGGTCGTAGATGTCCCAGGTGAGGGCGGAGGAGACAGAGTTGGCGTTGGTGGTGTCGTAGCGGGCGGCGCGGTGGCGGACAGAGTCGCCGGGGGCGTCGATGGTCCAGACAATGGCCTTGGCGCCGGTGCGCTCGGCACGGCGGATGTTCTCCCAGGTGACGGACAGGTTGCCGTTGGTGTAGATCTGCTGGAAGATGACCTGGGGGCCGTTGAGGGTGTTGTTGCTCTTGCCGGTGGCGATCTCCTCGATGGACTTGGAGGCGTACATGGAGGGCTTTGGCCGCATTAGCTTGTGATGTCTACCAATCATCCTTTAGGGCCATGACTTACGACGTAGAGAATGTTCTCGTTGCCAGCGGCGCGGACGAGGTTCAGCTCGGCAGCCTCATCTCCGTAGGCAGCGCGCGCAGCAGGCGCGATGAAGATGGGGGCACTGAAGTTGTAGCCCAGGATAGTGACGCTGTTGGAACGTGTTAGTCAAAAGGACTTTTGTACTTGTATTTGTCGTTATAACATACGGAAGGGTCTCGTTAAGCTTGGTGACATCGCTCAAGTGCTTAGAGCGAAGCTGGACCTTCTGCCAGACGTCCAGGTTGTGGCGGTAGCTGAACTCGCCAGCAGTACCGGTGCGGTAGAAGGAGTACTTCTGGTTGTCGAGCTTCTGGCGGGCGGCCCAGTCGAAGTCTGGGATGGCGCGGATGTCCTTGAGAAGGGGCAGGCTGCCCTTGGTGTAGTTGGTGCTATCGAGGTACGTCACAAAGCCGGTGTCGACCTCGTTCTCCCAAGGCTCAGCCGCGAAAGCGGCAGCGACGAACTGCGCGGCAACGAAGAGAGAGGAACGCATCGTGAACTATGCTGTAAAGACCGTCGAAAGGAGTGAATGGGTAAGACTGAGTGTAGATCTTTGCCAAGCACAGCTGGTGACGCCTTTCTTCATAAGTAGCTACTGCGACTCATGCCAGACTTATATGCTCCTGTCCGAACGAGCTAGACCCCTTCCATCCCACGATGATCTCCATCGAGAGCACCCACTACCATGTCGGTGCATTTTACCCCCGGCGGCCTCAGGGTTAGGCCGTATGTTCTTCACGTCGAGCAGGTACTGGTTCATCTCAAGTCCTCCCAAAAGAGCAAACATCAGGCCTTGGCCAAGTCACTTGCCAAGTTGGGAGCTGGGACGCCCCCTGCCGCGCGAGTCGAAAGGAGGTGAAGAGAACCCGCCGACTGGCCAGTCACGATCTAATCTAATCAATCCGAGATACCCGAATGCCTGGATTCCTTGGCTGAAGCAATCAGGCCTCCGTGGGGGGTGTCTGTTCAGTCATCCTTAGTAATGGCGCGGAGAGTCCACTCGTTTCTTTTGGAAGTTGTTTTTGAAGGCATCGACTTGCCTAAACCGGAGAATTTTGGGACTTCACATGTGGCTGAGGCAAGGGTATCCTGTCACCGTGGTCGGATCTTCAGGGCATTGGTTAGTTTATTAAGAAGAAGAAAACCCACAATGAGGTAAATCCTGCCCAAGATTTGGTAACGACCGTCCGAGTACGGAGAAGCAGCCGAGTCGTTACCAGCTTGTTGACCAGAATGGAAATGAGAATTCCTCAACGATAACCAAGATTGCGAAAGTGCCTAGACCTGCCAGAGACAGCAGGTTGGGATTCCTGACTTCCTGAAGCAGGAGGCTTGGCTCCGGCCCAAGACTGCGGTAACAGGATGTCGCTTGTCGGCAGTGCTGCTGCTTTGGCACTGGCTCTGTTTATGCGCGTTTTCCCATCATTCAAGATGCAACATCAACTCCGCTTGTGGAGAGAGTTGGGAATGACTTTGGACGAACGAGAGCCGCGAGACGAGATGAAATTAAGTTCTCGTTTCTAGGAGGGAGTGGAGTCGCCAACAGGAATAAAAGAGATGGATCTGCTGTCTACAGAAAGCTTGGCGCGGATGTAAAATGCTTCCCTGTCGATGGATGTCTTCACTCCCAGTCAGCCGTACGTACGGTACCCGTTGCAAGGTCCGTCTGTCTTTAACGGGTTGAGTTATAATTCTCCATAGGGTCCGCTCACACTCGTGTGTGCGGACTCTGCGGAGAGCTCGCAGTTAAACTCATCTCACGGTTGGGGCTCCAGGCTTTCTTTAACGGAGCTTGCCCGGGGACCTGTGGACTCCTCCGGTTCTCCGATAGCCCGAAATGGGTCTTCGCGCGCGGTTGTGCTTGAGAAGGAAAAAAACCTAACCGACATCACTGACCCTCCCTAGCAAAGACTTTTTGTTTTCTTTGGAATCAATGGCCCACGCACACGGGTTGGCGAGGGCGATTGGCAGCAGCATTGCAACTATCCGCGGGGCTTGGTTCGGACGACGATTCCGAGAACGGGAGCTGCCAAGAGATAGCAAGGAATTCTCAAGGGATATCGTCACGCAATACGGAGGACTTTTGGCGCAGATTCAGACTGGTAGCGGCGCTTTTCAACAAGTCCTTATTCCCGTGAAGAATCCAGGGAGCAAAATGCAGCACAAGTACTAACAACGCAACCAACATGACTGACTGGACCCATTTGATCTTTTCCATGTTGCTTTTCCTGCGGCCGCCGCGGCTTAAGACTTCATGAATCACACTCTGAACAGCCCCCATCAACTACTCCTCATAGGCTGGTAATCAAGATGAGGCTCCCTTGATGTCCCTCGATTTAAATGGCACAGTCGCAATGCGACGGAGCCAGGCTCACCAATGATGTTGCGAGCCGATATGAGCGTTGCACCTCCTCGATTAAGACAGACCCCCACGCTCCGATCGCCAAAGTCCGTGGTCGCACAGCCAGCTTTTCGGGCCCTACAAGGCAGCCCTTAATCAAGTTTGGAAATCATCATCTCGGCTGCAGTTTCTGATCACTTTGAGGCTCCAAGGCACGGACTGGGCGTGGGCAGTAGGAACAATGTTAATTCTCACGATGCGCGGGCGCGGGCCCCGGTGGTTTTGGTTGTCAAACAAGCCGACTCTCTCATTCTCCCTCACACAGACACCCTCTCTCCGTCATTCTTATTTCTGCTCAAATCCTTGTTTCTTGTTCGTCTCTTGTGCTCGGCTCCGATAACAGGGTGACTTTCACAAGTAGTGGGTTCGGTGTTCGGCGCAACAACACCGCGTGCAGCGCCTGCAAGCCAGGGGGCGGCACAGCCAAAACCCGCAGCCCCTGACTCGAATCAGTGCTGAACGACCAAATGCACACAACACCATGATTCAAGACGGAGGCAGGATCGTCGAAAATCTTTTGATTTGATATCCACCGCAACTTGCAGCACTACACCGCTTAAAAAATCGACACTATCCAGGTGGTTTCTACTTGCACTCCACCACTGGTGAACTATGTGACACATGTTGACTCTATCTCCTTCTAAAAAGACATCGCTTTGCTTAATTTTTGTTGTGCTTTCTCTTATCAACCACACTCAGCAGACTAGAAAGAACTCGTCAGACAACGCTCAATCATCATCACACGATGGAATCAACTTACTTCCAATAACACCGTTGACGGGAATGTCTATCGACGTGGTGTAGCTCGCGGCGTCGCTCAGGAGGTAGACGTACGCGCCACCCAGCTCCTGAACCTCCGCCAGCCTTGGGATGCCTCCGTAGTACTTCAGCTGCTGCTCCCAGTCCGGCTGTTGCGGGACCCAGTAGGTCATCGCGGTGCGGACGAGACCGGGGGAGACGCTGTTGACGCGGATGCCGTACTTTGCCCACTCCATCGCCAGCGTGTGGGCCATGTTGCGGATGCCGGCCTTGGAGGCGCCGTAAGGTGCCGAGGGCACGCGCTGGAACAGTGTCAATCGTGCTCTATGCGACGGCTCCTTTCGAAATTGAGAGGACAAACCTTGTTGGGGCGGTAAGATGCCATAGACGCCGTGAATACCACAGATCCCTTGATGCCGAGCTTGATGAACGCCCTCGCCGCGGCTCTGGCTGTGTAAAAGGCTCCAAACAACTACGCATCATTAGCAACAGCTTCTGGTTACCACTCTGCATCAAGCTCACGTTAACACCGAACAACGTCTCAATCTCCTCCTTGGTAAAGTCCAGCGCCGCCTTGTGGTTCGTGCGGCCGGCGTTGGCGACGACGCCGTGGATGGCGCCGGCTTCCTCGACAATCTTGTCGATGGCGGCGGTGATGCTCTCCTCCTCGGTCACGTTTGCTTGCACGTTGAACAGGCGGCCGGGGAACTGCTTGGAGGCCGCCGCGAACTCTTCACCGGGCTCCGCGAGGTCGATCGAGTACACCTTGTCGGCGCCGTTGAGAAGACAGCACTCTGCGACGCCGAGACCGATGCCGCGGTTACCGCCGGTGACTGTGGTGAGTGTCAACGGAGGGGTTGTGTATACCTCACTTGATGGTGTGTTGTGACGTACCCGCGATGACCTTTCCCTTTAGTGTGAGAACTGGCTGGACGTCAACGGCTGTCGTCGCCGCTGGCATGCCGGTTGATGAAGACATGTTGTCTGATGTGTGTGATCTAAGATATCTCGGGATAGAGAGGTCTGCCGTGTAAGCTTCCAAGGGCTTTAATCGGTTGGTATCTGAATTTTGCTGATGATTTGGGGAAAGAGACTATAAAGCCATGGCATCGTCACGTTATAAGTGCCTTCAATTCCCCAACGTGAAGCGCAACCCTGATCCACAACTTCGTAACAAACCGGATCATCTCGAGCTTCAAACGCATCATCACACGTTCCCTCGAGACGAGCAGAGCTCTAGGCTCGGCGCAGACCACTCAGCGCTGGCGGACGCGTGCTCCACAATCGCGGGGTGAACGCGGGGTTAACAACGGGCAGCATGAAGGATTCCCTCGAGACGACGCTGCGGGGTGATCTCCACCAACACAACCAAACGACAGCAGCGCCTCTCAATGCGGTCCGGCGGGCATCGGGCTGTAACAGTTGGTGGTGTTTGGCTGCAGCGTGAGATATCCGGCTGAAACACCATTGGCGAAGTTGGAGAGGCGAGCCGTAGGTTTGGCGCATGATGGATGTCGCACCGCGTCTGTTCATCCGGAGAGACCTGCTGATCATCTTGAGGTTCTGCGTAGGTGAGAGTTGGGGTAGCAGACGGAGGTTCTTGGACCAGAAGCCGGTGGGAGGAAGGATGTTGTTGTCTTCATGCAATGTAGCACTTTCTTCTGAATGAGAAATGCGATATAAAGCCACCGTCTGATACGATTATTCTGCTGTTCCTCTCTCGTACCAGACGTGCTGGTTTGGACCATATAACACCCGCCATTCCCCTCAAAACTCACCATGAGCATGAGTTTCTTCAGATCCGGTTCGGCTCAAGTCCTGAGGCGGCGCAGCCTGGCCCCAAGGCATCAACTGAGGGGCCTCACCACTCACACGCTCAACACCGGCGCAAAAATACCCGCCATTGGCTTCGGAACCTTCCAAGATGCAGACGCCCAGGAGGGCGCCGTCAAGACGGCGTTGCAGTGCGGCTATCGCCACATCGATACCGCCAGAGTGTAAGCCAACGACCGGCCTACCTGTTGTCGACGCACCAAACTGACATGAGCCAGGTACGACACGGAGGTGCAGGTAGGAAAGGGCATCAAAGCAAGCGGCGTCCCCCGCAAAGACGTCTTCCTCACGACCAAGCTGTGGTGCAACTCGTACCACCCGGACGACGTGGAGCCCGCGCTCGACGCCTCCCTCAAGGACCTCGACACGCCGTACGTGGACCTGTTCCTGATGCACTACCCCTGCACCTTTGCGCGCGGCGAGGACCGCTTCCCGAAGGACGCGTCGGGCAAGATGATAATGGGCAAGACGACGTTTCTCGATACCTGGAAGGCGATGGAGGCGCTTCTGAAGACGGGCAAGACCAGGGCGATCGGGGTTTCCAACTTTAGCAAGGACGAGGTGCAGACGCTGCTTGACAAGGGGTCTGTGGTAAGTTTTCCCAGAGGCGACGGGTGATAAGTTGATGGAGGCTGAAGCTGATTCACTGCTTTTCGCCAAAATAGGCGCCCGCGGTTCACCAGACGGAACTCCATCCCTACCTCCAGCAACGCGAGTTCGTAGAGTGGCAGCGCGCGAACGGCATCCACATGATCCACTTCAGCCCGCTAGGGAACGAGAACTCGTTCTACAGGGAGGTGTCGTGGAGCAAGAGGGAGTCGCACATGCATCGCCTCATCGAGCATCCCGTCCTCGCCGATGTGGCGAAGAAGCATGGCAAGACGCCGGTGCAGGTGGCTCTCGCGTGGGGCGTCAACAGCGGCAGGTCCGTCATTCCCAAGAGCGTGATTGAGTGGCAGATTAAGGAGAACCTCGAGTCGGACTTTGCGCTCGATGGCGAGGACATGGATAAGGTTGCCACGATGGACTTGAAGGCTAGGTTTAACGTTCCGTCTGAGGAGTATCGCTGGCCGTTGTACAAGGGACTAGACGGAGTGTAAGAGAATTTGAGCATAGATCTGGGTTTCTCAATTCAACTTGGCTAATCGTATTGCCGCCTCATTTCTTCCGTGTAGTGATGATGTAGCAAGCAAGCGTACCGAGTGGTGGTCATCTGTAAGCGCTTGGCTCTTTCATGTAGTATCTTAACGTTCGCACTGAAATGTACCACATAACACAAAGGTCATGATAGACTGGGTCTTGCGACATGAGACGGGATCAGGCTGCGCCCGAGTGGTGTATTTCTTGAGTCTAACGTGCAGGAGATGGTATTTTAATGTCAAAATTGTCGTCGATATCATGGTTTTTCTGTCGCCCGCAACAAACTCTTCAGCACCCCTTGAACAACACCCATGACACACTGTGGCCTCTTCCACCACAGGTACACAGCTCCCACAACGAAGGGACTGCAAACAAGAGCCTCGAAAGACTTCATCAGGACGTGTCCCTGATGGTCGCTCTTCGCTACAACCTCGGAGTAACGTTCGTTTCCAAAGCTAACGCGGGAGTATTTCGTCTGCCATCCAAGGCCAGGCAGGTAGACAGACATGGTTTCTTCCAACCACTTGCGGAGGCGGTAGCGAGGAGACAGGACTGAGGCCCGCATCTCCACGTAATTCTGCAGCGCGAGATCGTTGATGGAGTGGGCGTCCGGGACTCGGTTGGCCGTGTACTCAGCGAAAGCCACTGTTCTGTGGTACGCTGCGGTTGAAGCGTCGCTTCCTTCTCCCGACGGGTTGTTGTTCTCATCCAGAACCCTGTGCTTGTCGAGGACAGAGAAGAGAACGCGGACGTCTTCGAGGCCTGCGTTCATGCCTTGGCCGTAGAAGGGAACCATGGCGTGGGCGGCGTCGCCTACCAGGACAGCGGATGATTGGAAGTGGTGAGGGCTGCACTTGATGCTGATTAGAGGCAGATGGGGATTCCTCTTGAATGACTCGATCAAGTCGTCAGCGGGAATCAGGTTTGTGACGCCGGGGAAGTGCTTGTCGAAAAAGGCTGGCAGGCTGTCGGGGTCATTTTCCAAAGCTGCGGTCTGCTCATTGGGGAGAAACAGCGTGCAGGTGAAGGATCCATCCTATGATTGTTAGTCAGAATGACTTGGCGATTTGTCTAGCTTCAGCAACTTACATCGCTAGGGATGGCGATAAACATAAAGTCCTTTCCGGGCCAGATGTGCAGATGGTTGGGCGAGATTCTAAAATGAGGGCCGACACTGTCCTTAGAGGGAGGCTCCGCCGGCTTGATCTGGAACTCGCACCAGAGGGTGTCGATGTACTCTTGCTTGTAGTCCATGTGAGCAAACTTCATCATATGGTACCTGACGGCGGAGTGGGCTCCGTCGGCGCCAATCATGAAATCGAAGTCAATCTCAATCTCCCGCGCGCGACCAGTAGCCGATTCTGAGGTCATCACCTCGAACCAGGCCTTGCACTTCTTGAAGTCGGCGCCGGTAAGCTTGTGACTGAAGAAGAACCTGACGTTGGGCATCTCCTCGAGAATGTCAAGCATGCGCTTGTTCAGACCAGCGCGATCCACGGCGTAGATTGCCTAAGCAGTCAGCATCTGGGTTAGGACCCCTAGAAACCGGTTGGCTCACCCTTCCGTGAACATCGTAGTCCTGAGAGGCCTCGTACAGTTCACCTTTCGGGGTTCTGCCATGAATCATGCGACCGCGCATGGGAATGGTGGCGCCAAAGACATGTTCCAGTAACTTTGGCTGGCCAGCATTGCGCATGGCGTTGATGCCGCGCTCCGAGAGTGCCAAGTTGATGGAGCGGGTGAAGTTCAACAACGTTGTCGTCGGATCTCGCAGGTCTGCATTGCGAGCGTCAGCGGCATTCAATTGAATTTACGAGTGACCAGGCTTATCGTGAATGAAGTCGATGCGGCCCCATTTCAGAGATATGCAGAGGCCAAAAGCAAGCAATCTTATCAATCTCATCCACATCACCGCCTCGGCGCAGACGGTGGTGGGGCTTGGAGGATCCCCCGCGACTCTGCAACGGCGGCCGAGCCGAAAGAGGGCTGAACGGGAATAGCAACACGCGACCGAGACCAAGAGAGAAAGACTTACCAGGACGCAACTCGTAAATCTCGACATCGTGACCGCGTTGCGCGGCATAAAGCGCAGCCAGCGAACCGACTGGGCCAGCGCCCACAACTACAACTTTCTGTTTGCCGGCCATCGATGGTTGGGCGCCGAAACCAAGAGATTCTCCAATTCCAACGGGAGGGATTGCTGGAAAAAGGAAAACAGTCTACGGCCGGTGGCGTGAAGAGAGTCGCATGATGATTTCGCACATTGGCGGGTCGAGTCGGCCGGGGGGAGAAGCAAAGTGGGCGGCCGGGGACAGAGGGACAGAGGGAGAGAGCGTCAACGACTTGCCGCAACGCCGCAGAGCGCACCTTTCTTTCACCTGCATTTGAAAGCTTTTTTTCACCAAGAATCCAGGTTCAGGTCCAGGTGGTGCCCGTTACCGTCTCGGAGACGTCGGCTATTTCCCGGAAGCCCCGACAAGGGAAGCTCCGCGGTGCCAGTTGCTTCGGCCTTTAGCCGCAAACGCTGATAACCTGAAGTACGTGCTAGGTATCGCCTATCGATAACAGTCCTTATCGGATAAGATTGAAGCCAATCGATAAGACACATCAGACCGTTGGAGCAAGCGCCCGCCCGCCAGCCCACCAAAAATTGTCGCTGTTGGTGGCGGGGAACCGACCTGGTACGTGTGGAAGCGCCCGAGCTGCGGCAACGTACCTATCACAGCCTTGGACTCTTGGCCTCCACTGGAAACAATTCTTCGTCAGGTCACTTTCCAGTCCCGTCGTACCGTACTATATGCTGTGCTGTTAGCTGCCGCGCCGCATTCTCCATCCGAACCCTGTCGTTTCCCAGGGTCTTTTCTGCGTAAACTTCCATTCTCTGTTTTCAAGTGTCTTCAAACACCATCGTCACCTCGTGAACACCACTGCCGTTCCTCTTGCGACACACGACCAACGACCGCCCACCATGACGGAACCCCCCGCGAAGAAGAAGTGCCTGGGAGTCGACTGCCCCAACGATGCTGGCTCCCTCCAGTGCCCGACATGCTTGAAGCTGGGAATCAAGGACAGCTACTTCTGCTCGCAGGACTGCTTCAAGAAGAACTGGGTTAGCAATGCAGAATCATGCCCGCGACGACAACCACGACGGCTGCTAACTGCGTGCAGGGCAACCACAAGGCCATGCACAAGACCGAGACAAGTATACTCCACCACGTCCTCCCGCCAAAGGTCGTCTCTAAACCAGATCCAGAGACAGGTGTCTTCAACCCCTTCCCGACTTACCCCTTCAGCGGCCCCCTCCGACCCGTCTACCCTCTTTCCGCCCGCCGCGAGGTTCCCAAGTCGATCCCCCACCCCGACTGGTGGCAAGATGGCCAGCCCAAGTACCCCAGGTCCATTCTGAACAGGAACAAGGTTGATATCTTGGATGCCAAGGGAATTGAGGGCATGCGCAAGGTCTGCCGCTTGGCAAGAGAGGTTTTGGATATTGCTGCCGCTGCCATCAAGCCCGGCATCACCACGGACGCCATTGACGAGATTGTCCACAAGGCTTGCATAGAGAGAAACGTGAGTGCTTTGCGCTGAAACCAGCGCGCGTGGGCATGAGAGCTGACCAGGTGCCCAACAGTCCTACCCGTCTCCCCTCAACTACAACCACTTCCCCAAGTCGGTATGCACCTCCCTCAACGAGGTCATCTGCCACGGCATTCCCGACCAGCGCGTCCTGCTCGACGGTGACATCCTGAACATTGACGTTACGCTGTACCACGAGGGCTACCACGGCGATCTCAATGAGACGTACTACGTTGGCGAGCGGGCAAAGGCCGACCCCGACTCCGTCAGGGTGGTGGAGGCTGCTCGCGACTGTCTGGACGCCGCCATCGCTGCGGTCAAGCCCGGCACCCTGATCCGCGACTTTGGCAACATCATCGAGAAGATCGCCAAGGAGAGGAACTGCAGTGTCATCCGCACGTACTGCGGCCACGGCATCAACAAGCTGTTCCACTGCCCTCCCAACGTTCCTCACTACGCCAAGAACAAGCAGGTTGGCGAGTGCAAGCCCGGCATGACTTTCACCATTGAGCCCATGATTGCTCTTGGTAAGTACCGGGACATCACTTGGCCCGACAACTGGACCAGCACAACGATTGACGGCAAGAGGACTGCGCAATTCGGTGAGTGATATCTGGTGAAAGATAGCAGGCATGGATAGATTGCTAATGATGTTGTAGAGCACACGCTCCTTGTCACCGAGGATGGCGTGGAGGTCCTCACTGCCAGGAAAGCCGACTCCCCTGGTGGAAAGATCCCGATGCCCGGCGCCAACGGCGATGCCAACGGAACGACCGCATAAACAAGCATTAGTATACACATATGCATAAACAAGCAGCAGGAGGCGTTGTGGTGAGGGGGGAAACAAGGAGATACATGGTTTGGTGCAGTGTTTACGTGGTGACGACTGGCAACACCTAGGCATCGAGCTCATGCAGGGTGTCGAGCCGGCAGAGCGGACGAGGTTGCTAGCGTTGGGCATGATACCTTGGAGAATCATGACTTGAAAAGCGAAAGAATTGATACTGAAAGCACGGGCACGTGAGATCGGATCCAAGCGTGACGTCTGGGGCGGTCCCCTGTCCCATGTGGTGGACGGAAAAGACAGCTGTCAATCGAGGGGCATTTAAGCCAGGGACATCCCAAGTTAGGAACATGGACATGTGCTTCTGCTGTTCAAGCTTCCGGTCCAGGCTGCGACTCGGACTCGTAATACAATAGCACGCGTTGTAGGCGGCTGTCCGGGCCAAGACCGGCAGACAGCCCGTCGAGCCCCCAGCCTCCGCTCCCAGCCACCCGGCGGGCAAAGAATGGACGTTTGACGATGATGCGAAATGCCCCTCTCCCCACCAGGCACAGCCATTGATGGACTGTCGACAGCTGGATGAGGGGCGGGAGCAGCACCTGGCAGCTGGGACGAAGGAGGGGTCCTGTTCGCCGCGATGGGGACCCCTGGGGATTTATCTGGGATTTTCTGTGTTTCCCCTCACGCTTGTGCCATCAACTGCTCAGTGTGGCTCAACTGGCGGGTCTGAAATTCGCGGCCACGCATCGATGGGATTCGCTGGGGTCGCCGGTCGGAGCGTGAGAAATCAGAAAAACGCTGCCGGAGGATTATCTAGCGGTACGTATCCCCTGTACTGCGTTATTGCTAGGTGCATCTGGTGAGTGTGGTGCACCTGTGAGGTGCAGGCTGGCGGGGCGCAATCCCAGGGCGCTGACTGGCTGTTGGTCGGGTGTTGGCCGCTGCTGGCCAGGCAGGGAGCCCAATCTGGGCCTGCCCGCTGCTTGGAGGTTCAGTTGAATGGAGGGCACCTCACGCTGCCCTGATGGTTGTTGTGGTGGTGGTGGTGTGCTGGAGCAAGGCATCGACACTGGAGCCTCTTTCATCATCAGGGAAAACCTAGCCCCGTAGCCTTTGCCCGCGCGCACCACACCCACCCTCCCGATTTTCCACGGCCCAACCTCAGTCAACGGCGCACTACCTCACCTCAGTACCTAGCTTGGCTTGTGTGGTGTCCTCAACCCTGTTCGGCTCGCTTCCTACCTAACCTTGCCTTTGCCTCTCTTACCTCACCTGGCTTCGCCTCGCCTCGCCTTGCCTCAACTCGCCTGCTAGAGCAGAGTCTCCTCCGTCTCCGTCCCCGTCTGCTGCTTCTTGCCTTCTCCCACCAAAAAGCCAACAAGATCCAACCACGACTCGGCTTCGCCATCGACCCCTTGGATACCCACACGTGTCGTCTGGCTCTGTCTATCTATCTCTCTCGCACTTTTCTGCAGCTTCCGCAGCATCCCCCCGACTGCAATTCCTGACTGCAACGGTTGCCTCGGCGCAGAGCTTCCCTCGTACATCACCCCAGTGACGTCGAAGCATTCCACCTGCCCGCATCGCACACAGCTCCAAACCAGCCCTTTTGAGCGCAGAAAAAAAGAGACGAGAGCTTCCTCTCCTACCTCCAACAACAGCACCCCCGATCAGTGCTGTCTGTATCTCTGCCAACTAAACACCTCATCTTCTACATCTCGATCAAGCGCAGCTCGCTGCCAAAGCCGTCAACATGTCTGGCGAAGCGTGGTTATACCTCCTCGCCGTCCTCATAAATGCCGTCAACCTGTTCCTCCAAGTCTTCTTCACCATCATGTACAGCGATCTGGAATGGTACGTTGTCCTCCTCCTGACCTCGAGTCGACGCGCGCCCACCGTGCATCGCCGCTGGCCGCTGCCCTGCGAGCTTAGACAAGCTGCAGCTGCTGCAGACGGCTGCAAGAGCGCGCTCGTGCTCTCGATCACTTCAAAGATGGGACAATTGACAGCTAACCCTCACCTCCTACAGCGACTACATCAACCCCATTGACCTCTGCAACCGCCTCAACACCTACATCATCCCCGAAGCCGCTGTCCACGGATTCCTGACGTTCTTGTTCCTGATTAACGGCTACTGGGTGCCGCTAATCCTGAACCTGCCGCTGCTTGCCTACAACATCAAGAAGTACGTCACATGCTTGAGACCACTGTGGAGAAGGGATGAAAGCTGACTTTGGCCTAGGATTGTCGACAACACCCACTTGCTGGATGCCACCGAGATCTTCCGCAAGCTGAACGTCCACAAGAAGGTAAGCAAGCACTACTCTAGCAGAGGTTATGCATGCCCAGATCTAACACCGTTGCAGGAGTCCTTCGTGAAGCTCGGCTTCCACCTCGTCATGTTCTTCTTCTACCTCTACAGCATGATCGTCGCCCTCATCCGTGACGAGGCTCACTAGAGATGAATCGCATACTGCGAACGACAACGGGACGGATTCCAGTACATACATTACCATGCCGTGTGGACGAGAGTGAGCACACCGAAACGCAGACGCTGCGCCTCCCCGCAGCCGGACGCTACGAGGTGGCTCATTATGAAGGCATAAAGCAGGCAACTGCTAGACATGGGGTCATGATACCAGGATGCGGTGGTGGGGGTCTGGGGCGGAGAATACGGCGCGGGTGCCCGCGCCTTGGTCTCCCGGAGTTTACGGGCAGAGGTTTGGTTTATGATCGCCTCCGTTTGGGATTCTGATGATGATGAACGGGAAAGGAATGTGACAAAGGGGAGGAGGGAATGGTTGTGGAAGTTTATGATGCGAAAGACAAATACCTAGCTGTTTACTTTATGTTGCTGCCAGGCCGGCTGGTCCTGGGAGCGGCGGGTTGCGATAATTGAGTAATGACAGATGTTTTATTGTGCCTCTTGTGCCTCTATCACTGCTTCCATCATGTTCAAACACAAAAGCTTGCCAGCAGCTTTCCCAGGGTTCGATTCGTAAATGTGCTGTGCTCGTAGACTGCAGATGTCCAAGCTTTTCTGCACCCAGGAGCTTGCATCGCAGCGAAAGCTCAGGCCTGACATCAGAGTCACGTGACACCAACTTTTGCAGATGCGACCAGGACCTTGACAATCGCGACCAAATCTTCCAACCGCGACGCAACCGCCTTTCAACCCCCAAATCCCCGCAACTAGACGATACTATCCAAGATGTCGGGCTTTGGAGAGTACACGCCAAACATGGCTCCCCAGGACGCCCTGATTGTGCGCCAGGAAGCAGAGCCCGACCACGCCGTCGTCCCCTACACCGGCGAGGACCTCGCCCGCCCGAAGCTAGGGCCCGCGAACCCATTCAAAGACGAGACAAACACCACCCTGAAGCGCAAAAACGTTCTCACGGGAACGGCGGAGGAGACTTTCCTGTCAGAACACACCTTCCGCAGCAAGCACCGCGCGATCGAGCGGAAAGGGGGACCGGAGCGCGAGTACCAGACGGGCGAGGCGGTCAAGGAGGAGGCGGCGAGGATACGCTCCGGGCGCGAGAAGAAGGGCGACGCGTCGATTGCGGAGGGCGACGGCGCATACGTCGGTCCCTGGGCGCGGTACCGTCGCGAGGAGTACGAGGTCGTCCGCGAGGGCGAGGAGCTCGCGAGCGATGAGGAATACGAAGAAGTCACGGACGACGACGATGTGGTGGAGAGCGGCACCGTCGTGCGCGCGCCCGAGGCCGCCCTGACTAGGCGGAAGGAGGTCGAGGAGATGGGTGAGGAGACGACGACGTTCCACGGCGCCGCGGAGCGGGACTACCAGGGCCGGACGTACATGCACGTCCCGCAGGACCTGGACGTCGACCTGCGCAAGGAGATTGGCAGCATCACGAACTACATCCCCAAGAAGCAGATCCACACGTGGCGCGACCACAGCAAGGCCGTCACGGCGCTGCGCTTCTTCCCGGGGTCGGGCCATCTGCTGCTCTCGGCCTCGGCGGACTCGACGGTCAAGATCTGGGACGTCTACCACGAGCGCGAGCTGCTGCGGACGTACTCGGGCCACTCAAAGGCGGTTGCGGACGCGACGTTCAACAACGACGGCACGCGGTTCCTGTCGGCGAGCTTCGACCGGCAGATCAAGCTGTGGGACACGGAGACGGGCAGCTGTCTGGGCAAGTTCTCGACGGGCAAGACGCCGCACGTCGTGCGCTTCAACCCGTCTGCGGAGCATGCGCATGAGTTTGTGGCAGGCATGTCGGATAAGAAGATTATCCAGTGGGACACCCGCGCCGGCAACGAGATTGTGCAAGAATACGGTATGTTTCTCACTTTTTTCTCTTGCTCTCGGTATATGCTAACATGTACATGCAGACCACCATCTGGCCGCAATCAACACAATCACCTTCGTCGACGAGGGCCGGCGCTTCATGACGACCTCAGACGACAAGTCGCTGCGCGCGTGGGACTACAACATCCCCGTGCCGATCAAGTACATCGCAGAGCCGTACATGTACCCGATGACGCGGGCGGCGCCGCACCCGAGCGGCAAGTACGTCGCGTTCCAGTCGTCGGACAACCAGATCGTCGTGTACGGGGCCAACGACAAGTTCCGGCAGAACCGCAAGAAGTCGTACCGCGGGCACAACAACGCCGGCACGGCCATCGACGTCGACGTGTCGCCCGACGGGCAGTTCCTGGCCAGCGGCGACACGCAGGGCTACGTCTGCTTCTGGGACTGGAAGACGTGCAAGATGTACCACAAGCTGAAGGCCGGCGACCAGGCCGTCACGTGCGTCGCGTGGCACCCGCAGGAGACGAGCAAGTTTGTCTCGGCGGGCGCGGAGGGGGATATCCGGTACTGGGACTAAGAGGGGGGAGGCTCTCAGGGACTACATCCAGAGAAGCACGCGGGGTTTCTTGTAATTCTTTTGGTAGGCATTGCTTGGCGTTGGGAGAAAAAGGGAATGCAAAAATTCGGACCTGCGCGTGTGTGTTGCGCGCAGTATGCTACTTGTATGGCTTTGGTGCAAGCACCCTCAACCAGTCACAACTAAGAGATGGGCCGAATGGTCTAGTTGGTAAAGCATCTCTAACAACTTAAAACCAATACTACCCGATGAGTTTCTGGTTACTCTGTTGAGGGTAGGGACGCTCAGTTCGAATCTCGCAAAAAACAAAAGCGAGGAGGGCCTAACGGATGACCGTCGCGTTATCTTTTGTCATTTTGATCTGATTTACTTTTGATGTAGAAGCTGCCCATCTTCTAAAAAGAGGTGTTGCTGCTATTTCCTTTTAGTGAGGCTCGTGATGGGATGTTCGTTCCTTCCTTGATGGTGTTCTAAGGTGAGGTTAGAGATGTCCGCACGTCTCCACCGGCTCCTTCCCGCTTGAAATCTCAAAACGCCGCCTCAGAGCTAGAACCACGTCAAATTCTAGCATTAGCTTCCAATTGACTGCTGCAAAAATAGAACAGCTTGAGATTTAGTCAATACAGGCTACTTCCCCAGACACACGAAGCGCGCCGGCGCAGATGGCTGAAGTAATCCGGCGCCTCCTTCCCGCAAATCAGGTGGTGTAGTCATCGACCGGCCATTCTTGGCTGAGCTACCCCAAATGCATGTCTCAACTTTTTGTCACGCGCATTGAACATACCTCGACCTTTTTTTTCTTGCCTTCACATCATACATCTTGTCACCTCACTCACGAAAGAAACTGGGCAATCACATGTTCGTCTGATCTTCTCATACCTACCATCACGGAAGGCCGTCATATCTTCAACCTCCGACAGTCTTGTCTCTCCCCTCTCTTCCAGGCTGTCACGATTCCTTCAAATAGCACTGGCGCGCAGAGATGGACTCGATGTACTGGGACGTCTTCCCCGCGGACGACTCAGAATCCAGCAGCGACGAGGAGGACAACGAGTGCGCGCCGTCTCTAGAGGTCCCGTGTGCGCGATGCAAGGACAGGAAACACTTATGCAAACGATGCAAACGGCGCCAACAAATTTCAACCGCTGGAGCGAGAAAGTCGTCGCTGGAGAAGGCCTGCTTCCCTCCCCGCGCGACCAGCTCCGACACTCCCGCCCCCGTGCCCGAGGTGCTCCTCCCGTCACCGGACGACGAGACTCCTACGCCCAGAAACGGCGCCGCGGCCCCGGTGTACGCGGCCATGTACACCGCCTCGCCGTCCTGGATGTCGACTTACACGTCGAGCACGTGCGCCACGACGTACACGGCGGCGCATGAGCGGTCGCAGCGCGAACGGGGGCCGCTTCTGGAGGTGGCGGGCCAGACGAGGAGGAGGATGCAGCCCCGCCGGCCGCGGATGAATGAGAGGCGGCGGTCTTCTGGGTGGCAGACGAGCGAGCTTGAAGGGTGGGATGAGAGGGAGATTGAGGGGGGCGGGAGTTATTGGGATGTCGAGGGGGCGCGGTGGGAGGAGCAGAGGATACGCACGCCGGAGCGGAGGGCGCAGAAGAGGGTTTGGCAGAATGAGAGGGTGCAGCGGGCGCCGGTGAAAGGGGTTGCAAGGAGGAGGAAGTGGGATGAGCAGAAGGGAGAGCTTCGATGGAGGTCGCGGCCGCTGGTTGAGCCGTCGACGCCGAGGTATCTTCATGATGTTGTGATGGTGCAGAGGGCGAGGTTGCTAGAGATGGCGTTCGTGTCTGGGAAGGGCCATTCGAGGGCTGTGTTTGGCATGGCGTATGCGAGGGGGACGGGGCACGCGAGGGGTCTCTTTTGTCTGCCTGCTCCGAAAGGTGAGCCTTCTGGAGATGGGTCCGGGCTTACATGGATGGAAGGTATGTGGAATGGTTTGGTTGGTTGGTTATGGGGGACTGAAGGGGGTCTTGCTGTTGACTTGAGGGACATAGACTAATGCTTCAATATCTAGGGGAAGAATTAACTATGAGCGTCTAGATGAACTGAGAAAGATTCTTGCCATCACTTTAAGGGTTCCAAGGCACGAGAAAATACAACTCAACTCTTTCCCACCACCCCTTTCGTATTCTTTATGCCTATCCCGGTAGACTCCCATTGACCTTGTACGTTTAGTGTTCTGTTCCCTCCGTTGCCCTGGCTCTGCTCTGCTTATATGTCAGCTTGGTAGCCCTCACCAGCATCCTCCACGTCTTCGTCCTGCCTGGCGTCTTGATGGAGGCTAATTGTCCCCCCTCCAGCCCCGTCCTCTACTTGTTCATCGACTGAATCATGACTTGTGTTGCTTGTATTCTGACCTTCTTATTGCTGGGGCTCCTCATCTTTTTCTTCCTCGACTTCGTCTTGCTGGAGATCGTGCTGTCCCCCCTGACCCCCTTCCTCGCCGGCCCGTGAATCGTCGCTCGTGTTCGATCCCTCTCCTTGTTATGGTTCTTCATCTTGCTGTTCGTGTACCTCGCCAGCTTGCTGCACGTGGTTGTCTTGCTGATCGTTTTCGACCTGCTGCTCATCCTGTTGCTCATCCTGTTGCTCATTATCCTCCTCATCTTCTTGATCTGGGTCTTGCTGCTATTGCTGCGCAGGAGCCGGCTGAGATCCACCATTCTCCCTCTTTGTAGCCCTGTTTGCCGCTCTCTTCGCCCTCGCCGCCGCATCTGTCTCCCTCTTTGCAGTTTCCGTCTTACTGCGCGCCTCTTGCTACTGCGCCGCCCCCTCTCTCTTCCTCTTCGCGGCTACTCTCTTATCGTGCGCCTCTTGTCGTCGCGCTGCGTCCGCAGCCTGCTTCGCCGCCTCTCTCTTCTCCCTATCCTCCTGCACCTGATTGAGGTTCCTAAGTCCGTAACGAGGATGAGCGTGCCGAGGAGGTCGTGTGTTGTTTTGAGCAGGAGCAGGCGCGGGACCTGGGGTGGGAGCCTTGGACGCCGCCTTTTTGCCCTTCGCTTCGCCCTTTGTAGTAGGCCTCGCGTTCTTTGCCATGGCATAAATCGTTGAGCACTCGATGACACTGACATTCTCGATTTCCATCATCTCTGTGTCGCTATCGCTGAAATGATCACTGGGAGGAAGGACGACAGGTCTGGTCTCGGCTGAGGGCGATGGCTTGCGGCGCTTGGGACACGGAAGCGCGTCGATCCCATCTTCATTTTCGTTATCCCGCGAATGCTTATACTTGACAGAGCTCCCCTTCGCGCCTCGCAAGGGATGAGCGCGCGCTTTCTTTGCCAGCCCCGTGGGACGACCACCACGCTCCAGTCTGCAGAATGCGGGATGATCGCTGGTCCAGGTCCCACGAAACCCGTTGCGCAGCGCGTCCTGAATCTCTTCGAGGTCCTTGCGGATGCTGCTGATGCGCATGGAATCGACGTCCTGACGCTCCGAGATCATGTCCATGCGGTCGTCCAGCGATTCCTGCATGGCTTCAGATCCGGACTGGCGGCTTTCGATGCGATCCTGGCGGTCAGAGAGGATTTGCATGCGCACATCGGTGTTGACTTCCCATGTGCGGCGCTGGGTAGGCGAGGGGACGAGATGGTCGGACCCGGAGCCTGGGGATGGGGTCCGACGGAAGCCGAAACCCGCAACATAGTCGTAGCCTGGCTCTTTGTAGTCTGGGAGGCTGCTAGTGTCGTACGAGCGAGTGGGTGTAGACGAAGGTGAGTCTCGCACGTATTGAGGAACGGGGGCGTTGACGTTGAGATGGGAGTCGAGGTCAAAGGACATGGCGACATCTTGGGGGCTTTCGGCGGTGTTCATGTCGGAATCATTCGAGGTGTTGGAACTCAAACTCATTTTGAAATGATTCGAAAACGCACTCGGTGTTGATCAATTTGATTATGGATTAGAAATTGATGCTGTGATGAATGATACTCGAGGAATATTATTGTGTGAGTGCGAGTTGTGAGCTGAGTTGAGATGGACGATTGAGCCGGCTGGAACCTGTGATATATGGTCGTCGAAATCTGCAAACCAAGTGAGCGAACAATGCTTGGTAAGTGACAATGGGCTTTGTCAGTGGAGAGTTGCCCGCTAACTGCACGAACACCTCGAGTTGCCTTTGTCTAGATGAGGAATGCTGTTGGGCAAGGTCAAAGTGGCCGGCTTTGATCCTTGAATAGTCGCGGTGTAAGAGATATGGCTCCATTGTTTTTGTTTCTAGTGCATAAATCAGAAAACAAAATCTCAAGGCCCTATGCGACTTTGAACAAAGGCGCCTGTGCATGTCGCCTCGACAAGCAGGTCCCTTATTGTCTATCACATTGGGTGAGCACTGATCTTTCCTTTACATCTCATAGGTCTGCAGTATGATCTTTCATGGATATGGCTAGTATTCATTGGCCGGTTTCCAGGTCAGCCTTTGACTTGACAGGAGTTGTGACCATGAGGTCGATGAGGGAATAGGCGACCTCGGCCGCGGCTAGGACTGTTGTTTCGCCTGCGTTGTCATAAACAGGTGCCACCTCCACTACATCGGCGCCTACAACTGAAAGGCCTTCTAGACCTTCGAGAATTGTGAGAAGCTCTCGGGTTGACCAGCCTCCTGGTTCAGCCGTTCCGGTAGCTAACATGTGTTAGCATGCATTTCGCGGAGCTTAAACGGGCCAGTCGAAAATACCTGGAGCGAAAGCGGGATCAAGAACATCGATGTCAACACTGATGTAAACCTTGGAGTCACCGACACGCTCCTTGATCTTGGAGATAATGCCCTGTGCGCCGAGCTTGTCGAGATCCCGCGCAGTTACTATCTCAAAGCCGCATCGAACATCGTTTCTCAGATCACCCTTTCGTCTGATAAGAGGCGCCCGAATCCCGGCATGGATGGAAGTATTCAGGATGAGGTGCTAGCGGTGTCAGTCGTGGTCTACTGTAATTTGCTCCAGGCTTGGTTACTTCTTCATGGGCAATATGTAGGAAGGTACCGTGGTTGAGGCCACTAGCAGCAAGTCAGTCTCAAAGACAAGTACATAAAGAGTGACTTTTCAACTCACGCATAATCTGATATGCCTCCACCTGAAAGGCTTGAGTATAAGCATCGACACATATTTCAGTGAGATGCACTTACCAAGAACGGAAGGGTCCCACGTATCTGAACTCCAATATCAGCAACTGGTGTCACGGTGGTCAGTGGTCGTTGAGACAAACCAATATGACTATCAAAGTGAATGACAGAGACAGGTCCCCATTTCTCATACGTCGACCGAAGAGCTGACAATGTAGTCGTGTGGTCGCCGCCCAACGCGAGAATCCTGGGTGTGACAGACACGGCCGAGTTTGCTGCTGGTCGTCCGGAGATGCCCTTGTCTTCATTAGCATCTTGTTCCTGGGTTTGGAGCTAAAGACCTATCACCTTGTGTGCCTTGTCAAGTCGCTTCAGGGAAACGGTGTTGTCCAACCATGTAAGACGTGCATCACCACAGTCGACCACTCTGGCCCAACTCTGCAAGGGGTCACGACCTATGAGGACGGTCAGCTAGAGGACCGACTTGTGCGGCCGCTTGGGGGGAAAAGCCGACCAGTGAAAATGTCCCACTGCCCAGGCCCTTTTCTCTGGCTGCCCATACGAATGGCCGGTGGACCAAATCGAGCTCCCGGGCGGCCAGTAGTTGTCTATTGCGTGCATCAAGTCAGATGTACACGCCAATTAATGTTGGATTCGGGGTGGACGGACTGTATCGTGAGGGGCGCCGAAGATGGCAATGTCATATAATTGACCTTCGGCGTCCCCGCCAGAGAAGCAATCCACAAACGGCAGATTGGCAAAGGTCTTCAGCCCAGCGATGGTATCGGCACCGGAGATGTCGATGTCGTCGTCATTGGTTTGAAAGGTCAAGGGCATCTGGCCGTGAGGGGAATTGGCTAGGACCCGGTGGGGGAGCTGCCACGCAGCTGTGCCTTGAAGGCCAAAAAGAGCAACGAAGAGGGCATGCATCGTTGATAAGAAGCTCTACGACCGGACGGCTACCAATGCGAATTTCCTCGGTAGCCAATTCCTAGAGAAAAAAGTGTAAATTCTCTCAGGATAGACATAGGCAGCGTGCCCAGCGCTGTACAGGCGAATCACTCCTATCGGGGAGACGCAGCGAGCCGAACATTACCTAAGGAGGTTCCTTCATCCGTCCCTCCCTGCCTCGTTCCTTATCGTCGTGCATATCCAATAGGTCTGCACCAACCTCTTCGCATCAAGGAAAGAACGACCCTTCGTCAGGCAGTTGCCGGGGAATGAGAAATAGAAGAGGTTTCCTTCCGCGAAAAGTCGAGCGCACGATGTTTGCCCACTGCTCGATGCCTCGGGTGTCGTCGCGACTTCATCCAGACAACAATCCTTCCGCGCTGCCATCTCCAAAATATCAACGTCGCATCACTCACCTAAGATGATGGCAGCAACTGCTTGACCTACCTATTATCCTCTACGAACTGCATTATTAGCATTCCTCTTTCTTGCTGCTCTTTCCATCTCCGAATCAGGAAACTACTCTCTTCCTCCTTGTCCGCCACACCATGAATCTCCGATTTGGCGGAATACGAAACGAAAACATCCGCTTGACCCAGATTGACCACGATGGCGCTGTTGACGACGACGATGCAAACGAAGGTCCTCCAAGGCCTCTCCCGAAGAGCAACTGGAGATCCATCTCGAAATAGTGGATCGACGAATACCTCCTCGTCGTGGTCTGCATCATCGGGGCGATTGCCTTGGGAATCATCTTCAAAAGATTCGATAAGGATTTGGTACCAGTGCTGCCCTTAGGCGTCGACTTCGACGTCATCATAGTCGCCATGTTCACATGTGTCCGCGTTGCAATGAGTGGCATTGTCGAATCCTGCATCAGCCAGGCCGCTTGGATTTGGGTTTCTGACGCGCGCCAAAGCCGTACCCACGACATGCGTGCAAGATTGGAAGACTTCAAGATATACGACGAAGCCTCGCGTGGTCTGTGGGGGAGTATCTGCCTCATTTGGCGTCTGCGGGCAAGGTAATGGATGCAACACCCGACACTCTTGATAAATCCCATGGTTAACTCTGCAAAACAGGCACCTGGCATGCATCGGAGCCTTGATTGTCATCTTAGTCCATGGACTTGAGGCCTCCTCTCAACAGCTCTATCAATACGAGCCCAGACCATGGAAAAACGAAACAGCAGGTCTAGTCGAGCCTCCCCCGAGAAGTGATTTGTAGGACTTCACGGTAACGCGGGCACTTGATCCTCGTAAGTAGATGCCTTCTTGTCGCTTCACTTCACCTGACAAAACGCAGTGCCGGCCCTAAACGTATCCACGAAAGCCGCCGTTTATAGCGGCATTTTCTCGCTTGATGTCAAGGATATCGGAGCCGATTGTAAACCGGAAAACCATACCTGTACATGGGAAGCCGTTCCAACACTTGCGGTTTGCGGCGAATGCAACCAACTGAGCGTCGACACTGTGTGCACCGACAAGTCACAGACTTGCAAGTACAGGACGCCATCTGACACTTCATTCGATGTCGCCAACTCACCGAACACGGAAAAGTTCAAGGTGACGAACTCGCTTGACGGTATCTTCCATCACATGAACTCAACTTCACGCACCTACATCAACGTATTTGATTTCCTTTGGGTGTCGAGAACGAGGCGGAAGACCAAGATCCTTGCACACGAATGCGCCCTGTGGTTCTGCATGAAGACTTACACGATCAAGGCTGGTGACGGTGGTTTGAATCAGACAGTCCCCGAGGACAAAAAGTGGCACACAACACGCTTTAAGAAGGACAACAGTGCGCATTTCGGCGAGTACGTTTTCATTGACATACCGGAGGGAATGAACGTTACAAATTCATCTCGATACAGCGTCACCAAGGAGGCATTAGCGGCACTACAACGGTTCACAGATCCCCTGCTTGAGGGAACGTACGAAAAGCAGTACACCATCATCAACTTCTCCTCGGATTGGGTCGAGGGTCTCTACAACGCTCAAGGGAACCTCAAAGACTGGATCGGTCGGTTCAGCACCAGTCTCACGAATGAGGTCAGACTTCATGGACATGTGCGAAACAGGCGTAAAGACTGGCAGCGGTACGGCTGTCCGGCAGTCATGGAAAGGCAGATGATTATCGTCGCGTGGTGGTGGCTCATTTTCCCGACGGCTTTGATTGTCATCAGCATCTACTATCTCTTCCACACCATTATCCGGGGAGCCCGCGATGACATATCTGTGTGGAAGAGCGACTCGTTGCCAATGCTGTTCTGCCGAATCGATCCCTCGATCCTCCTGAAAGTCGGCGATGGCATGGACCTGCCCAACGGGTTGGACAAGCGCGTCGGGGACGAGAAGGTGTGTCTGTTGAGAGAGGAAGATGGCGATTGGGTCTTCAAGCCGATCGAGAGCGAAGAATCATCGTCGGATTCCGATTCTGAGGGAGGGATCTCATGGTGATCCTGGCATTGGATCGACATCAGAGTGCATTGATACATCAGATCGAACCTAAAACAAAACGGCAGTGCGGGTGAGGCAGTTGAATATGACGGAATGGACCTGTCATTTCCGCGTCTGGTGTGGTGCTTCGTCCCTTGAGGTGGGTTGCGTGCGGAAATGTTCCGAGATTCGGGGTTCGGAGAGGCACTAATGACTCGACCTGCATGGTCAGTTGGAGAGAGTTACATCGCTGGTGATTGGCTTTCGGCGCCGAGCTCGTGTGGAGAAGTTCTGGGATGTCTCCCTTCGAGACTCGGCTGGTGTCATCGGCAAACGATTTCCTGACTCTCATTTGCTCTGTCAATTCCCATCCCTCCACTTCCAGCCTCGGCCTTCTTCTTCGAGATCGAGCCTCCAGTTCGTGATGCTGGATAGCGTTTTGCCAAGGGACATGGATATACGAGTCAGCAAATGAAAGCCGTTCAGTTCCGATCAATCCGATTTCACAAACCATGCCGCCGGCGCAACGGACGGGGACGGGGAATAGCTTCCCCTGGTCATAATTTCCGGCCGCGAGCTGCATGCCCCCCAAGCTCCGTGTCCACTGTCCAGGACGAGTAGACCACCGCTATTGATATCCCCAGACGTGTAGCGTCAAAGGATCGTCGACGGCTCCAGACCCCCAGACTTTGTCTCCAGAAATTCCATGCAGTCTCCCCTCTTCCCCACACCCCGCAAACTGCTTTCCGTGTCCCGTCCCCATCCTCCGTCTTCGGTCCATCCTGATCTGGGAAGTTGAACTTTTCCCGACATCCTCGTGTGTTTTCTCGACCCGTAGTCACTGCCGATAGACGAGCTTCACCTCGGTCAGCTCTCTCCACGGATACCACGCAAGCATATACAGTGTCCCGGCCAAACCCACATCATGGCGACTGAAGCAGCAGCTGCGGAGTCTTCCAAACCCAAATCACAGAGCAAGATCCGGAAGCGCGCTCCCAAGGCGTGTCTGTCGTGTCGCGCTCGCAAAGTGAGATGTGATGTCTCACAACGTGGCCGTCCGTGTATGAATTGCTATCTCGACAGCGAGACATGTGTTGTGACAGGGAGAGCTTCGAGATTGTAAGTGGAATCGCGACTACTGGCGCTTCTTGTAGCGTTGCTGACCGCCCATAGTCGGCGAGCTCAGCAGAGAGATGACGCCCCGAACGCAGACACCGCAGAGGCGTCCTATCCGCCGTATGGCGCCGAGTCTGGAGAGCATACTCACGATGTCGACCCCATTGCAGCAACAGGCAGCGACGGCAAGACAATACCATTGACTGAGCCCAATGGCCAGCATCACGGTCACGACCACTCTCACAGTGACGAATCATCGCCATTGGCTGCGGACAATGACCGACAGAAGAGCCCGACGGCGCACAAGAACACTTGCCGGCATGACCACGGCAGCCATGGACACACGGCCAAGCCCTCGACCGCAACAGGAGCGAGCTTCGAGTCTCTCCCGGCCGGTTCATTACCTCTGAATAGCGCCACTGGAGGACAGCTATCTGCCGACCAACGGCACCTCAACCTGGACGTCACCTTCTCGTTCTACCCTTTCCTGGCCCTGGGCAACCTTCACAACATCCCTCCCCAAGATGTCAACTTTCTAGAGCTTCAGGGCTGTCTGAGGATACCGACGCGTGCGATCCTCGACGAGTTTGTACAGCAGTACTTTCTCCACGTACATCCCCTCCTTCCAATGCTCAACGAGGGAGACTTCTGGGACGTGTATTGCATGAACCCGAGCAGTATGCCAAGCGACCGACTGTCACTACTTCTGTTTCAAGCGATGCTCTTCGCTTCATGTAATGTGAGTTTCACTCAAAGACAGCTCTCAAAACACTCAACTGACCTCATTCTAGTTCGTGTCCCGCCAAACAATCAAGACTCTGGGCTTCGCCACAATACGCGCCGCCCGCGCTGCGTTCTACAGACGCGCAAAGCTCCTCTACGACCTTGAATCCGAGTCCTCGCCCCTCGCCATCTCCCAAGCCGCCCTCCTCCTCTCCTTCTGGTCCCCTCCCTCATCGCCCGCCTTGCGGAAACAAAACACCGCCTGGCTCACCATCGCCATCCAGAACGCGAAGACCGTCGAGGCGCACCACTACGCAACCCGCACCGCGCCCCCTAAGAAGCGCAACCTGCTCAAGAGGCTGTGGTGGTGCTGCATCATCCGCGACCGCATCGTCGGCCTCGGCATGCGCCGCGGCGTCCAGATCACCCGCAGCCACTTCGACTTCGACGCCAACGGCATCCTGGGGTACTCGGATTTCGCGGACGAGATCGAGCGGAGCAGGGTGTACAACCCCGGCACGAAGCGGTGCCTCGCCGAGATCCTGGAGCAGCTCGTCGAGCTGTGCGTCGTGCTGACGGATATCCTCATCTTGGTGTTCCCGCTGGACGACAGTCCCGGTTGGGGCCGGGAGATGCGCGCCGAGGAGCAGGACCGGGTCCGCGGATGTAAGATGGCCCTGCGGAGGTGGTACAAGGGCGCTACGCTCAGATTCCCCATGTTCGGGGGCGGTTCCGTCGCGAGGATGAAGTCGCCAGGGAATGAGTTCCAGCATGATTCTGTGATCTTGTACACCAACCTGATGTACATGTACTATCAGTAAGTTGCCTGCACTTATCACTCTTTTCAAGCATCGTCGCTGACATCAGCAGCTCTTCACGCGTGGTTCTCAGCCATCACGAAGTCCTACACCTCGCAATCACGGCCGCCGCCCCTTCATTCAGCGCCATACCCACATCAGACCTCGTCATCATCGGAGAGAACCGACATGAGCTCCAAGACGCAGCGTCCGGCGTCACAGAATGCTTAAAAGAACTCATTCATCTGAGGCTAGCCCGCTGGCTGCCCATCAGCGCCGTCGCATGCACCGCCCTGCCCCTGGTCCTACATATCCTCGACGTGAAGCTCTCCGCCTCGTCGCGTTCATTCGACCCGAACACGCAATCGGCGCTGAAGCAGCACCGCCTCAACATCCTCATCGAAGCCATGAAGACGTACCAGCCGCAATACGACGGCGTCGACTGGGTCAGCGAGACGATACGGCACATCGTCAACCTGGCACAGATAGATTCGGCAACTGGGGAGGCTCCTGCCAGCGCGAATGAGGGCGGCGCCGTGATCGCGGACTGGACGGACATCCTCGCGTCGCAGCCCAGCTCATACCTCCGTCTGGCCTTGACAATGGACCTCTCGCTCAGCAAGGGGCGTCTTCCCGAGGACGGCGACTTTCCGGTCAGCCTCCGCGGCCTGTTCACAGGCGGTTTCAACCCGCTCAAGGCGCTCCTCGAAAGGAAACGGAACGAGAGCAGGGCGGGTCTCGGCGCTCTCGGCGGCCTTGGATCTACAGCGTCGATGATGGACTTTGAAACAGGCACGCTGCGGCCCGGCCTCTTCCGCATGGAACCGGGCACGGTGACGGTCATCCCCTCCGACGAAGACAGCAACTCGCCTACGTCGCAGAGCCAAGACAGCGCGACGGACGGGACCTCCCCGCGCGGGACCGGCGCCGGGGGCGACGTGAGCATGGCGGACCGGCCACCCTCAGAAGGAATCGACGGGCTGGCCGCGGAGGTGCTGGCGGCGTTCCCGCTGGACGACCAGTCCGTCAGCGTGGAGGGCGACTTTGACGGCATGTATTTCGACGGGATGCCCGGGCACGACGGGCCGAATGGTTGGATCGAGACGGCGTGGGGGGAGCTCACGCACGGCGGGGATGACAGGACGGATCGGGATACGGCGCGGGTGTTGCTTGAGGCGCTGCGGGAGGGGGACTTGGCTGAGTGTGCTGCGTGATGCCGGATGTCTATAGAGGGTATGACTAGAATGATGATAATGACTTGACCATTGCATACGTCAGACTTTGCAGTAGTGTCGCCATGAGAGTGAAGATGCGCGGCCAACCAAAGAAAGGGTCCATTACATGCACGTCTTGCGGTCGGCATTCAGCGGCCAATGGCAGTTCCTCAGGAGAGATTATCCGGCACATCAGTTCCCTTATCTCATGCACGAATTCCCCCCGAGACGGAAACATACGAGATCTGCGCCGTGCAGGGCGGAAATGCCCGGGGAACCTGGTTGGGAGTGCAGTCTGGGAAAGCAGACCCGTCCCCCGCAACGTGAGGTTCTCCAACCCCGGATTACCCATCCCCCACAAACTGGTCTTCCCCGGAGCTAACCCCGCGATGTCAAGGGCGGGGAATGGGCCGGGAAGATGTCCAGACCAGGTGACATGAACGTGCTTTGGCGAAGTCCAACGGTGATGAGTACATATAACGCGAAAATGAGTGCTCAACTATACCCCGTCATGTCTGTCGGGTGGTCCATTTGATCATTGACATTCTTACAGAATCCTGGGTAAACTCCCTTTACCTGCTCACGATGGACGTTGAAAAGGCCGGCTCCATTGCCCATGAGTCCATCAAGGAGGATGTATCTCAAGAGCAAAAAGGTGCTATCGAGCACCCCATGCCGGAAATTCTGAGGTCTCTCTCGGCGGCGGAGTACAGGAAGACCGGCAGGAGAGCGACGCTCAAGATGGACATCATCATCATGCCGACGTTGATGATCACCTTCATCCTCAACTTCCTCGACCGCAACAACATCGCCGCGGCAAAGCTGGCCGGGATCACGGAAGACCTGCACCTGTCAGAGACGCAGTACCAGACATGCGTCTCGGTTCTGTTTGTGGGATATAGTAAGTCATCGCCGCATACTTTACAGAAGCAGAGGGGAATTCGGCTAACAACTGAGTACAGTCATCATGCAGATCCCGTCAAACATGATCATCGGCAAGATCAAACTACCAGGCGTCTACATCTGCTGCGCCATGTCGCTCTGGGGCATCGTCACGGCGGCGCAGACGGTGGTCAAGAGCTTTGCCAGCCTGGCGGTCGCCCGGTTCGCCGTCGGTTTTGTGGAGGCCGTCTTCTTCTCGGGCGGTCTCTTTTACCTCTCTCTTTTCTTCAACCGACGGCAGTATGCTCTCCGCGCAGCTTTGTTCTACTCGGGGTCCCAGCTGGGCAATGCCTTTGGCGGTTTACTCGCAATCGCAATTCTGAAGCTGGACGGCAAATATGGGCTAGGGGGCTGGCGCTGGGTGAGTAACATGCTTCACTCTCTCTTCTCTAATCCCGTGTGACTAACGCCAACAGCTTTTCCTCGTAGAAGGCGTCGTCACAGTCGGCCTCGCCCTCCTCTTCGCCTTCATCCTCCCCAACTCGCCGGACGGCATCAAGTCCCTCTCGGAGACGGAACGCGCATGGGTCAAGTTCAACTACGAAAAGGACCAGGGCCAGAGCGACGACCGCTCCGAAGTCTCGGCGCGGCAGGGCTTCATGTTAGCCGTCCGCGACCCCAAGACGTGGCTCATGCTCGCGACGCTGTACTGCATCTTCACGTCGGCCGGCGTGACCAACTTCTTCCCGCCGGTGGTCGCGACGCTAGGGTACTCGCGGACCGTGACCTACGCGCTGACGGCGCCGCCCTTCATCCTCTGCTGCGCGACGATGCTCGCCAACGGGTTCCACTCGGACCGCGCGGGCGAGCGGTACTGGCACGTCGTGGCGCCGCTGGGGGTGACGCTCGCGGCCAACGTCATCGCCGTGTCGACGCTCAACGTCGGGGCGCGGTACACAGCCATGATGCTAATGCCGGCGTCCTTCTACGCGGGGTCGACGGTGCTGCTGTCGTGGATCGCGGGGACCATCAACCAGCCGGTGACGAAGCGGGCGGCGGCGATTGCGCTGATCGTGTCGGTGTGCAACACGCCGAACGTGTGGACGCCGTACCTGTACAACGGGGCGCCGCGGTATTTCGCGGCGTTTACGGTGAATCTGGTGGCGGCCGGGGCGGCGATTGTGACGGCGACGGTGACGAGGATGTATCTGCGGAGGGAGAACCGGAAGATGGATGACGGGAGGGAGCTAGGTGTGAGCGGGCCGACGGCGGCGCAGCGGGCAAGTGGGTTTAGGTACATGTTGTAACTGGTAGATGTTGTGGGAGGTGAGCTCAATATAAGAACTGGTTGCATGAGTTACACGTTGAATCTAGAACAAAACACCAACTGACACGACAATATTACACTGGTGAGGTCGTCACGGTTGAAGACGGAGGAAGACAGCCAGTTGATGCCATCCCAGTGAAGCCCAGTGGGTTAGGGCCCCTGACGTGCCCCTCTCCACACTGGCTGCAGCGCCCTTCTGCCCCCTCTGCCAGTAAGAAAGAGGGGGTTGGTCAGTCAGTTCCTGCTCCTTGATTTCACCTCAGCTGCCCGTTTGCAGATGATGCTTGCCAACTACACGTGTTCGAGACGGCCTTCTTCAAAAAGCGATTAAAGTGCTTGGGAATGCTCAACTCGTGCCCCTCGACTACAGATGGATCGCACTGCTTCTGCCAGAGCATCGCCACTGAAAATTGTTCCGTACCAAACTCCAGGACAAACAGCCGGCCAGAAACGCAAACGGAGAGGCACTCATGTTGACGGCCAGAATGGGCCATCTTTGAAGATCAGGAATGCCTGCATGACCTGTAGAGAGTGGGTTGCTGTATTTCACAAAACGTATCCCAATACTTACTCCCTTTCAAGAAAGAAGACTCGCTGTTCCGGCCACCTACCATGTATCCGCTGCCAGCAGCACGACCAGCCATGTCAGTATATGCCGACAACAGCATCGCCGTGTCCGCCAGAGAGACGTCCACGAGCAACACCCTCAGCACCATCGCCAGTCGCAACGGCGACGACAATCTCTTTCGAGCAGCAGCACTCACACGGCGCCCAGCCAGATAGCCTTCACGACTTCTCACCAATTCAATCGTCACCACCGGCGAATGGGACCTCCAGCGAGACTCCCGACGGGCCGCTTCAGGAGGACCAGTACGGCCACTTCCATGGCGGCGCCTCCGACTTTGCCTTCCTCCACATGGCGAAGCAGAAACTCGCCCGTCTGCCGTCAATGTCAATTCACTTCTCCGACTACCCACTCGCCGAGTCCAGCAACTTGCCCCCGATCCTTCCTCCGAAGCCCGTCGCCGACAGACTGGTGCGGACTTTCTTCGACTTTGGCCTGACTACGTCGCGCTTCGTGCATGAGCCGACTCTGATGGAGTCGTTCGAGAAGCTCTACAGCGACGGCCAGGACGACAGTCTCAGCAACGACACCCTGGCCCTGATTTGCATGGTACTGACGCTTGGTTCCCATTACTCGAGAGTCAACAACATGTATTGCGGTTACTCTTCTAGGTATCTTACGTCAAGGCCCACCATACCTCGCGATTCAGACTGACCCTTACCGATGAAGCGTCCGATTTTACCACATGGCCGACCGCCAGCTCCAGAGAGAATCCAGTAAAATCACGTTTGCATCTCTCCAAGCACGACTTCTCGCGACACACTACCTGCTGAACCACTCGCGCATGCATGAAGCCTGGTCCTCGTTCGGCATCGTCGTCCGCCACGCCCAAGCCCTCGGCCTTCACCGCCGTTCCGTCGGCCCGTTGAGCAATTATATCACCCACGAGTATCGCAAGCGACTGTTCTGGGCCATCTACGTCAACGACCGAATCATCAGCAGCATATTCGGCCGTCCATGCGCCATACACGACGATGACATTGACCAAGACGAATGCGCCTTGGCCGACGACGACGACATCACCGCAACGGGCTGCCGAGTAGCCCCCAATGGAGAGTTCTGCTCTGCCGCGGCACTCATACACTATGCTCGCCTCTCCAGGATACTAGGCAAGATCCTCAGAAAGTTCTACAGTCCCGCGGCCCGGAACAACAGCATCACCCAGCTACACCAGTTTGCGGCCGAGTTCGAGAAGAGTCTGCTGGACTGGCAGGACAACCTCCCCGCTTATCTCAACTACGTCGCCCTGCCCCCATCAGCGCTATCTACAATGACCCAACGCCAAACGTGCACACTGAAACTGATGTTCGCTCATGCCAGTCTCCTGCTCTACCGCCCTTTCATCCTCTACTCCATGGACCCTGCCACCGGAGTCGTATCGAGACTCGAGCAGTGGGTCAAGAGGTGTCACGACAAGTCCATCGAAGCGGCCAGAGTGGTCGTCAACGAGTGCCGCTACCTCTGCCAGCGAGGCCTGTTCTCGAGGGCGTTCTGGCTGGTCAATTACATGCAGTTCGCCGCGTTGGGCACTCTATACATGTACTCTCACCTGTGGCCCGAGGCGACGCACGTCAGGGAAACGGCAGAGGAGGCCATGGCCGAGTTCCCGGTCGGTGTGCAAGGCGACTTGGTGGGGCAGCGATATGTTGAGATACTGAACGAGCTGCGAGAGGTGACGGCAAGGACAACGTCGACGGGGATGGATATGTTGGCGAGTGCATGTACTGTTGATGAGATGCCAGCGTTTGAGACGCCCTTGATGGACTTTGGCGGCCCGTGGTCGAATCTCTTCTTTGACACTTCGGCTATCGATGAGTACGTGGATGTCGAAGCCAGGTAGTCGACCGCGTAAAAGACTACCGCCGGCATTTTACTACTCTCGTAGCAATTGGAGTACAGACAAACGCAGTCTCGAAAGTGCTTTTCCCCAGCATAATATCCCGTATTGACATCATGAGACCCCAACTTTGGCGTCCCGAAGAATCTGCATGATTCCCACGGCTTCTCCGGGGAACGGTCCAGAATTACCGGATTAGGAAATCAACAACTTCCCCGGGCGTCAACCCCGCCCCCGCCTCCGGGCGATGATTCGGGGAACGCTGCTCATTACTGTATTCGGCAATCACTCGTGGCACCGTCTCCTTTAGCTGACCATTCGAGTCAACAGGATTCGAGTGCATAAAGACGGGAGATGCACGTAGCACTCCAAGATGGATGCATGTCAACTTGGACACAAAGCTGCTCGCTTCACACGCAAAAGTTTCCTGTTTACCATTGATACTTGTGTTGATCTACATTAGACGAGTTGTCAACATTTCCAACATGACTGAAGTCCTCGGTTACAGCGCCCCTGACATCCACTCAAAACCTGTCTTCTCACAGGAAAAGTCCGTGGTCCAACAAGATGAGAAGCTCTCGCTGCATGGGAACGGCGGTATCCTCGACGATGTCAGGCTACTCCAACCCGTTTACCCCGACACTCCCATCGAGGAGATTCAACAGAGATACTGGCAAGACGGTGTCGTCTGGGTACCCCTTCCTTCTCCGCGAATCCTCACGCCCATTCACTAACACACGCCCACAGGTCAAGGGCCTCCTCAACCCAGACATGGTCAACCAAATGCGCTCAGACTACCTCACCTTCGTCGACAACGGCACCGGCATGCTGAAGCCCGGCACCGACCCCGCAGACGGCATCTTCTCCGGCCTCGACTGGCGCGAGTTCCTCCTGCCCGGCGCCGTCCGCGTCGCCTGCGGCCTCAAGGACGAAGGCCCCTTTGTCGACAACGCCATCGCCAGCCACAGCGCCGCCTTCTACCAAGATTTCAAGGACAAAGTCGGCCGCGAGCTCGAGCCCTTCGTCGGCAAGCTCGCCGGCTTCGAGGAGTCCTGGTGTCTCCCGCGGTCTTTGCTGCGGTGCGCCGTGCCGGGGGGCGAGACGACGCCCGTGCATTACGACCAGGTCTTCCTGCGGGCGGGGCCGCCGACGAGCGTGACGGCGTGGGTGCCCATCGGCGACGTGGAGCTGGAGGGCGGCGGGCTGATCTACCTGGACCGCTCGGCTGAGATTGGGAAGAAGTATGAGCAGGACTTTTCGAGGGTGAATGCGGAGCTGCCCGACCCGGACAGGATCTCCGCGTTTAACAGGAACATGGAGAAGGGCGGGTGGCTGGATAGGAATGCGAAGAAGTTTGGGGAGCACTGGGCCCGCGGCTGGCTTGTGGTGAGTCTCGCCTTTTTTTGCAGACTTCTTGTGATTACTGACGATGGTGTTTCGTAGGGAGCGTACGAGGCTGGGGATGTGGTGTTTCATACCCCGTACGCCGTCCATGCTGGGGCGATGAACCAGTCGCCAAAGGGCCGCATTCGCGTGTCAACGGACTTGCGGTTCGTGGATAAGACAAAGCCGTATGATGAGCGGTGGACTTACATCGCGTACTCCGAGAACGATCCCAATGTTGCAAGCAGGCAGCCAAAGAAGTCTGAATGAGTTATCCATATTAATTGAAGAATATGTACATTTTCTTAGCCAACGCATGTTAACAGATGGACACTTTTCATTCCTCTTGGTCCTCAGGCTTCTGTCCATAAACAACATAACTTCCAACAACGTCAGCCATAATCCTCAAATCGCAGTTGACGGGTGACTTACTAATTCAGATAACTGTGAATGTTCCCAGCTTTGAGCTCTTTGCGAACCCCAGCAAGAAACACCAGCACCTCCTCCGGTTTCCACCCACGAACGCCGCAGAAGAGCTTCATCGTAAACCCCTCAAGCCCATCCAGCGTCTGCACCAGATTACACATGCCCACATCCCTCAAGTGCGGATCTCTCGGCCACCGACCGAGCGGCACTTTGAAGTCCTGGCGGCGCACGTTGCGGAACCCGGTCGTCCTGACCCAGTCCTCCAGCTTCGGGCCCGGGGCCGCCTCGCGGTTGAGCATCTTGCAGGTGTCCATCATCAGGTCGTTCCAGCGCCAGACCTCCGTCCCCTCCAGCGTGCCGTCGTCGCAGTCTAGCATCAGGTTGTAGTCCTGGAACTCGGCCCAGCCGCCGGGCTTGATGTTGCTGCACCATGTCATGTTAGACACGCTGGTTGGAGGGTGGAGGACATCATGGTAAATAACGGCGAAACATACTCGTAGATGTTTCTCACATATTTTGGCCAGTCGGCGAGCGATGCGGCCATGTATCGGCTGAAGATGAAATCATAGGGTTGGTGGCCGACCCACGTGTCTTCGAGGTCATCAACCTCGAATCTCACGTTCGGTGGCACCCTGTGCTAAGTCAGCTATGCGTCCCTTCCGAGGATGGGATTCGAGGAGTGTACCATTCCGGCTGGATCGCACTCAAATCGTTCCCAAAAATCTTTGGACGATCCGATGTGTCAGTGTGTGAGCAGCAAGGGGTTACTCGGAGATCATACCTCGGCGTTGGGAAAGAAGTCTGCCATTTCGATGGCCCCTGGGAGTCTAAGCAGTGAACAGAGTATGAGAGCGCTCGTATCTCACAAATACCAGTCCCAGTCCCACAGTCAAGAATACGTTGGATTTCGGGCTTCAGAGGTGCCAGGTAAAGCTCATAGCCAATTGCCTTAACCTCCATGCTATGGGTCAAGTCAAGACGATCCATCTCGCTCTGGGACAGGAAATAAGTTTCAAAATCAACGTCTTGACAAATCGGCGGGTACCTCGTCATTCGGAAAGTTATACGCTAATTATATCTCAGTAACATGTTCATCGCCAGCGATGTTCACTAGGGACTTACCTCCCGCACGGAATGCATGATAGCGTCGCCCATACTCGGTGGGGTAGTCAATAACAGATGAAGTTAATGACGCCGTATAAGAGGAGCTAGTCAGCGTGTCAGTAACATCACCGATAGTTGTTCAAAATCCTACGAGCCTACATTTGTTCGTCAATCGAGCGGCCATCAACCTGGCTCAAGTGTCAGATCTGAATACGACATATAGTTCACATCGATAGGTGACGAACGCTGGGTGTATCGTCCACCTCCAGTGGGACAGGTGCCGGGGCGTCGCCGGCTGCCGAAGTTCGGGATTCCGGGGACTGCGGGGGCTGCGGGGACTGCGGTGACCGAGGCGATTTGGTCGGCGACCGGCTCTTCGGAGTAGACTCCGGCACCCGGGCTCCGGGACTCGCCGTTGTATTCTCAGCCACTGCATCAGCCATTTTAATGCAAAACTCAATGTCTTAGAACAAAGTAACCAGAAAACTGGGCTGGAAATTTTCCCGAGATGAAGGAGGGGCACAGGGTTTTGTAACTCGCAGCTTGACTCGTTTTTTTCCAGTGGATGGCTCCTCTGCAGTTCTGCGGCGTTCTTGGAGAACGAGCAAGGGTTGTTTCCTCTTTCCGATCGACACCCTGGCCTTTGGAGCGGGGCATTGCGTGTTCATCATCGTGTTGTCATATCTTCTCAAAAATGACAGGTCAAATCGGGGCATGTCCGCCGTGCAAGTGTGCCAGCGGATTGGTTCTCCCCGAAAGCGAGTGCATACGGTTCACATCACACGGCTGGAGGGGGGTCTAGACCTGGAAGAAGAATCCCGAGTGCTTTTCATGCGCGCCATATCATCCTAGAAGCTGAAAATGTGCCAAAAGGCAAACCGCTGCAGGCCGCTCCGCAATGTCTATCTGCATGCTCTCTGTCCAAGTTGCTCCCGCTCAAATATCTTACAAACGCCCGAACACACCTAAAAGTTCCACCTGCTGTCGTCAAAACCACCGCAGTAGCCGCATCCGCAGTTGAATCCGAATTTATAATACAACACCGATGGATCTTTACCGTAGCTGATGGTCAGCTCGTCGCCCTCCTCGATGACCCATGCGCGGACCTCGAATATCAGTACCTCCTCCTCAGCATCGTATCTGTGCCCCACCTTGGGATTGCAGGAGTGATTGAAGCGAGCAGCGATGGGGAAGAGGCCGGCAACATCCCTACACGCCCCCGAACCCTTCTTACGTGTCGAGACGGTGTCCTTGGGGAGCTTGGATGCGAACCTGAGAAATGGGTTAGCAGGAGCTTTGGGAGAAAATGGAAAAGGGACGTACGCATTGGTATTCCAAACAGCCTGCGCCTTGGTCTCTCCATCGCGGCCGAAATGGGCATGCAGGTCATTGGCGACCTTCTGTTCGTGCTCATGAAGGTTGAGGACGGACGATTCCACATCTTCATAAGTCGCATGATAAAGGGCCTTCTCAACGAGGATTTGGTCTCCCTTGTCCAACTTTCTCGTGGCAAACGCACCCCAGCCGGCCACAGGAGAGCGCCGGATCTCGAAGAACTCGTTCTGAAAGATGATGGGCCTCTCCTCCTCAAAACCGTCTTCACCCTTCATGGCCCGCAAGAGCGGAAGGCCCGCGGGCTTAAGGGTCTCAAGGTCGTGACCGAATCCGGTACTGGTGATGTTAGACCAATCCTTCTTTTCATAGCCATGAATCTGACTTACATTATCAGCTCCACCGACTCATCATCTTCCTCGCTAGTCACGTCTGTGTCGCTGACATCGTTCATATCAAAGGGCGAGAGAATGTCGTAGTCTCCGTCGTCCTCGTCATCCTCGTCATCGTCCTCGTCATCCTCGTCGTCGTTGTCGTCGTCGTCGCTGTCATCCTCGTCGTCGGGTTCGCCCCCAACCACAATGTTACGGACGAGGGGAATCGTCCTCCAGGTCATATGCTTGCTATGCAATGGCTGGAGTTTCGATCCCACGGCCTCCGAGAACAGCATGAAGTCCTCTTTGAGGTCCTGTGGTTATGGTCAGCTCAAGAGGCCGGAATGGGTGTGCGCGCGTGACTAACCTTGAGCCCGATCTGCATTTGAAGAGAGATAACCTCATTTACCCTCATTGAGTCGCAGTCCACGGGCAGAATCGCGTCTAAATCCAAGGACTGAATCTTCTCGTTGGTGCGACCATCTCTCGAATGTGGTCTTGGAGGGTCATGGGCCAACGGCTCGCCCGTTGCAAGCGGCGACGGCAGCATCTTCGTGGGCTGAGCACAAGGCCGTGGTTCTCGACAGGTAGAAATGTTCGTTGTGGGTATAAATCTATGGGAGAGCGAACGGGATATCTGAATGGAAAAGAATGTGAATGATGATGTGTATCGAAATGAGTGCAACAATCGCTCGGCGAAGTCAAAAAAGTATTAATTATGTCTGAAATTGATAGCCTAGCTGTTGGCAAGCGCGATAATCATGTGCGTCTTTCCTGAATTCAGTGAGATATCGAGCTTCGGAAGGTAGCACTCTGGGTAGTCGCAGACAGAGGAGATCGGAAATGAAGGAAGTTGCTGAAGAGCTTCAAGTGTCGTCCCTGTCGTCCCTGCCGCTGGATGTCGACCGGGCAGTGATAGTAAATCTTATCAAGGCTTATCAGTATCACCCAAATTTATGGATTGCGCCTTCTGTTGAATGATATTGGTTTGAGTTTTGTTGTTGCCGTTGTTGCCGTCGTTGTCATGAAGCCGGTCCTATCTGGCACTGGTGACAGAATTTGCTCTTGAGCAGATTGTCAACGGCAAGCTGAAGCCACGAATTTAAGCCGCCAGGAAAGTCCAAGTCTTATTACGTCTGCAGGAGGTTCAAGAGCTGACGAAGATTGAGCGAGGTGTCTGTTCAGTCGGTGGGAAAGAGAGTGTCGTAAGATGAAGAGGCAATTGCGTGGGTAGAAGGAAGTAAAGACAAGAGGTGCCGTTGAACCTGCCGCGACTTCTGATATCCCCGAGTAAGTGCTACTGCGTTGAGGATTAATGCAAGAACTGAGGGCAACCAGTAAATTTGTTGTGTCTGTTTGGTGTTGAGGTGAGGTTGATCGGGTCCATTGGGTGGGTTGGCGATGTTGTTGTGTGTTTTGGTGGACAAAACACGGGAAGCTGCTGCTTTCCACAACTTCCGGGTTCCTAGTATCAGCAGTGTAATCGAAAGCCTTGCAATGGAGGAAGGAACCGGGGATTTGTGCTACGAGCTATAAAATCAGCTCGCTGATATCTCTTGCTCGTTGCCAGGCCGAATTATTGGCAGCTTCATCGATAAGTAGTTGTTGTGGCTGTTGCCTGCAGAGGTTGATCCACCACTGTTCTGGTCGGGTGGCGGTAGATCCTACGTGCTGATGTGCGTTGGAGTGTGTTTGTCCTTCAACTCTCTTGTCCGTTAGATATGCATGAGGATACTCCAATAGAGAAGTCCGAAAGCATGGCGCACGCATTGAAAAGGAACGAGGTTCTGACAGTATGGAAGGAAGTTGTGGTGTCAAACCCATAGGTGGATGTGTCAAAGCCCGCTTCACTCTTTCCATGGGGAGACGGAAAGGAGTTGGACATAGCAAACTGAGATGAGCACAGCAAGCTGGGAGCCTACCATGTGAAATCTCCTATGGCGCAAACGCCATGAGCTGAATCTGTAGAGCACATGCAACAATTGGTTTGACGTGGATACGGCACAACTGTAGAGAGCTTTGGATTTTCGTGATGTTTGGGCTCAACATCACTCATAGCAGATGGGCGAGGTAAGCCGCCTGAGAGCAGCAGCTGCTACGCCTCAAGGTTTGTCCACGACCAATTGGCCGTCCTGTCGATAAGACAAGCTTCTGCTGGAGATTTACCCAACTGACAAACATCCAAACTTCGGCAGCGCCACGTGCTTAGGCCCGCCGCAGCTTGGCTTAGGAATGGTGTTTGCAACCCATCAAATCTCGGGAAGCACTGCATGTACCCTAACATGCAAACAAAGGTCTCATTCCTTGATGTAAATTTTGCTGCGTGCGCGTTGTCCCGAAGTAAAGGAATTTTTGGTTTTCATCTGGTTCTTTTCGTTTAAGAGACAGAGCTTCGCCTGCATGGCCCTGTAAACTCCAAAGAAGAAGGATGGCAAACTGAAAAACCCGTGAAAATGCCAGACATCCTCTTCAGTATTGACTTAACATACCGGTCAGACCCTGGAATTCGACACCGTCTTCGCGACTGAAATTGCCCGTTCGATTAGTACAGTCTCTCGAGGCCGTTGTCACGATGAAGCCAGCCCAGTCACGCTCCGAAAGATCTACATGCGAACAGAAAAAGAAAATTGAATTAAAGCATCTTCTCTTGGTCCTCGGCTTCTTCGCAGACGGGCTCTGCCACCATGATCTCGCCCCGCCAGATTTCCAGCAAGTTGACTATCGGGAACAGCAATACCAGGATAGACAGGAACTGCCCGAATTCCCACCTCTCCTCGCTGTTGTCAGCAAGCTTGTAGCCCTGGGGCCCGGATCCAAAGACGGACGAGGCCATGAAGGACCGCACAGCGGCACCAATCGCCGACGCCGTCATGAGGGCCAGGCCGCCCATGATCATTGGCCTGGCGAAGCGTTTCCCCCGCGAGTGGATGTACCAGCTAGCGCCCAAGAAGACGAGAACGTTCGCGACGATGACGGCGATCGTGCCCGCGTAGTCGATGAAGGAGCCCCCGCCGGTGGTCCCGTTGAAGGAGGACCATACACAGCCGACGGGCAGCTTGGAGTCCTTCATGCCCTTGCCCAGGCTCTGCAGGATGACGCCGCCGTATGTGCAGTTGAGCGCGAGGTTGACGGTCATGAGACTCTGTCGGAGAGTACGGAGTAGCCAGTCCTGGCGGAGAAGCTGACCGTAGATCAAGAGTGTAGCGTTGTGGACGGCCATGCTCATGTTGGAGAGACACCAGATGATGAAAAAGTGGTAGGGGACGATGCGATTTGTGGTGGCGAGCCCGAGGATGGAGATGGCGATGCCCTGGAGGATCTGCGTATCGGAGTAACCGTTCAGAAGCTTGCGGCGGATGCTGGAGGGACGTTCCTTCCGCTCGAACAAGACGATGGACCAGCTGAGGAGAAGGGCGATGGTGGCGGCGATGGTGAAGGAGAGCAAGACGGCCACTCCAGCGATACCGGCATTGCCAGCGACGGAGATGGTGGCGGGGTCGACGGAACAGTTCGGGGGGCTGAAGAAGGACATTTTGGCGAAGTGCGAGTGGAGGACTCGCGTCTAGAAAGAAATGAAGTTGGGTATCGAATTCGAGATTGAGGTTTGGCGAGCGGGAAATTCGGAGATTCAAGGTGCAGTACCGTGATTAACGACTCGCAATTGCAGACGATGTGGTCGTTTCCAGCCCTCTGAAAATCATGGCATCATTATCGACGATTCGGTTTAATTGATTGATTGATTCAATGAAAGACTGACGGCCCTGTTTCGCGTACCACTAGGGAGCGAAGTGGTGTCTAATATGATGGAAGAGAAAGCCTTCGTGCGTGAGGCGCGGCGCATTAATGTGTATGGTGAGGGTGGGCCTCCCCTTTTCTGACTGGACCCCACGGCGGCGAGGTTCAGCGGGTATGACGTACCAGTAAGCGCTGCAGCTTTTCGTCTGAAACGGCCACCCGCTGAGGAAGATCCCTGGAGCCACTGGACGACTGGCTGACGGGTGCTTTCCAGCGGCCTCTCAGCGGCCGTGTTTGCGTTGCCGCTGGTGGCTGTGCCCCACTCAAGCCACCCGCTTCCCTTGTCTTGGTGGTCGCAGATCCCCTCGCATCCCCCGCCTCGCCATCTCACCATCCGAATCCATCCCGGCTGCCTCAAGGGCCCCCTGTCTTGGGCCACAATGCGAACCACCGGCGCTTTGCCTGGTGCCTGGACCCTTCCTCCACTATCAAAAAGGTCTTTTGTGTTTTTGTTATTAGTATTTTTTATTTTTCGGCTGATTCGACCGAACTCGCTGCATCAGGGCTTCGCAGGGAATCGAGACATTGAAGCCACACGAAGGGAGGCATACAGTTCGTCCTGAAATAGTCCGACGACACTATCGCAGGCCGGCCGGGTATCGTCGATCCGGGGAGAATGGAGTGTCACGGACACTGAAGATCGTCATCAACCTCGTCGTTTCTTCTTCCGCTAGCCACGAGTCGAGCGTCACATTTCGCATGCCGTGCCCTTCTACATCGTTCCTGTTTGTCGCCTAAAGGAAGTCAGCATCCGTCGCGGAGAGTGAAAAAGAAGGATGAGGGCGTCAAACTCATGTTCTATGGTGCTTGAATCGTCAAACACCTGACTTGTGACAACTTGCGACATGCAAACCAGCCTCAGTTTGTGTGACGAGATCGCAGCGATGGACATCTCCGATGGAATTGCCGCCGCTGGCTGTGGTCCAGCTTCAGAAGCACATTGGCGACGTCCGTCTTCATCTTGACGAGCTCCTTCCGGTTCTCAGGTGTCGCTTCGTATGTCGTATTAATACTGCAGAGAAAATGTTAGGCAGGCACGTCCATGCGAAAGCATCCGACTCCTTCTGTTTTTTCTCGGAGCACCTACAAATTAGATACCGCCACACTGATATTCAGCATGATTTTCTGCGTCGCGAGCTGTTCTCTCACGTCGGTGAATTCTTTGGCTTGCAGCGTCAGCATCGTCCTCTTCCACAAGCCCAGCTTGCCCCCGGAACGGCCCTCGGTGGCCTTCTCCAGCTTCTCCTCCAGCAGACACAGGCTTTTGGCATATTTCTTGAGGACCGTATCAAGGTCTCGAGCTGTGGACGGATGAAGGACTCCTTTGGCCGTGTCGTCGTTGCTGAGGTAGTAAAGCAATGTCTCGAGGATCGACAGCACTTCTTGCAGATCAGCCGAGAGGGTCGTGAGCACTCGCGGCGCGTCGGAGATGGCGTCAATCTGCCGGCTCACCGCAGCGCTGAGCTGGACAGCAGCCTCCAGATGGCCCGCGGTACTGCTAACGTCGACTGCGTCCGCCATCCTCCCGCGCACATGTCTGTCGAGGCTTCTTCGATTGTGTGAACGATTACAGAGGACAACAACCTCGCTGCGCTCGTCTTTTCGACGAAGACGACGAGGACCACACCAACCCTTAAGTAGCGAAGGCGCCGGGCGAAGCGGGTCCGCGGCGCAGGAGGCACAAGAGACCATCATGCCGGACTTCGTCCCCTGAAATGGCTGGAAATGGGTCGCTAACTCGGTGTTTTACAGGGTTAGAGCAAGGGTAACAGCGGACACCACAGCTAAATCGCTTTAGCCTTCCTGGAGTCCCATCTGCTCCAGACGCATCCAATGGCTTCCTTGCGCTCCGACTGAATGTGACGTACAAAATGGTACTTTTACCAAGGAAATGGGGACGAGTAGCCGTCATATGGTAAGCCGCATCTCGGGCCATGATTACACTTGCGAAGGTCTACTTTATTCATCTTCTTTCTAGGACGACAGAGTCGCTCTCTCTCTCTAAAAGCGTGGATGGTATCGAAACAAACAAGGAAATCGCTCGTTCAGGTGTTGTTACAAACAAAGGACAGCAACAAAGGAAAATCATGGAACGTTTAGTGTTGGGCGGGCGCATTGCTTTCGCCACCGTCCTCCGGGACCTTGCCCTCGGGCGGCGGTAGTCTAACAATGAGCAACAAAGTTAGCGCGATCAAGCAGAACGCTGCGACACCCAAGTAGGGCAGGCCGATCCAGAGCCCTCCCATCTTCATGCCCAGGCTGAACAGGCCTGCGAGCAACGGCTGCGCATACGTCTGTCCAGCAGTCTCAACCAGCGAGATGATGGAAAACAGCCGGGTGCGATGCGCCGCGTCGACGTAGACGTTGCTGACGCTCTTCACGTAGCTGCCCCAACCGGTACCCAGCGACAGGATGGCCAGGCCGCCGATGAAGGATCCAACCGTTGGCGATGCGGACATGCTCAGGGAACCGATCAACAGCGCCACGGAGGACAGGCGGGCCAGGAAGAGGTCGCGTTGGTGGTCGTCCGACAGGCGCAGCGACTTGGGCATCTTGGTGGATGCGAGGAGCCTCGAGAAGGCCGGCAGGATGAGCACGATCGAAAGCAAGACGCCCGTGCCATACAGGGACGACAGGTAGCCTGTCTGCGACAGCGAGACGTGGTATCGCTTCGAGGCGAAGATGGACATGAACTGCAGCGTCGACAGCATGACGGGGTAAGAAGTGAGCATCGCTACAAGCAGAAGTATGAGGGACGGCGACTTGAACAGCGCCAAGGACTCCTTCAGGCGGAGGATTGTGTGCTGTATGGCCCCAAGCGCGGGAGACTCGACCTCGGGCTCGTCCTCAATCGGGTCATCGGATACTTGGGCAGCTGGCTTGGTCTCGGGAATGAGGTGGATGGTGAATATCAAGGTCGAAAAGAGGCCAAACGCCAACCCCATGACGGGCCAAGGGCCGGTCTTCTCCATCATCCAGCCGGCGATGGCGGGGGCGCACAGGTTGCCAATCATTGACACCAGGTGAACATGCATGAAGCTCTTTGCCCTGGTACAAAAGTTAGTATCTCTCGACGATCGACGGAGTAAGACTCGAAGACAAACCTGTTCTCGGAAGTTGTCACGTCGGCGAGCATTGAAAGCACGATGGCGCTCAGAACCGCATTTCCACCGCCAATCATGAGCATCGAGGGGCCAAACCAGAGGGCCTCCAGGGGAATCACCCGGGGAAACGCGCAGACCGTAGCAAACCAAGCTTGGTCCAGTGCCATGCCGAAGATGGTCAGGGAGAAGACCATCTTGCGGCCGAGGCGATCAGCAACGATACCCCAGGGGAATGCACAGATGGCGCCGATGGAGGCCTGGAGGGCGCTATACACCGCAAAAATGTACGCAACCTTGGACTGGATGGCGTCCTCCTTGCAGAGGCTCTCGTCTATGTTCTCGTTGCTCAGGACGTCATAGTAATGGCGGCAGACAATGTCCTCGACCTTACGGGTGGTGGGGATGGTCCACAGCCCGCCGGCGGCAGACCCGAGCAGGATAATGGCGCAGAAGATGCCGACGATGACGTTCGGGTTGTGGACCTTGGGAACGTGGATGGTGTTGGCGGCGCGGATGAGGGAGTCGGTGCGGCCACGGCCGGCGCCGGGACGGCGTGGGCTGCCATCGCCGGCGATGAGGGGCGTCGATTCGGTGGGCTCCTCGTCTACGGAGTACCTAGACGGCGCGGCGGGTTCGTGGTCCCCATTGAAGTCGTCGGATTGCTCGGCGCGGCGATGCATCTTGGCTGCGGTGTAACGGTTCCGTGGGCTTGGCTGTGGCGCTCCGATGCTCTCTCAAGAACGGGGTGTAGTACAGAGAATAGGTGCGAGTCAGTCCCTTGATCCAAAAGGGACTCTCAAAAGGAACGAAGGGGAGGGAAGACAGCTCAAGAAATATGACTGAGATGGCATCGCTGGGGCAGGGCAGGCAATGATGATGGTGTGGTGACAAGACGCAGAGTGCAATCTTATCCCTTTCCTGACGTGATGGGACCCCGACGTTCAGACACGCGGTCTGAAACTGAAAATAAGGCACTCCCTGCGGCAACGAAGTGCTTCTCGCTCTGCCGCCGGAGCTACTGCTGCAACCTCGACGTATCTGCGACTCGCGAGCCGTATGCGTTTGCCGCGGAGCCGTGTGTTGCGTACCTTGGCTTGCGCAGTCGTGGCAGCTTTTCCTCAGGTCTTTTGCGTGGCACGATAAGAAAGGCACACGACACGATGCAGCAAGGGGGCCAAAAGGTCCAATGTCCTGCCCGAAAAAAGCAGGTTGAACGAGCGGACGAGGAGGTAATATTCCTCCGTCTTACTATGAGATGGGCTCGCGAGTCGCTCTCAGGGCCCTGCTGGGCGGACCTTTGCGCCAAAGTAGGAAAAGACAGCAGACGGGGCAGACGTATGTGCTCTGTCGTCATCAAATGCATCAAAAACCAAGCAAGAGAGGGAAGGAGAAATCTGGCCCGGCTATCGAAAATGATTTGCGAGGAAGCCTGCGAATGAGCGGCCAAGAGAATGTTCCAAAGAAGGCAATGGGTGAGCTGTGAGAGGCGGCGGCACACGACAGGTTCGCCGCTGCAAAACAGCAACCAGAGCTACGCAATGAAGAGGTAATAGGGCTGCATGAATTTTGGGGGCGTCAAAAGTCCCGACCGGCTGGGCGGCGGTAGCAGCTCGATGACACTTGACACACTGCCTTGTCGCTGCTGCTGTTGCTGTACCTGGAGCTCTCTTGCCTATCTCCGTCTCTGTCTCTCTCACACACACGCAAGTCACAGTTCAGACACGCAGTAGAACGGGCGGGAGAGCTGCCTTCGACGACGAGCTGTTCCCTGAGTCGCCAGCCCGGCAACCTATCAGATGGGGGCGGCAGCGTTCCCAATTTCCAGGTTAGGCATGGTGCGACTTCAGGGATGGACAAGGAAGACAGTAAGACTGATCGCTGAGGAGGAGCAAGAAAGCTCCCCCTCGGGATTGGGGGAGCTCGGGGCGCCCAATGAGCGTGTTCGGACGCCGGCCGCCTCCCGATTGGGGATGTCAGACTCGGGACCTTGCTGTCTGTGTGTGTTTGTGTGTTGTGTGTTCCAGCAGTGTGTTCGGCAGGTATTTGGAGTGAGAGCGAGTACGTATTTCTCATCACGACACATCACGACACCGAAGCAGAGAGCGAGAGAGACGGAAACAGAGACAGAGCACTGACGTGGTTCCGCTTGCGTGGCGGCTTCTATCGACAGTCTCCCGCTGCCCTGTCTCATTGATTGCTCACGCCCATCGTCGTTGTCGTCGTCTTACTCCTCCGTCGTGTGGTGACCTAAGAGATACGCCAACGCAGGTCCCAAGTCCTCGGGCAATGGCACTTTTGCACCGAGGCAACCGGATGCCCAAAGCTGTTCCCCTCTTTTCCCTCCCCAATCTTCCCAATGACAGACAACAACAAGCATCAGAGTGGCAGAATCGTTGGGTAATGGGTAAGCTTAATGCGCTATTCGCAGCTCTGGACTCTCTCCTGCTGTTTGCCGACCCTCCTCTGCAAGAGGCAATGGACGCGCGTTGGGATGCGCCGCGGTTGTTGGCGACGACAAGAACCGCGTCTGCCTTTGCATTGGGATGTTCTCTGCGGGCTGGGACCAGCACCTGAGTGAAGGTCCGCTGCGAGGACGAGAGCGAAAAGAGTTCAGGAACTGCGTGTTGGCAATTCGGGGGACTGCCCTGCTACCCATCTGTTGGAACGGGGGGAGATTGGGACCCTTCGCCCCGGTTCCTCCCCTTCGTCTTTGGGTGGTTCACCGCGGCCGCGTATCGGGCATCATCCAGTATCCTTTTGCTTTCTCACTCCTCACTCCTCAGTTCTCTCTCGTCCCAGGTTCTTCCTGACGGGCCGGAACGATCCGCGGGTGCTGGGCCCCTCGACCAAACGGCGACTGAGGACAAGAGACAAAGCACCAACGGTCCCAAAACACGTGCAAGACACGTCCGAGGCGCAGACGCCCAAACGGCGCCTCCTCAGTGCTCCTCTGCCCTGGCCCCCCTCTCTTCTCGCTTAACTCTGTTCGGAACATATCAGTCTGGCCCGGCGCTCGGTGCAGGAGATGACCAGTCCACCTCCCGTACGACTCCGCCCAGCAGGCCCCTGGTCCACGATGTGATGCTTGCGGAAGAGAGATATGCTTCCCGCCAGGCACCTCCCGCCCTCGAGTGGGGGATCACGAAAGCAGAAGCCAACTTTTATCCACGGGGTTTGTTCACCGAGAGGGGAAGAACTCAGGGCTCGAGGTGTCAATGAACCGTAGACCAAAGTCTATTGGGAGCGGGGGAAGAAGCGGGAAATGCATTGATTCCCAGCTTTGGAATGGCATTTGGCGCAAAGGGGTCTGGTCTGGCGTGATGGCGCGCTTGAGTTTGCGCGCTCCTCTCCCACGTTGTCGTCCCTCGTCCGACTGCATTACAGTTATGAACGCTGAGTAACTGTCAATGCAAACCGAATCCAAATCCATCCAGTCGCCGTGCAGGCAGAAATTTCAGTTGTGGTGCAGGCAGGTGGGTGCAGGTATTCCCGAACTCTCGGGTTTTTCTCATTTCTCCTTCGTCGCTCCTCATATCCCACACGCACCCGGTCTGGGCTGCGCTGGCTGCGACGGTTTTCCTCTTATGAATGCTAATGCTACGGTAGATGTTCCCTGCGAGGAGGAGACAGAGAGAGAGAGAGAGAGAGAGAGAGAGAGAGAGCCCAAGTTCCAACTGCTCGGACATGGCCACCGTCTTGCCCGCCCGCTCCCAAGGCTGGCATGACATGGACTGCCCCCTCCATCTCTCTCCATCGTCTTTCCCAAAACCGTCTTCCGAGCCATTTCACTCGTCACCGGCATGCTCCCCCGATCTCCCGGACCCAATTCCGCCCAAAGTGAGCAGCAGCAACAACCGTCAGTACCCAGGGCCTCTTCGCGCCGGCTGCTGCTGCTTGCTTCCCTGTCCATCTACCAACAGCATAAACATTCGTCCGGGGACTGGGACTCTCGCTACCTTCCAATACGAACGCGCACATCCCTGGCGATAATGTAAATGAGTTTTGTTGTTGGTCGTCTTGGGAGGGAGAGCCGTAACCGTCATCCGTTTTGTTTTGATTCTCAGCGAGGAAAACAACGACCACCCTCCTCCCCGCGAGCACCTCCCTCCATCAAGAGGTGATGAAGTCTAGGATGTCCGCATCTCGCCCTATCGACCGCGTACTCCACGACGAGTGCTACCATGGTGCAGGTTGAACCTGGATACTGTCTCCTCCCCGCTGAACGAGTTTGACGTTGGAGATCATCACTGGTCCTGCGGGGGCCTTCGTCGTGTTGGCGCCCATCACCCTTCGAAGTCGGACGGAGGACCAGGCCGGAGGAGCAACCAGACCTTGTCGGTCCCCCAGCCAGCTGAGAAAGTCTCATGCTCCTTCTACTCCTCCTACTACTCTTTCAGAAGTCTGGAGGAGCGATTCCCTAGTCACACTTTGATTTGACCACACGTTCGAACAAATTGGATGTGGCTGGGTTCAGAAGACAGAAGACGTCGACCACACGTTCGACAGACGAGCACATCCGTTAGGCATCTTCGCATTAGCCCCCTCATACCGTTTTGCTCGTCTGTTGGGCCACACATGGGCAGACCCGCACCGCTGGCGAGGATCTGGGCGCTTGATAAACCTGCTGGTGGTGGTCTCGTTCAATATGTCGACGAGGTCCGGTTGGTCACAATCTTACCAACAAGCGAAACCCCCCTGTAGCCTCTTCGTGAGTTGGACGCACGCTTGTCCTGTGTGGCCAATCCGCATTTGCTCTATCGGGGAAAGTGAGGAAGTAACCGCCGCGTTGCCGCCTTCTTCCACTTTGATGTGCCTTTGTAGCAGTCCAAGGGATCTGGCGCAACATGAGCCAGGTTGCCGTTCCAGTGGATACGTTAGACCTTGGGGAGCCTCAATGGAGCCACCACCGCGAGATGTGGCGTTGGACATGACGGTATGCATGCCATCGTGCCATTCAACGTCTACGGGGACCGGTGAACCACGGGCCGGGGTGCCATAATATGGCAGCTCGTCCTGTCTATCCCGCCGGCAGGCACTTGGAGCGGAGCGTGGCATACGTATGGTTGGTCTGTCCAGCTTGTTCACGGGGTACTCCGTATGAGACGTTGTGAATTGGAAAGCCAGGAGTCACTGCAACTGCAAAGCCAAGACTTGCTGGAAAGCTGGGACTCGTGAATTGCTGCTTGTTTATGGCATGTCAAAACACGTCTGCAGCACGGGAATAAGAGATCGTCTGCTTGATGTGACCTGAGGGACAATTTGTATTGTGGTATTATTACCACTCTTTAGAATCAACTGGCTCTCCGCCCAAGCCCAAACCCAAGCCCAAGTCCAGCCCAATGTCAGACTCCGTAGTCCGATGCTCCACTTCAAGTACGGTCGAGACTCGAGGTCCTGCTGCTCGGGCGAGGTTCACAATCTATTCGCCATCTGAGAACATCGCTGATCCCTGACTGTCCTCTCGTCCAGGAGGCTCCGCCGCTTTTTGAGTTCTCACACTTGTCGTACCAACCAAGATCGACGAAGACTGCGAGACTCGGCCGAGTGACAGCACCACTTTCCCAGATGCCCACCCATGTCTGTAGTTACGCTCGTCTTGTTAGTGCAAACACACGGCCGGGCATTCTCCCCGATACCCGGAAGAGCGCAGGAGGAAGGCTAATGAGAGACGAAAGGACCTCGCATTGCGTGTCCACTGCTATCGTCATGTCCCAATATTGCAAGACAGGTTGGGAAAACAACGTGGTCTACCTACCCCTCACCAGAGAATCACGCCCCTGGGTGTGTCATGAGGGTTGCTTTTAGCACTGGTACCCGCCGCCCGTTGACATGACGAGGGTGGTGGTGAATGGGGGCTGTGACGTTGTGTACGTCCCCGCAGCATGAAGCTATTCCCGGCTCCAGCTCCTCTTAGTACCGTTGAACGTCAACATGAACCGGTCAGCTAGCCGGGGGTTTTCACCGGATTGAGCGTATGCGATTCCCCTGACAACCTCTCGAGCGGTTTGACGTTCAGTTCGCGGCTTTATCATGGTTGACAAAGACTAGTTTAGCAGCAGTAGTAGCAGCAGTCAGGCTGGCTAAACGAAGTGAGTGGTGGCTACTCCTTTCCCCCATGCAACTCGTGATTGGTCTACCGGAGTTGACGCCGTTGGAGTTGGTTTCATTGGTTGCTTTCAGCATCTGCGTTTCCGTTACAGCTGCGCACGGGAACCGTGTATAACCCCAGGTAAATGGGGGTCGAAGCAAACTGCATACGTCTGGGCGCTTAGAAGAGGCAACTCTTTCGACATGAGCACGGATTATCGCCAACGTCGGTCCAGTCCATGTGGCCAAACCCCCGGCGTAGCCCTACCCCCTTCGACAGCCTCTCCAAGAAGCGGTCGAGATTCAGCATGCATGTTACTTCCATCATGGAACATTCCAAATGAATTGCGTCCCTAGGCGAGCCCCTTGGACAGCGTACCTTCATCTGGCTTCGACGCAAGAAGGCGGTTTTGGAACAATGTTTGTCGTCTTGATGGACGACGCCCGCAGGACCCAAGATGGCTGAGATCGGCTGAGAGGGAGTTCTTGGCTCCTGTCATTCGCTCTCGATCTTCGCTCCTGAGAGACGTTGTTGTCATCGCTTGTTGTGTTCAGGGGAGATCGAGCAGGAAGTTGGAACCCAAGGCCAAGGACTCTCTCTCCGTGTCCGCCTCCGTGTCCGCTTCCTCAGTTCGCTATTCGTCATGCCTCAATACGACATCTGCAGTAGGGAATCTCCTGTCGCCAACGTCAGGTTTGCTACACCAACGCTGCAGGACGTCGCTGTTGCCCACGTCAGCTTGCTACATGAAGGCCGCATGCGAGCAACAGCCGTTGTTGGAACCATGGAGATCCACCAGACCTTTGCTGCTCGCCGGGCGGTCTGCTGATAGCATCAGTATCATACCAACCCTTTTGCCTTCCGATGTTGTTCCATGCTATCAGTTTAGACGTGAACATGACGGAGTCGTGATGGAGAATTCCAAATCCCAGCGGCACCATTCAGCAGCTCTTCGGCCCTTCTCTGTGGCTGTCTTCAAAGCAGCGGCACAGTATCCTCACTTTGCCTAAATGAGTGGACATCGCCGACCTAAACCAGTCCGCTGGGTCGCCTCCTGGAATTTTCGAAGGATGACGAGTGCTGAGGTGCCTGCTGCGATGCTGTACTGCCACTCACCGTCTCCCCGAGCGCTCCCATCATATGTGACCGCCATTCAGCTGGCCAGTTTCAGGCCTCAATGCTGACTTCAAACTCCATTCAGGTGTGGCATGATATCTGACGAGTCTTCCGCCGCCCAGAGCACTTCTTCCCAAGCTTCCTCGCCGCATCTGACGAGTCATCCCGCAGTGGCACTGCGGCGGCGTTGGTGTCACCGCCAATCTTCCCCCCCTTTTGGCCCCCTCGCCCCCTTTTCCCGCGCCGCGATGAGCGGCTCGCCTGAAATCGTCGACAGCGTGAATGCGTCTCCAGCGTTGATTTTGTGTGACTCGAGTCCTCGGATAGATCGATTTCTGTCCTACCCAGGATCGCATGTATCTATCTGTGTGCGCCCAGAAGAAGCTCCGTCGAAGTCGGCGACCAAGTACGCCACAAGTTGGCGACACCAATCAGACGTGGACGACCGGAGAATTACTGGTCACCATCTTGTGGCTTGATCAGGTAATGCCCGACGCTGTGAAACGATCAACTGAATGAATGATGAGATGGCATGAAATGGAAGGCCATTGTTTGCTGTGCACGTCCTTCTCAACTGACAACTGACACATTATCCACGTGGCAACGAGCCTGAGAAGACTTTACTTCGGACGTCTCGCGGACTGGTGAGGGCTGAAGTCGCCATGCTCTCCTCGTAGACCCTACATCTGATAAGGCCACTACGGTCAGTCTGCGCCGGCTGGCTTCGGTTGTTCTCTTTCGCCACTGTTCTCTCCTCTCCGATGCCCTCTTGTCCCCCTCACACTGCTGGCGTACAACTTAGTGCATCTTGGTTCACAAGGGAATTAGAGGCGGAGACCAGATCGAGCCGCGTTGGCCCCGAACACCGAACATGCCTGCAAGCCCGCACACCATGGCGGGGACCCTGGTCAGCCGGTGTGCCAGCTTGCTAGCTTGCCAGTGTGCCAGTGTGTGTCAACGTGCCAGGTATTTACGTCTTTACGTCCCGGGGCCCGGGGTTGGACAGGTCCGTCCGGCACCCTGGGGCGACGGTACGTTTCTCATGGTAGTCTTTTGAAGCAAGGAGACGTGATTACAAGAGACGCAACGAATTAGACCTCGTAACTCGTACAGTGTCCAATTAAAGGCTAAGTTACCGCGCTTATCCCGGCAACTGCGCCAACGTCTTTGCGCCACCAACCGCAAGTATTCTCCATATCAACCTGATGCAGGACGCGCGCGTTGGGTGACAGAAGGGGAAGCAAACATGGACTGCAGGGCGGCCGACCGCAGGGGACTGATCATGCTATTAGGATGTAGGCCAGGCCGGGTCGTGGATGTCACGTACCCGCCAAGTGCTGTACCAGCAGGGGTATTTTGGAAAAGAGGAGGGGGTGGGCAGCAAGAGGCGGAGCAGGAGGGTGAACATTACCGTCCTTTGGCTTCCTCAGATTGGATTCCCAGCTGCTCGGGGGCCGGTGCGCAGAGATGAAAAGAGGAAATCTCAAGCTCCAACAACGTAGACGGAACTGATCGCTCCACGGACGGACCGCAGCGAGCCATCGGGGCCGATCTCCTCCTCCGACGACCGTGGGCTTGGTACCCATTCAGAACCGAGCTAGAGACCGGGAATAACAGGCGGGGTTCCGGCGCTCTCCATTTCGTGTCCATGATCGAGGGCGTCTCCAGTCCCGGATGCAAGCCTACGTCTTCCGAGCGTCGAGCGGCCCACAAGACTGAGGGCAGCGCTCAGATCAATCGCTGATATTGTCATTGTTGGCACTAAGGACCGTTGATGAATTTGCTTACACCCCTGCCCGGTGATGTTTCTCGGACCTCACAACCCCGGTCCGGTGGTCATCGAAACTCCAACAAGATTGACAAGGGTAGGAGAGAGCCAATCATGGACCAGGCCAGCCTCGACAGGACCGCACCAACAGAGGTTGAGCACCTTGAACGAGCCTTGAAATGTGTGAGATGGTGGTATTGGACCCGACGGGACGGGTCGACATGCACACTAAATTACTATCACACATTTTGTCACATTGGACATACTACGTAATTTCCCTTTTCCCGTTCACCAGTACGGCGTATGCGACCTGCAGTTTGCTTCCGACTAGCAGGCTGGGCGCGCTCCGGCGATTCGAGCGCCTGAGCAATTTTTTTGATAGCCCTTATGGATCTGCTCTCTCTTCTTCGTGCGTGCCTCCTTCGTGGATTCATTGCGACCTCGCAGTCTACGATTGGGAGAGACAAGCTGTGACCGGGGATCAAGAGGGTGACTTCAGACGCAAGGTTGATGAATCCTTGCCAACGGTGCTGCAGATGACATACAAAGACCAATGCACATTTGGCCATCTTGCGTAGTTTAAAGGCTAGCAGCATACATAATCCATCTGTCCATCGCGTGGAGAACGATGCTGGGATACACAGTTCTGCCCAGAAGACAGAGGCAGGGGTTGTTGGTTCCCGTACGCACAGGCTGTGTCGTGTTCATGGTCGTCCACATTATCCAATCATGCATCTTTTCTCATTTCTCTCTCTCCGTCCATGAGACCAGAGACGCTGTCGAGAGGTTGTGCCCGAACGATTTTCTTGAAAAAGTGACAGCTTCGTCCTCAAATATCAGACCGATGGAGGAGGACGGATAGATGAGGTCCATTGGTCCGAGAAGTCGGAATATGAGGCGGCGACAGTGTTACGTTGTGTAACTTCTGGGACACGACTTGCAGACCAACTTCATTGTGAACCTAGAACCCGGGATGTTTTACCGGATATCTGGACTTTGCCGAGGTACAATATACAGCAAGGTACAGATATAGTAAAGGACTAAGTAACCCTAAGAGATATAACCTAATAAGTAAACATAGGAGTACTATACTTAGTATTAGAAGATATAGAGGTCTCTAAAGAGATAAAAATAAAATTAATAAAATATAAATAACTTTTCTTTATAATAACTATAACTACTAAAGTTATAAAAACCTTACTTTATATAAAAAACGTGGTAATATAATAAATAGTTAGTACTCTCTTTATTTATTAAATATATAGATTATTACTTTATAATATAAATTCTATACTTAAGAAACTCCTTATTTATTTTAAATATAATATTAATTTTTTAATTTATTTAGAAGTTTATTTTAAGAAGTATATTTTTATTATTAAAAACTATAACTTATACTATTTATAGGGATTCTTTATAAACTTAATACTACTAAACTATGATTAAAAAATTAGTTTATAATACTTAAGTATTAAAATATATAAGAATATTTTAGTTAATTTCTTATTATAATACTAATAATACTTATTTTATATTAGTTCTAAGAGTAGAGATTATAACTTTACTTAGTAGCTTTAATAACTAATACTTACTAAGTATAAAGCTAGTTTATTATAAGCTTTATTAATAATTTAGATCGTATAAAAAAAGCAGGATAACTATAAGAGTTAAGGGATAAAGTAGTATACTAAGACTAATATAAGAGAAATTTAAATAAATAACAGGCTACTCATACCCTAGGGTGGGGGAGGGTTATCTGGACTTTGCAGGAGGACCAGAGTCTGTGTCGACCTTGGAGGGTATCCATCGCCCCTCCTGTCCCCCCTTCCACCCTCCCCTCTAGGACTAGCGGCTCCTACCACTGGGGTCTAGATATTGATCGATCGTTTCTTTTCCCTGCACCATGTTCGCCAAGATGCCCCCACTTGCAGCCTTTTTTTGGACAGTCGCCGACGACAGGGACTAGCGGGCAGACGCCCTCGAGTTGTCGAGACTCCAGGAGAGTTCAAGAACCTGGTCACCCGTTGGCCCACATCGACCAGCGCTGCGTGTAGCGAGAGAGAGAGAGACAAATGCTGGTGGACATACACCGCCAACAACAGCGTTGCATCGGACCGCAACTGGTAGGGCGTGCTCTGCGCCAGTCTGCAGTCTCTGCTGGCGCCGTTGGTCCTCCCGAAGATCCATGCCGGTGTGGTCCTAGCCGGCGGTGATGCATCAGCACCTTACGAAACCCATGAATGCTTGCATGGTGGTATCTCGGACTTGAGCTGTAGGGCTTTGTGGGCTTGCGATACCGTCGCTACAATGGATGGACGGTTCTAAAGTGGAAAGCTCGTCGTGGTCGGATACGGTATCCGTTCGATGTTGGCGTCTTTTCCCTTGACAGTTTTCTTCTACCTTACCCCACCCCTTGTCACGTTATCGTTGTTGATATGCCGGTAGGCATCCATCGCTTGTCAGGGTGCATGTCGCCTTCCTTTTACCTTGAGCTTGATTTCTCTTTTCTCCCGGTCTGTGGTAGCGCTCCTGTCTCAAAGCCCGCGTTCTTTTGTCCAACATCCCCGGTACCTGGGCTCTGCTAGCATATAAGAGCCAGTGCGGAGAACTCACCTCGTACCCTCTTTTCTTCTTCACCAGCCTCCTCATACGATACGAACACACTGTATCTCTCTTCCACCTCATCCTTTTCAAGTTTGTCTCTCCGTCTTCGCTCACGTCGCTGTCGTCTGACTCCATCAAGGGACATCCGCACAGAAACGTTCAACCTCACTAGACGTCGGAGAGCCTCTCAAGATGGCCATCAGCGTCCAGGAAAGACGCACTTCCCAGCAAGCAGCTGAGCGAACGACCCAACAACCTTCTCGAGGCTGCCACCAACCAAAGCGAGCCCCGAACCTATACGACATGGAGACCTTTGGTGGCGAACAGAATCAGTACTCGTCTCCAGTGGAAACCTGGGAACCCAATCCTCAAAGTCCCGCATTGGCCTTTCGCCGATCCGGACGTTCTCGTCATCCTTCAGTTGACGCCAGCCGCTTATTAACTCTGATAAAGCGACGTCTTCCACACTCAACCAAAACGGAAAACTCTGAATCATCCACAGCACCGATGGCCAAGAAGGCCCGCACACCAAGCCAAGAGCCCGAAGGCTCAGAATACAGAACACGACTTCTCTCTGTCGATACTCTTCTTCAACAGCCTACCGCGCTATCTCCTCCTCACCACCGATACGTCCAGCAGCCCACGCCTCAGCCTGTCCAACATCAAGTGCACTGTTTTGTTCCTTCACCATCCAACTCACCGATTCCATCTTCACTCGTTGCATCTCGAGCTTTTCCACCGCCTTACCACCAACCGTCCATGTACCCCCCTATGCAGAGCCATAGATGTTCTGCGTCTCCTCAGTCCAGGCTCATCAGCTGTGATGAGGGTTCGTCTCCTATCATGCCCCTCGGTTCGGTCAATACAAACGGCAATCCCCAGTCCGGACAACACGCCAACACCGATTCCAATTCGCTATACGGGCAACAATCCAACAGACGGGCCAAGAGGGGCTCAGTAGCAAGCTCCGCAAGCAACAGCGGCGCATTATCGTTGGATCGCCAGCCGGAGGAGAAGCTGAGCCAAGAGGCTTCGATCGACGTCCTCTCACTAAGGCTGCAGAGTATGACTCCTGAATCGAGAGAGGAAGAGTTTGGTCAATTGGACGCGGTGACACTGAAGAAACTCTTTGACTCAAGCGATTGGTACAAAGACAAGATTCAAAAATCCGCAAACGCAAAAGGGACACTGTTGGCGGCCAGCATAGAGCGCGACCGAAGTGAGCCTAGCGGAAGTGGTCGCACCTGTTACTACTGCTACGAGAAGTACGGAGAAGACAGATTCGGCAAGGACCAGCCCGCCTACGCCATCCTGAAAGCCAACGGAAATTACAGACCGTTCAACAAGAAGCGCAAATACCCCGAATCAGTAAACATTGAACCCTTGCGGCAGTTCTGTGTGGGTTGCGGCGTCCGTCTCCACTTTTACCGGCGCTACCGGCGCTTCGATTCAGAGACCGGCCCGGTTTGGTGGGCCTGCCGCTGCCGAGTGCTACGCCCCGTTGTGGACGATGAGAATGAACCTTGCCCGGATTGCAACTGCGTTTGCCCGCTCAGGAACCCTAACGAAGAGGATGATACCTTTGAGTCGGACGAGTCGGATGGGTCGGACCCTTGATTGACGGATGGCAGGCTTGTCTAGAGTCGCAGTCGGCTTGCGACGGCGATGCGTGAGGGGAAGGAGACGGCCTTCCGGAGCACTGTGCTCCTGTCTACTGTATCATCAGCTTTTCTTTGTATCTTGGATTCGGTTTCTTCTGGCGAAGTTTGTTCTGGCGCGGTCGTCGAAATTTGGAGAGTGTATCTGATATCCACGGAGGACAACAGCACTCCGGCAGATTTACACGGAAAACTTGGATTGGTGGGAGGCAAGCTGTCAGAGGACGGTGAGGTATTTTGAAATTGGACCGGAAGGCTTGTTTGCTTTGTGTATGTGAATAGATTGAATGCATGATTTTGGATTGCCCAAGTGTCTTTTCTATGACTGTGTCCAAAGGATTATTCTATAAACGCCGAACCCATTCTAATGTGTCTATGTTTTGATTTCGTTTTGGCCTGATCAACAGGCATCGAGGCCAGCTTAGTTGTAGCCTGATCTCCCCTTGGTCGACATCCCGTGATCCCGAGTGCGGTTGTAACCGCTGCGACCTTGAGGGACCTCTCGTCGTCGTTCACTTTCTGCCATCTTGACGTACTGAGAACCTTCGCGAGATCTTTCGCTGGCGTCTCTTTGCCCAGGGCTTGACCTTGACGTCTGGCGACTTGAGCTGCGGGAACTCTGGTAGTCCATGGCTGGCAAGTAACGATGCGGGTAACTGGAAAGAGGTGTGAACAGGGTCTTCTCACAATCAGTCGCCAGATGGACTCACTTTGTAAAATTTAGAGCAATGTGCCAGATTGAGTGGTGAACACTAGTTACTTGGTGTGAACGCTGGGTTCAATAGGTCTGTTGTGGAAACGCGTACAACTTGACAAGAGCGATAACGAGATAAATATCCTTCTCAACAGTACTCTATATAGAAAGAAAAGACCCGTATGAATGATGGAAGCCTTTGGTCGTCGCAACTATTGGTGGCGATGCGGCAGGGACTTCCATGGCTTGTATATTCCTCCGACAACTGCGCCTTGAGCAAAGTTCGCAAGGCGAGAGTATACCTGCGACTCTTGGAGCAGCGCGCCCTTGCATTGAGGAGCGCAACGCCGAAGGAAGGAAGTTGATAGGTGCAGATAACCCCATGCTGCATGGAAACAGCCCACTTGGCATGTGCCTTTGGCTTGATGATTACTCGGCCGAGGGGCGCAAGCTCAGTCTGACCTGGGATTCCGTAGCACAGGTCCAGGCGAGACTGGTCTTCGGCGCATCGCAGCGTTCGACGTTCGGACATGGAATGCCAGTAAGAAGATAACCAGAAATTGCCCGACCCAGGAAGCCTGTGATTCTTCCAGAAACCGGACGGAAGGGGACGCGGTCTCGTGCAGCGAAAAGGGCTAAACCGGCCGGTGGGCAGAAAGCCAAGGTTGCTGCAAGGAGCTTGCCATGACACCCGGAACCCTTCCTAGAGGCGCGAAGGCGACGGAGAGTTTGGACGTTTCCCACTCAGAAGGGCGAGGTTTGAGATCTTCGACATGCGAACCATGTACACGGACGGGCCACGGCAGACTGTGCCGAAAAGGCTTGTGGCTCACCCTGTCCTGGGCGCGGACAACGTCCGTCGATGGAAATCCTACCGGTCTTCTCCCGTCCGTGAGCAAAGTATCAGTGCCGGCAACTTTCCCAAGAAGTCAGAATATCGAAGCAAAGGCCGCGAAGAAACGTCTCAGGTCCGGGAAGAAGCTATGGCATGGAATATGCGCGCCGCGAGGAGAGTCTGAAAAGTGGGCGGTGGTCAATTCGCAGACGAGGCGTCGAAGGATTCTCACTGGTCGCGTGGCAGTGACAGAGCTTCTTTTCCTGGCGTGGCTAATTCCCCTGGCTTGGCTTGCATCCTGCGAATCCTATCATGGATGATCCCAGAGAAAGACCTCTTTCAAGAACAGCCCTACCGGGAAGGCTTAAGCTCGAGTTCAATCAATCAAGAACTCCATCTCTGCGAGCTTTTCCCACGACAAGCTTTACCAACTCTCCAACACACGTCATTCGCGTACCGAAGCGCAGACCACATTGAAGCCTGGGAAGGGCATCCACAGTTTTATAATGAAACCATGTTGTTTTTCTCGGGACAATTACCGGTATCATAGTTTTTATTTCTTTCGATGAGGAACAGTGACTCATCAACCCAAGACCAACCGTTGCTGCTAAACATGAGCGTCGCCGAAAACAGCCAGACACATCCGCGGGCGGCTAAGTTCGCTTGATGGTGCTAGTTCTCACGGATGCGGCCCGGCAACCTCTTCTGACGTCAAGCCCCCGTCAGAAACATTCTTTGCTTCCACAGGCTTAGCGGGAAACCGGCCATCTCGCTCGGACTCAGATACAGGATTCACAGGACGGCCCGTCGCTGCGTTTTGTTTGAAACGGAACCGGCACCCGAATCGAAGATGCAGGAAATCTGAAGCGGCATCCGAGCTTTCTCCCCATCGAGTCCCGAGACTAGCGACCTTTTCGGCCCGCCGCATATGATGGCGCATCGATGTCGCGAGACAGGCTAACTCTCTTTCAAAAAGTCCAGATCTGCCATCGTCCCGGAAGATGAACAGGTACGCATCCACTTCAAGCCAAGTAAGTAGAACAAACGAGCAACACACAGAAGTGATTTTCCCTACGTTCCTACGTTCTATGCGGTCAAAACGTGGTCGGAATAAGACTCAAAGGAAGAGGGATTTCACGTAGAAAAAGCAACGATAAAAGGTTGAGTTGTTACATAATCTCTCGCGTCTTGTTTTCTTCACCAGAGAAGACGATGGGGATACAGGTAGAGGTTAAGACATCCCTCTACTGGATACCTTATCCTTCCTCTGACCCCAAGAGTACACTTGGCGCTGTTCTCAGAAGATAACGAAGGTAAGATTTGCCTCTTTTCTAGACAATGTCACTGGGCGTGGAAAGCGGCGCTGATGTACACATTCCTGGTGCCAATGCCATCGCGGATGGGATCGAAACACTGTTTCACGAAATGCTCTGGATCGCGAACACGTCGGGGATGAACGTTGCCGTGGACAGAGAGTTATTGCGGATGGTCATATCTACATATTCCCCGAGACATGGGCTTTTTCCCCAAACCGTCAGCGCGGGGCAGCCAGTAGGGAGATACCCCCAGTGCCTACAGTATTGCGCTACCTCTGAGCAAAGTAACGAGGGAATCTCGAGAGGGCTCCACATGTAGAAGAGGCCGAAAACGTTAAGCACTTGGTCTCACAAGCGAATAAGAGGGATGCCTCCAAGCCTTTACATCACCGTCCATACAACCAAGCAGAGCCCCGCGACATCGTTGAACGCCGTTTTCGGACAATCGATAGTACCGACCAATCTCATTAGTGACCCAAGATGGGGTCGCTTAGTTGCCGCCAGTTACAGTTGGGTAGGACGAAGCCAGCTTTGCTCCAGGTATTTTGGAACGAATGCCGAGCGCAGACGAGACTGGAAACATAAGCGGATGGAAAACTGACGATCAGGACAGAATGATCAGTAGTTGTACGTGAAGTATTAAACGAGCAGGACGCTCGCCGTTCGTTGCCCATCTTCTCTCTCCACTATTCAAGCCTTTATTCTTCACACAATTCGGTAGTCCAGCAGAGAGCATCGGCTTTAACATTACCATCACGATGCAGACTCCGATTTCCAACGTGTCCGCCAACAGGAGGTACCTGTCGATCTTCTTCGCTGGTGCCACACTCCTCCTCCTCCTTGCCACGGTTCACGTCTCGCGTGAGGGTGTGCCGGAGTCTATCAAGCAAACGACAGGATGGAATAAGTGCGTCCTCGCCCCAAAGCCTCTCATTATATGCAACTGAACGGCCTATGATGCTGACATTTCAATCGCAGTGCCGGCAGCAATGGCCACACTTACAGGCCAGGACATGTGTCTACCTACGACGGCAAGCACGACAAGCGGCCGACATTCGCCGACCTGGCCAAGGACTCCGGCACGGACAAGGTGACGGACCACAACTACGCCGTCCTGTATGACAAGTACCTCCCGGCCTTCCGCGACAGCCACGTCAAGATGCTCGAGATCGGTCTCGGCTGCGGCATGGTAAGTCTGGGCTCCTACATCTCCTCCCCGTCCGCAAGCTTACACCATCGTAGTCGTACGGTCCCGGCGCCTCGTTCTCGACTTGGATCCAGTACTTCCCCCAACTGGAGATCAACATCATTGAGTACAACCAGGCTTGTGGCAAGGCATGGGCTGCCGAGCATCCTCAGGCGGCGGTCCACTTCGGCGACCAGGCCAATCCGTCTTTCCTCCACGCAGCGGGTGCCGCTGCCACGGCCGATGGTCTCCTAGACATCCTCATCGACGACGGTGGCCACAGCATGCGGCAGCAGGAAGTCAGTCTCCACGAGCTGTGGCAGTACGTCCGCCCCGGCGGTATCTACATCATCGAGGACCTGCACACCAGCTACTTGACCTCGTGGCAGGGCGACCCATCCAGGACCGACGCCACGAAGCGCACCTTCATGCGTTTCCTGTACGAGATCTTGGACGATATGATGAGCCTGCCGGCGTACGAGGCTCATGTTGAACCGGTCGGTGCCACCAAATACCCCTTCTCGCATGAGATTGCGAGCATCGACTGTATGGAGGCGATGTGCGTGTTGGTCAAGAAGGAGATTGGAGCGCGATAATCATAGTTTGTTGGAAGGAATACGACGAGGAGTAGCGGGTGGGATGGGATAGGTGTCCGGTTGTTTTCTCCCTTGTCTGTCAGGATACTGGCCTGCATCGTTTAATGTACCTTTCGAGTTAAAGCCAGCAATGCTAAAATATCATTTATAATTGCACCACCCACAGTGGCGCTCAGCCAGCGCGAGAAGACCATTAGGCATGTGGTGGCTGCTATCGCCAGCGATTGACTGGTGTGCGGAGGCTTCGTCTTCAGCTGAGTGAGTACAACAAAGCATGGCGTCGGTGATAGTTTAGCCTAGGGAGGTGGCGTTTGCACTGGCAGTCGAGCAAAGAAGCTCGTGAGGTTTTGGAGATGTGCAGGAATGTATGGCACGCGTTGAATCCCCCTTGAATCAACAGGCAAATGTTTGAAGTGAGGACAGACCCTGGTGCACCCTTGTGTTGGCTTGAGCATGCCGGGTCTCATCATCCCTGGCCTCCGCCTCCCGCCGAGAAGCCTCTCTCTCTTCAGCTTCTCCAATCCAACATGTCCCTTGGAACGTGTAGGAAGGAGGATGGAAGTCGCCCCTTCTTTCCTGCGATTAAATATACTTCCCTTTTTGAGCAGGTACTAGATCGAGACTTCCGTGTCCACCCACGGTGGGAAGCCACGCTTACAAACATTCAAGGGCTGCAGTGTACATTCTGGCAACGCCCCTCCCTCATTCTACTTAATCTACCTTACCTGAGCCACCAGCTCTTCAATCATCTTCTCTTCATCCTCCGCTTTCTACGAAAGCAGCCCGCCTTTCTCCTGGATCCACAATCGGAGCATAGTCACATCTTGACTCTCGATTTAGCAACCAAACTCCATCATGAGTTTGCCCGCCAACAATCGCCGCATCGTCCAGATGCTCTGGCTGGCTGCCGGATTGCTCTTTGTGCTCGCCTTCCTGTCTGCCATCGGCGGCTCCGCACCCCAGGCCAAGGAGTGGGCGGCAAACAAGGTTGGCTCCATCACCCAGCTCAGATCCGGCCGTCCCTCCCTGCGTGAGGCCATGGAGAGATCCGAGGCTCTATGGAAGAAGACGGTCCGACAGCGTCACGAGATGATCGCTGCCGATTACGGTGATGCTTCCAAGATGCCCATGTATGAATGCCCTCCCCGTTATCCCACGTCCATAGTTCAGGAAACCCACGGCTGACCATATGTCTTCACATCCATCAGGTTCCCTGCCATCAACGCGGAAATTTACAAGACGAGCCCGTATTCGATCTGGGATTTTACTCCAGCTTCATGGAGCTGCCCTCACGAGATGGAGCGTGTTGGCCGCATGGGAGACGGCGGCAAGTGGGTATGCGGAATGTCGCACTACGTCAACTTCCCCAAGAACAAGCAGTGTGTCATTTACTCGTTCGGCGTTCGTGACGAGTCTAGCTTCGGTGAGTTACCCGCCATATCACTGAGTATTGGCGATGGTGTTTCCTGACAAGGCTCGCCATTCAGAGAACGAAATGCTGAGCCGCACGCCTTGCTACGTCTGGGCGTACGACTTCTCCGTTGTCGACTTTGGCGAACAGCTCGAGGCTTCCAACCGTGCTCGTGCCCAGTTCCTCCAGGTCGGTATTGCCGGAAAGACGGACCTGAACGCGACCCCTCCTTTCTACAGCATTAGGGACTTGATGGAAATGAACGGTCATCAGTACATGTACGCAATGCTTCCCACTCCTGACCTCCACGCTGAACATAACCACTGACATGGCGACATCACAGTGACATTCTCAAGATGGACATTGAGGAGGCCGAGTTCGAGGCCATAGACGGTCTCATGGCCGACTTTGCCAGCGGAGAGTTCCCCATCGGCCAGCTCATGGTTGAGATCCACTTCTTCACAGTGAGGAACTCCAAGACGTACCTCGACTGGTGGGAGCGTATGGAAGCACGTGGCCTGCGTCCTACTTGGACCGAGCCCAACCTACTCGCCGTCACTCTGGGTTTCGAATACCCCCAGCTGGCCGAGTACACGTTGGTCAACGTCGACGACCGCAACAACGTCCTTTTCCACGGCAGGTAAAAGCCACTGAGCATACGGTGTTTGGCATGGTGATATTGCATTTGTTTAAGGGCGTTGTCGGTACATGCGAACGGCAAATAACATGTGTGGACATGGATGCCCTATTAGTTCAGTCAATGTGTGAATTAAGGACTTGTTTTTCCCAACATTCGTTTGTGACTGATAGTCACAGACTTTGATGACAATCTGCCACACAGCCCAAGACGTCGCGGCCGGTAGTCGGCGGTGGTCGGCGATATTACGACCCATAACCCGGGGTTGTCATTCGATGATCCTTGAAAGAGACGGAGCTGAGATGGAACTAAAGGCAGACGAAAATTCAATCATTCGGTCAAACCTCGGCCACCATCCATCTTCGAACCATTATTCTGCAAATGGTGTCGAGAAGTCTAAATACTCCAATTCCAGGGATCGTTCGTGGGCAAACGGCAAAAACGAACAAAAGAAGGTTTTCTTTCTGCTACGAAAGCGCTGCATGTCAGCTTGTCAGTCCCGTGCGCTAAACCTCTTCTTCTCCAACCCTCTCCCCCGCCTTCCTGGTTTGTCCTTGAGATGGCTCGATCCCTCATTTGCCGTGGTCCAGAGTCTGACCTATCGTTGCCTTGACTTCTCCTGGCCGTAATGCAGTCAGCCAGTCCGAGGAGGGTCGCGTCCGTCCCCGATGTCTGCGCGCGGCGACAAAGCTTATTTGGACCCTGCTCCTGCTCCGTCCAAGTTTTGACTCCGCAGCCGTAGACCGGATGGCGTCCGAGTGTCATAACGGGCGTAGGCGGAGTTTCTTGACGGTGGCAGAACCGTTCACGTACTGATGGGATGATTTGTGTGCAAAGTGGAACGTATGTCATTACAATGTATTTTTTTTGTGATAATTTTACAGGATTAAACGTGCAGAGGCTATGTTCTCACTGCACCACACACTTGTTGGGAAGTCCACACGGTCCAGACTTGACGTCCTTGTCGTCAAGTTCCTTCGGCGCCCGGCTCTCCGTCGCGGGCGGGTCCTTCTTGACCGGGGCAGGCTTGTCCGCTCCGTTGGTGCCGTTGCTCGTGCCGTTCTCCACCTTGGCACCGTCCTTGCTGCCATGCAGTCAACCCACGTGCTTGGCAACGGTCTCGTAGAAGGACTGGCCCTGGATGCGGGCGATCTCGAGCTCCTTCTCGGAGGGCTGGCGAGAGCCGTCGGCGCCGGCGAAGGTGCCGGCACCCCAGGGACCACCGCCGTGAATCTCGCTGAGGTCAGCCATCAGGGGGAAAGCCTTGGCGTAGCCGAAGGGGACGTAGATAATGCCGTGGTGGGCGAGGGTGGACATGGCGGCGATGGCGGTGGACTCCTGGCCGCCGCCGAGGGAGGCGGTGGAAATGAAGAGGCCGGCGAGCTTGCCCCAGTAGCCACCGGAGCTCCATTGCTTGCCGGTCTTGTCCCAGAAGGTCTTCCACTGGGCGGGGAAGGTGCCGTATCTGGTGGGAATGCCGAGGAGGAAGGCGTCGTAGGCCTCGAGGGTGGAGGGGTCCTCGAGGACGGGGATGTCGCTGGGCTTGGGGGGAGCGCCCATCTTGGTGAGGACCTCCTCGGGGAGGGTCTCAGCGATCCTGTTGATTGCACAATGGTTAGCCGGATTACAAGCGACTCGCGGCGGGGGAGGGGTTTGTAGTAAAGCAGGACGTACTGGAAGAGGTCGGCGGTGCCGCCGGCCTTCTCAATACCGGCCTTCTCGGCCTCGGCCAGGGTACGGATGTGGCCGTACATGGAGTACTGTTGTGAGGGCGCACGGGATTAGCATGGCGGTCTTAAGGGCAGGGTTGGAGTTGAGTTGGCGATCGCGGCGGGGTTCAGGGCGCCGAGGTGCGGGCAACGCGTATCGAGGCGTCATGATTGTGCGCGGGAGTCGTCATGTTGTCTGCAGAACGAGGCCTTCGGTTGCAGCCAGAGGCAACGATGGGCATCTACTGCGTACAAGGCATGCGGTAGACTTGGAAAGGGAGACAGAGGTTGCCAAGCCACCGTTGAGATTGAGTGAGGTGGTAAGATATTGAGTGAGGTAGGTGGGGAGAGGGGGCAGAGAACGGGACAGAAGAAATTGCCCGATTAGGAAAGAAGAGCTACGGGCTGGGGGGTGGATACTCACGTAGACGATAGCGATCTTGGGAGCCATTGTGGCAGATGTGTGTCTCTGTAGGACGGATGGATAGAAAAGGAAGGGTATCGATTGCAGTGAAGAGAGGAAATCAGTGCTCAACACAGAGAAACTGGAGAGGGAATGGAGTGAGAGGTGTCGTCTGTTGGGAAGGAGCACATCTTATATCAATCTACCTTACCCAGTGTACACGGGCAAGACAAGGTACGGATACGTTACCACGCAAGGCCGGCAGCTTGGCCAGGCGCGGAAACGGCCAGAGAGGGGCTGGAGGGGTTTGGATAAGGTACCTTACGGCGGTGTTGCATCATCAAAGGCACGCTAGACTCGGGCAGGCCAACCAGACGGGCGTCAAGGTAGGTACTTTCCATAGGTAGGTTGGGATCTGAGGTGGACGATGAGGTGCGGTTTCATCCAGCTTCAACGGCCAAGAGCTCCATGCTGCTCAGCTAAGGTGCTGTAAGCAGGCGCGCGACAATTGACAAACCGCAAGGTGTCCGGGCGGGTGGAGGGGAGGGAAGGAAAGCAGCTGCCCTGCCCCTGCCCTGCCTGGCATGGGGAGCTACACCCCTCCAAGCTGGTCCATGCTCCGCTGCGGGGCTGGCTTGTTATTGTGACATGACCACCTGAGGTAGCTAGGTAGGCAGGTAAGTACACTCTTGGGTTCGTGATCTCAATGTATTCTACTCTGTACCTAGGTAGGCAAGTACTTACCCGCCATACTGTTTCTGTGCAATCAAAGTCTCACTCAATACTCATCACAGGAAACAGACACGATGCGAATCGGAGCCGCGGGCGAGGATGGGTTGCGATAGGCACGTCAGGTCGCGATGCAACATCCAGTTCAGCCATGATGCAAGCTACCCGGAGAACACCACCATCTTGCCCATCGAACCCATGTCAGAAACCACCCGTGCCGACCTTGTTCCAGTAGCTGCCCTGCGACAGATCGCAGTGATCCGTGGTCCAGCAGCGGGGGGGCTGGATTTCTGAAAGAGACGAGGGTGCTGAATAAGTGCTTAACAACGCCATCAGCTATCATAAGCCTTACGAATACACAGGCAATCCCTTTCCTCGACCACCCTGTCGGCCGTGGGGTAAGGGCGGCACTTCCATTGTCACTTTAGTCTCAGCAACCTGGCAGCCAACGGTGGGGGGGGGAGGCTCTTCTTTTGTGCACGACTGTCTCTAGAGGAGCGCAAATACTTTCGGATCGCGGGTGTATCACGGATTGCCCTCTTGCCGTTCCCTCAAATTGGTATGACGAACCGCGAGACGAACCTAACATCAGGAGCGTTCCTCACTTAGAGTTGAGGCCCTCGAAGGTCAAAGCTCAGCCAGACGGCGGGATGGGATCAGGTACCAAAGCCTGTTTTCCCTCCCATTGTTGCCAAGTGCCGGAGCCGAAGGCATCTTTTGCGAGCGAGGTCCGGAGTTGGCGGTGACGATCGATGGCAGGACGAAGAGATTAGTCTTGACTGACAAATGGCAGCCCATATCCTTCTACGGAGCTCAGAACACGGTGAGCCAATGAAAGAACGCCGGGGATTCCAGTGTCTAAGGTACGACGTGGACTGCACGGAACATCTTTTCTTCATGACTTACACGTGGGACTCATGTTCCCTCTGACCGATCCTGGACGGTTGCGCCCATCGAAATCGTCGTCTGATATCCATGGATTGGATAGGTCCATCAGATCACAAAGCAGATGGTCGCAGATTTCGTCAACCGCCGTCAGCATTCAGTGGAGACACCGCCTGGACCCGACGACGGAGCACTGTGACGCTGCGGCACCCCACACATTGTCGCTGTCGCTGTCGCTGTCATCCCTCGCGCGCGGGTCTGAGTTAAGCGGTTGCTAAGCTGCACCAGCGCCATGATCCAAGGATGAATCAGCAACACACAGCGCTGGACCCTCACCTGCCGCCGTGATAGGCCGCCCTCGCCGCCGCTGGTACGGATCCGCGCATCGTAACCCGCAGTTACCTCCGTAGGTACACGGTCATGAATCGCTGGGTAATGGTAATACCTTGGTCTTCATTTTCAACATCTGGCTTACAACACCTAGGCCCTGTCCGCTATCGAGATCTCTCGAGGGCTAGGTCACGATAGAAAGACTTGGCTTCGCTGACGGGGGTCACGGAGCAGCCAATGCCCACATCGAGCCTTATCCGCACCACGAAAACGAAACGCATCCAACGTCCGATGCATCGACGGACCCTCACCGCCAACCTCGCCGCACTATTATTGTCTCCGGCTCAGTGACACAGATGCTCGATATGGTGCGAAAACCAGTTCCACTCCCATTTGCCAAAATTGGCAAGCGCCCGCCGACCTTGATGGGGTACGAAACGCTGGATTTCTCGGTGAGTCGGGTCGGTGAACGGAGGTGTGCGCTCTCACCTGGGACTCACCTCTCACGCCCGTATCTGGCAACGGCTTCGTCCATTTCAGATTGTCAACTGCTTCACTATGCCAAACACTCTGCCTTGTGCATCTGTGACCGATATCCTTACCACGTCGAGTGAGAAGGATGACAAGTGACTTTTAATTCGCCAAAACGGAAGGGGTCATTAGGTGCATCCTCGGCCTCCTTAGTGAACGGTGTCAGCATTGGCATCAAAAAGGGAAACTCGTAAGTATCACTCATTCATCTAATCTGATTACAGTGGCTCCATCTTTCGCATTCTGTCTCGAGTGCAAAATCTTCAAAGAAGCATCTCAAGTCTCACAATGGGCCAAGAAGCCTCCAAGCCGAAGCCTGGGACCAAGCTCCAGGTCATCGGGGCCGGCCTCCCCCGAACCGGCACGGCCTCCTTCAGCAAAGCCCTCGAAATCCTCCTACACGGGCCCGTCCACCACGGCGGCACCCAAGTCACCAGGGGCCCGGAATCCGAGATCCGCTCCTGGATCGCCGCCCTCGAGCACACCCCGATCAAATCAGCTGAGGACGACAAAGTCGTCCGGGAGACGCTGAGAAACCACCTGGACGACGGCTTCGCCGCCGTGCTCGACGTGCCCGGCATGCTCTTCCTCGAGGAGCTGCTCGAGATGCACCCCGGCGTCAAGGTCATCTGCACCGTCCGCGATCCGGACGCGTGGGTCCGCAGCATCCAAAAGACGGGCAACGCGTCTCTGCAGGCCTTTCTGTCGTTTGCACTGTTTCTCGTCCCGACCATGCGCTGGTTCCCGCGGTACATTGATGCGATCCCCAAGGGTCGCTGGGGCGAGCTGTTTCCTCACGAAGCTCCTGTGCCGGACCGCGCCGTGTGGGACACCCACCAGGCGTGGCTGAGAAGGGTGGTGCCCGCGGATCAGCTGGTGTTCTACCATGTTAAGGACGGGTGGGAGCCTTTGTGCAAGGCTCTCGGGAAGCCGATCCCGGATGTGCCGTTTCCGAACGTCAACGACGGGGACGCTATGGATGCTTTTGCGAAAGAGCAGATCATGCGCGGGCTGGCTCGGTGGGCGGTTGTGTTTGGCGGCGTCGCGGCAGTGGCTTGCGGTTGGTGGTGGATGCGGTGACTCTACAAGTGCGTCTTGATAGCCGCGATCAACGTGGAACAGAGCCCTCTTAATATACACGATTGCGATACATTACTGGCCACTGACTCAAGCCTTCAGAGACCGCTCTTGCTTCAGCTGGAAGATCTTGGCCAGCGTGAAGCAGAAACATCCCACCGTCAGAGCCGCTGCTCCGTACCCGATCATGGCCTGCCACTCCACCTCGCTGTATCCTCCCAGGATTGCGCCGGCAATAGGCGTGCCGATGAGGATCGAGATGCCCGAGGTGAAGTTCATCATGCCCATGCGCGTCCCCACGCGGCCCAGGTCCGGCGACAGACTCACGATGACGCTCGGCGTGATGCTGACCATGCCTCCCGAAAAACAACCGTAGATAATGGCGAACACAATCAGGCCCGCCATGTTGTTGATCCCCAGCCACGCAAACATCATGATCGCCGCCCCCGCAGCGAGCGACGTCTGCACGTACACCGCGCTGATCTTGTCCGCGAGGTAGTTGGGCACCACCCGCCCAGGGATGCTCCCCGCGCTCAGCAGCGTCACAAAGTACGACGAGAAGGACGCCGGGCCGATGCCGCGGCTGACTGCGAACAGCTGGATGTAGAAGAAGGCAATGTACATGGACAGGAACGCGAAGAAGGAGCCGACCATGACCAGCATGAAGGCCGGGTCGCGCAGCGCCGTCCGGTCGATGAGCGACCGCTTATGCCCCGACGGCGGCAGACGCGTGTGCATCCACAGTGCCGGGATGACGGACAGCCCGAGCAGGATGAAGCCCATGATGCGCGTCGCCCACCCGAAGCCGATGACGGGCTGCAGCCGGCCGAAGATGATGGGGAACACCATGCCCGCGATCGGGGAGCCCGTGGCCGCGATGCCGATGACGAAGGAGCGGCGCTTGAGGAAGTACTGGCTGAGGATCGCCGTCGAGGGGAGGAAGGTCAGCCCGCAGCCGAGGCCGATGCACACGCCCTGCGCGAGCAGGACCTGCCAGTAGGTCGTGCACAGCGAGGTCATGAACTGGCCGAGGAGGATGAGGAAGAGCCCCGCCCAGAGGAGCTCGCGGAAGTAGCCCGCGTCGTACAGCGGGCCGGAGACGGGCCCGACGAGCATCAGCAGCGCGCCCTGCAGCGAGCCGATCCAGGAGATGGCCGAGGGCGTCGCGGCGAGGGTCGTCTCGTAGTAGGTCTGGTACACGCCGAAGGTGTTGACGAGGCCCCACGTGGCGGCGAGGACGACCCAGGACCCGAGGACCTGGAGCCAGGCCTCGAGCCCGCCATCTGGGACGGCGCCGGGGTCGGATGTCGTGGGCGCCGCCGCCGCGGAGGGTTGGGTTTCGGGGTCGTTGTCCGAGTTCGAGCCGGGCGTGAGAGTCGTTTCGGAGGGGTGGTTTAAACGGAGGCCCGGGGGCGCGGAGCCGTGCTTCTCATCGGCTTCGGCGGCCGGGTCTCGGGCCGAAGACATGTTCTAGATTTTTTGAGCTGGAATTTTTGCTCGTCGTTTCGTGGTGATGTTGTCCCGAGAGGGGGATCGTTGGTTCATGCAAGCCTCCTTGGCGGGTGAACCTTGCTCGTTGCGACGTTGCGACGGCGATCCTTTCGAAGATCTAGTCGGGAAATCTGCCCGGCGGCTCAAGTCGATGTTATAAGTGAGAGAAGGAGCGATTAAACATTAAATATGTGTTTCCCCCAAACGAGCGTGGTCTTATCCTGATCTGACGCCGAGCAAAAGGAAACGAAAGGTCGGAAGATGTATTAGAAATCGGGAAGTGGAAGCGGCAAAGGACCAGTGGCGGCGGCGGCAGACCGACGGACATTTAAAAAAGGGATGGCACATGGGAAACTATGGAACTCTGCGTATTGCACCATTTGCAAGGGTCCACTGTTCCCTATCTTTGGGGGCCGTGTAAAAGAAAAAAAATCTTTGTTGATGGATTTGAGATGCGCATCCGCCACCTCGTCCCGGCAGTGCGGATGCCAGGGCATGGGAGGGTTGCGATCGGGAGGCTTCTCCCGAGAAAGTGATGGTTTGGAGGTCTGTCTAATACACCTTGGTACTAGTGAACATATCCAAAGAATAGGTGAAGATGTAAGTGATATCTATCGCAGCCAATGCTCGACCCATGAGGGCCGCAACTGGCCTTCTTCCAGCAACAGACGCCTCGCCCAGAGGAGGCCAAACATGTTGGCAGGGTGAAAGCAACAAAAGAATCAGAAGCAGGCTTGAAAGATTGCCGACGTCAACTCCCGTCCTCTGCTGGTCTCCGCTGTATTCCCACCGGCTAGGCCGAGTCCAGCTTAGGCTTCCCGGTGCACTGACGACTGGACCTTTGGGGACTCGAATGATTTCCACATTTTGACGACGACGACGATAACGGAGGCCCACGGGGGAGCATGTTCTCGGCGGTATGCGGCCGCCGAGGCCGGTGCGGACGGGCCCATGCCGGAGGCCATTTGCATCCGAGACATTCGGTCTTGTTGGAGGGAGGTGATGTGAGGGCAGTGAAGCTCATACGATGATGAAGTCAGCCAGAGCTGGCGCGCAAACCTTGGGCCAGAGGTTGAGCGGTGGTTTGGGGCTTCAGCTTTGACGTGGTAGGTGAGCGAAAGCTTGCTGTACTCAGAAAGAAAACCATCTCAGATGATGTGAAGTCAACTGCAGAATGCCAAAGCCAAAGAAAAAAACCACCGGGCCCAGCAACTGGACGGAAGCTGTGCTTCGGATGAAGCTTGCTTGCAACTGGGCGAGGTCTCCACACCTGCGCGCAAGGGTACTCCAGCAATGAAGTTGCCTCGGAAATCATCGGGCAACTTGGCCGAGCGGTCTAAGGCGCCAGACTCAAGCGACGAGCTTGTCCTTCCAAAGGGCAGTATTCTGGTATCGAAAGATGCGTGAGTTCGAATCTCACAGTTGTCATTTTTGCCTTTTTATCGTCATCGGAATAGTCTCAGACATACTGAATTTTTGATCTCCGACGCTTAGACGCAGTTCATTGCGGATTGATGGGTTGCCAATAGTCAACAATATCATTTAATTGTTAGCGACATTTGTTATTCACAGGAAGGAAGCTAGCTGCCCAGTGGGGATTATGCTTAACTCGTTAGGCTTTTGAGCTTGGCTTTGGCAGCCTGCAAGTGCGAATGTTGGCGCAAATCTTGTGGGCGCATGGGTAAAGTATCTCATTCACCACCGACCTCAATCAATCCATCCCAATCTTTGTGACCGAATCTCGGATTTCTACCATCGCAAGTATTATTCAGAGAAAAGAGTCCACGGCCACATGACAATGGGTCACCCTCAAGTCCTTTCGCCCAGGGTACGTACAGACGCACGGGTCACCGTTTCCCGCCGCTCCGCCGTTCTCAGACACAAAGTGTCGGATCTCCTTCAGATCATCGACCGGCCAGCGACGCCACGCACCGCCGTTGGGAGGGACATCAGCCCAGAGGGTGTTTCACGTTGGCCGAATAATAGGGACATGATGCCGCGTCCTTGGCTGGCGGCCCAGAAGTCTGGGCCTTGGGTTTTCTATCCTTCAACGATCGAATTATTAGTTTGAAGCGTTCGATAGTCAGGCTGTATCTTGTTCTTCGAAGAAGACATACATAGCCATCGTCATCACTCATCAAGAGCTCCCTCTGTTATACGACAACCGACACCATGAATCACGGCTACTCAGACACCCGCCGCGGTGTCTCGCCTCACAATGACTCCATGACCGACATCAGCGTGTCGCTGCTGAGCGAAGACGACAAGCCGTGGAAGCAAGCAGACATCGAAGACGGCGGCGGTTGCGCAACAAGACGAAGCCGGTGCGCCAAGAAATGCGAGGCCTTCAGGCGCTGGCGCTGGGTATTCGACACGGCGCTGATGCTCGTCGTCGTCGGCCTCCTCGTCGAGAGACGATACCTCCAGTCGCCCGCCCGCGACAAGCGCCTCGAACCCGTCGGCGACCTCACAGGCTTCGCGCCAGAATGTTCGTCTCTTCCCCATCCCAGTCGAATCTCCTCTTGGCTAACACAAGAAACCTCCAGTCACCCAGCAAATAACAACCTTCCACCCGACAACAGATTTCGTCCCCGACGACCCAAAGTCGCTCTTCACCAACGCCTCCCTCCAGGAGAACTGGCTCAAGATGGTGCCCCGCGGCCTCGGCTACCTCGAGGTCAAGAACCCGCGCGCCCACAGCAACCTCCCCGTGCCGCTGCCCGAGTTCGCCCCGCGCACCGTCTTCACCACCTCCATGACGCACCAGCTGCACTGCCTCTACGCCATCCTCGAGAGCTACGCCGGCCTCTCCGTCAACGGCTCCGCCGCCGTCGACATGCACTCCCACATCCCAGAGGGCACCGAGGGCGCCGACGGGCCCTGGCACCTCCAGCACTGCTTCGAGTACCTGCGCCAGGCCATCCTGTGTTCGGGCGACGTCGCGCTCGAGGGCACCCAGACAACCTTCCCCCCCGGGTTCACGGGCAGCGACGGCTGGGACGCGAAGCACGTGTGCAAGGACCCCAAGCAGGTGTATGAGTACCTCGACAAGAACCGCGCATTGGACGATCACTGGATTTGATAACATCTTGGGATGAAAATTGGAGTTTTGGGGAACGGGCTGTTTTTGGGTTATCGGCGTTTTGGGACGGGAGGTGTTCACTTTACGGCCAGAGCCCGCAAAGCATGGATGAAATGATTGAGACACTTTGTACATACAGGCCGGCCGAAGTCTTTTTGCCTAGCGAACCAAGCCATGTTTTTATTGTTTACCACCACCGCAATCTGTATTGTGAGCTGTTGCACAGCTGTTTTGAAAGACGCTAAAAGTCAAGAAATGCGTGCGAAGACCCTCAAAGCAAAAACGCATCAGTCGTAAGAATCAGCAAAAGGTCATGGACGTTTAGGGGATTGAACCCTAGACCTTCCGCAGATGCGAGTATGCAAAGCGGACGCGCTACCACTGCGCCAAACGCCCATCAACGCGTTATGTGAATAACTTCGGATACTGTCATTGGGTCACAGAGTAGTACATGTACGACGAGCGCAAATGTTGCATATTCGCTCCGGATAGTGAATCCCGCTCCAGCTTTGCTTATGCTAATCGTCAAGGGCTTTTGATCAGTCGCCCTCCGTTTCTCATGCTTTTTCATCGATTATAAGATTGATGCAGAGGCCAGGATGTGTTGATGGAAACGACCTCAGGTGACAGGGAATACCACCAAACAAAAGCAGTCCGCGTCGGGCCTTACTGTACTGGACAGAAAGAATGACTCATTTGAGACGAGCTGCTTGAAGTGACGGTAAAATAAGCTGAGGATTTTGGGGAGTCTCCAAGCACCCGTTGATGATTCCCTGCTTCCCCCTGCTGTCGTCTGATTGCCTCCAATAGGGCTGCTTGCACAAACTCAATAACCCATCCCCGGTTACTCAAAGGTTACGTGCAGCAGAACCTTCACCTAGGGCGAATGTGTATCGTTGAAGAGTAAGAGAAATAGCGCTTTGTGAGCTTGACGTCGACGAACAAAAATCCTGAGCACATCCGAGGCCCTTGAGTGTCTTGGCTGCACTTGGTTCTGATCGGTCCTGCTGATACAAATACTGCGCATGGGTTTTCCGCAAGTTCTTCTACAGCCTTTTACGATCGCTCGTCTTCGATCCGGTGGAAAACCGGAGGCAGAGTCAAGCATTGGGCCAAGATGCTTGGCAAGTGCAAACAGGTCAGGACCCAAAATCAAGACTAGGCCAAGCATCAGGAATTGACCTTCGACTTGGCCCCAGCAACTTGGCCATGTCATAAGAGCAAGGGTTACTTACATACAATGCAGATCATAAAGCATACCTTCCGTGCACTCGAGGAGCACTCGGCAGATAATACCGTCGAGAGCAGTATAACCAATGAGCACAGAAAGTCATTTTCAGAGTGAAAGCTTGAAATGATTGCTTCGAAATATGATGGTACCTCGGGCGCGCAGGCCGCAGAGGTGCAAAACCTCCTGAACACGCTCTGGTATCCTTTATAACTCCCTGTCCAGGCCGAGACTCGCCCAACGCCGATATCCAGTTTACTGGTAAGGTACTATACAATGAGTTTGGAGAGCTTGCCTCGTCCTGACAGCACTCGCTCAGTGTGTATGTGATTTGCCGATTCAGGCCATATGTATCAAAAAAGATCGCCACCAAATTTTCTTCCTTTGCACGGGGGCTCATTAAATCCAGCCATCATTCATCCGGTTTTCTTCCTTCTCTTCTATCCAGGATCAACCGTCACCTCTCGTCATCACGAGGCCTGGCGCTGGATGGCTCAATCACGATCTGTGGTAATTGCTGTAGCCGAAGGCTTGGTAATTGTGGTATCTTCCTCTGCTGGCTCTGCTGGCTTTGCTGCCCCGGTTGGCCAGTCGTGTGCTCCTCCGCGGCCAAGTCGGCCATATCTGAGGCAAGATTGTCTGCGCGTTGTTGAGAGGGTCCGGGATAGGTCGGAGGGGGTTCGACATTTGGCCGAGGAGTGTTGCTTCTGGAGTGTTCATCGTCGAGGGAAACTTCGTCGTATCCGGGAGGAGAGTAGATGGGGATGCCGGCCTCTCCAACATCGGCCTCTCCAACATCGGCCTCGATAATCTCAGGGCTCGAACCGGCTCTCGTGTCTAGACGGGGCGTATCTGGTCGCGAGTTCGCCCGGGATCTCGGCAGCCCAGGAGAGGGGAGGTCGCTGTCGATACTCATAACGGAGCTACCTCTCCTGTGGCCCGACTCGGCAACGGACCTGGTTGATGTGGCGGCAATACTAGCAGCGTCCGATAACAAGCCCATCCTCTCGCTTTCCTGGCTGTTGGCTCGAATTCGGGTGCCATCGTGACGTGCAACGCCAAGATCGGCGTAAGATACGCTAGAGACATTTCTTTGGCGTTCGGCCTTGATACGTTCATGCTCTTCGCGGAGGACGCCAACGACACTGTTGTTGCTGGCGTTGCGGGCTTGTGTGCGGATGTTCTCCAGAGCGACGTGGTCGCCACGGTCTCGCGCTTCGCGACGCTCTCTCCTCCTCTCCTCGCGTTCGGCAAGTTCTTGTCGTCGAGCCAGGCGAATCTGATACAGTGCTTCCATCTCTTGGTCACGCAGTTCCTCCTCATTCTCCTCCGTCGGGTACTCAATGACAACATCCACACCGCCACGCTCGCCTTCACGACCCAAAACCTGTTCGTTATCGTTGGCATCGACCCTGTAAGCTGGTAGGGTCATGACTGAGCGAATAGAAGTGTTGCGGTTCACGGCGCTGTTGGGGGAGCGGCTGTCGGCCTGTGACTGGTTGGCGGAGGCATCGAAGCGCAGGGAAGTCGGGCCAGTACGGGAGCTGCGGGTGGCTAGCTGTTCGGTGGAGTTTGATTCTTCATCCTGAGCCTGTTGGTACCTGCTCCGGCCAGCGCCCGTGTTCCATATTTTGAGAAAGCCTCCACGGGAGGAGTTTTTCGAGGGTTGGCGATTGCGTCGAGAGGCGCGGAAGGAGAATATTACAAAGGCGACGAAGATAATGAGGACCAGGGCGGCGAGGATTGCCTGTAATGGCGATAGGTGTTAGTGGTGTTGTTGACTGGCACGAGCGGCTCGGGGCCATGGCATGATAGTGTACTTACAATGATGGTGACTTTCCTGGGATCGCTATCGCCGTCACGTCGACGCAAGGCCCCGGACGAGTGCTCTCGAGCAGCTCCCAGCAACTGCAGAGGTATTCGCATATTGAGATACATGTTGGTAAAGAAACGAGTGACAAAGGATGGAGGGCGCAGAGCGGAAGAGGCGGCGGTTAAGAGGGCGGAGGTGACTAAGGTAAGGCGTAAGGCGAATTACGGCGGGGCGTCCCAGCTGCGCAGGGCAAAAAATAAGCGTCAGAGCTGGGACATTGAGAACCGACGATTGACAACAGCAGATGGAGAAGCGGAATATGGAGGAATTCGCGACGCGCGAAATGTAATCGAAGTCGGTTGCGAGAAGGGTTTTCTTCCGGTGGGTTGGAGGAACGGTACGAGACAGGAAGGAGGGAAGCAGCGGCGGGAAGCGCAGACTGCTGGCTGGTAGGTGTGTGTGAGTGTGTGTGAGAGAGGTGCGGATGAGGTGAGCGAGGTGAGGCAAGGTAAGGTCAGGAAGGAATGGAACAACAGGTGCAGGACAGAGGTGCAGGTCCCAGTTTGCAGGCAAGGTCCCGGGGGGGGCAACCCAAAGGCCAGGTCCAGGTCCAGGTTCAGGACCAGGACCAGGTGCGTTAGTGTACGAGGACGCCAGGTGGGACACGGGATGGGGATTGGAGAGGGTGCCAGTGGGTGTGTTCAGCCAGGAGGTGTAAGAGATGCCTTTTGGGTATTTAGGGACCGACCTCGCCTTATTATTAGCAGGAGCTGAGGGTGGAGGAGAGGGGTTTGAATGGGGAAGAGAGAGAAAGAGAGAGAGAAGAGCAGTGAAGGGTTTACGAATAGGGATGAGGTAGGTAGGTAGGTAAGGATGGATATGAATAAAGTATTGGATGCAAATGGATATGGAGATGGATTCCAGATTATGGATTATGGGAAGGAGGGACGTGGAGGCAGCAGCGTCAAGTCACGGTCACAGGTTTACCGTCAGCCCGGGCAGGCAGGACGCTGGAGGAGGTCAGGTCCAGGTCCCGTCAGCACCACCGTTGTTCGTTCATTCCCCCATTTTGCAGTTCCAGCCAAGCCTTTTCCTTTTTTTGTCTTTTTTTTTTTCTTCGGTTCTGTCTCTCGTGCCTGAGGTGCCATCTCGTTCTCCTTTCGAGCATCTGCAGCTCCGGATGCAATGCAATGCTCGGTGCACGCAGTGCATTCATTTCATTTCGCAGACCACTCCCAAAAACCGCAATCATCATCACCCACCACCAACAAGACAGCAGACCTACCTACCTACCTTACCCAATGCTGTGCAAAGGCCGTCCCTCCGCCGACAACCCTGGGCCTCCAAAAACACGACCTCGACGGAAACACTAACGTCCCACCCCGGGTTCGTGTATGCTCCTTAGTGGGCGCCGGCGGCGGGAACAGCCAGACCCTGAGCCAATCAGCCGCCCCCTCTGCTGCGACGATGCGAGTCGTCGCGTCCTCTGCAAAGGACCCCGCGGATACAGCTCCTCGATGATATCAGACCAAGAGACACCGCCCGTCCCTGATGGCTGGTCCTGCGCCCGAAGGGACCGAACCGCCACGGAAGAGACGGACGCCCAAGAGGCTATGCCCGTTGACACACGACGACGTCCACACTGGATGAGGCTCTCCGGATGGCAGGGGAAGCAATCAATGCAACTTTTTGAGTTTACAGAAGATGGCACCTGTCCAACTGGTGTTCGTCGAATGAACAACCCCTCGAATATTCATCTATTGCAGCCGGGAACATACGCGACGGGAAACACGAACGGGCGAAACAATGCGGAGGGAAGAGCCCTGTCGTGTCCAGCAAACGGACCAAGCCGAATCTCGGGAACCGACCTCTCCATCAATGCGTCTCCCGCGCTTCCTTCGATTAGATTCAAGCAATTGGTATTCTCTCGGCCTTCACCGACGAACCACTTCACGCGCCCATCTCCAGCTGTATGCCGTCAGACCCTAAACATTCCCAGTTCAACATAAGCCATCAAGCCACCAAGCCATCGCCGCCTCATTACCAGTCAGCCCAACCCCGACCTCCAGTCTCGGGGCTTGAGGCGGTGCGCCAGGCGGTGCTGCCGTCAAACCTGTTGGTCAATCGTCAGTGGTCACCACCACCCAGCCCTGCCCACTTCTCCGGCCCCTTGGTCCATGGCTGTCCTGGCTGCTGCAACGCTACAACGCTCCATTCGATCCCACTCTGTCCAAACGCTCACCTCAAAGTATCGAGACCCAAAACTTTTGGACCACCGCAGCGTCACTTCTCCATCGCGACCCCCATCTCGTCCTTGACACGGGGTCCACGCGTGACATCAGACGAAACACTGTCTTCCTCCTGGCGACGATGCAGTCTTTGTTTTCGAGGGTGACGGATACCAGCTTTATCCTGTTCCAGGACACTGAGTTCGCTTCTGTAACTTCCCGTTCCCGCGTAGCGACTCGACCAGCAATGAGGCGCTTCAGGAGTGACGAGGTCGCCATGCCGCTGGCCTCCTTGCTTTCCTCGGTCTTGTTACCCACATGAGGAAGGACATCAGCGCGCTCGAGCGCTCAGGGTCGTCTCCAGTTTTGCCCGTGCTACTATTTCAAGCAACATCATGACCCAAAGCACAACAAGCATCACCGCCCAGTGACGACCCATCAACGAAATGTTCCCACTTCCAAGAGACCTCAAACACAAGAATTGTTCGCTGATGCCTGGGATGCATTACCCTCCAGCCACCGCCCTCTCGACATGTTCTCATGACTGATATCCAAGAATGCGCTCTGCCACAGCCCACAGACGTTGCAGGGTTCCCCAGCCCGATCAAAGTGCAAAAACTAATCCCGTAGCCGCCAACCACACCAGTTGGCAGAGCCTAGGAGACTTCTGGACGACAGCAAGGATGCCCCGCCATGAGGCGCACCGCCTCATCCCCCAATCGCACTGTGGCTTTTGCGCTGTCCCATCGCAACCAACGGCAGGATGAACAGAGCCCTGTTTGATCACCAGCCTCTGATATCTCGCGCAACTACAAAGTCATCCTTGCGATATGATGCCTGTTGCCAGCCATGCGCTGATGCCCGCATACCATTGCGAATTCTATCCTGGCTCCAAATGCCCAAACCTGCAAGTTCTCCACGCTGTGCCCTACTCTCAGGGACGGATGGCTGGTCTCAATGCAAGTCTCAGACAAGACGCACTTGTCTAAGACCTGCCTGCATGTCGTCTTAAATTGCCCAATCGCCTGGCTGTGCCCTCTCATTCGCAGCTCCTCGCGAGTAGCGCTGACAGAGGCGGAACGGGGTGGCATCCCACTTTCGTCCATACTTGAGTCTGGCACTCAATCGACCTCATCGCAGGGCAGCCGGCCATGCCTCGGGTCGAACGAGATTTTGGTTGACGGTGGCGGCCTCTGGTGCGCCGTCCCCAACGCTTCACACAGCACCAAGGCATCCGTCCCGCATTGAACCAGGCGCAACGCAACGTTAAATCGGCCTGTCGTCGTGCCACCGTCTTCAATTATACGAGCAGCGGGTTTACCCCAACTGCCCCTCATTCCAACCGTCCCAGAGCCAACGCAAACTCGCAGCGCAGACTTGCCACTCCCACGTTCCGTCTCAGCTCAGCTGGGATGAGCTTCAAGAAGCTTGTCCCACGGTGCACTTTCTAAGTCATATGCAAAGTGCTTTGGAAGGATGATCACCACCACACTTCGCAGTCTGCAGCGCGAATCCTCTGAGCCCGCCTCCATGCACGCACAAACCACAAAGCACCACCGCAGCAACCAACACAGCGCCCCAGCGACGATCTGCCGAAGCAAGAAAAACACATGCAGCCTTCCTCACTGCGCCACGGGTCCTTGACGTCCGGCCCCCCAGAGTCGCGAATCCTACCAGGCCACCACGTTGTTGCTGACACCCGTGCATGACGTATAACGCAGCCTGTTTGTCCAAAGGGAGGCGATCAATCGTTGCATGTCGCCTGAATGATTTGAGTAATGTTTCCAGGCGTAGACAACGACATTCAGCCTTGTCGCGATCGCATATTCTGAAGTAGTACCCATGATGATTTGGAATGCACTGAGGGCCATGTGATGCCTGTCCTCCTCTCCCGAGGAAACTCAAGTCACTCTGGTAAGCATCGATTCCAGACTTCATGTCCACTTTAGTAATATGAAAAGGCGGACGTTTATGATTGGGCGCGAGCATATCATCATCATGACGATCAACACGCCTGGCCGGAGGTAAACCGTGAGCAGAGTCGTTGCGATCAAAACAGATTCATCGCGCAGGATTCATATCCAAAACCCTCAATTATCAGATTATCTCGTGAGAAAAAGCCCGTCTTAACAATCCACCACTCAAGAAACCATATTTCGCCTTCCAAAAAGGAACAACAACAAGAACATGCTCATCCAAACTTCTTCTCAAACTTCCTCAGCATGCCCGTGACGCCCCTCTCGAGCCGCCCCGCGTTCGCCTCCAACTTGCCCGCCGGCTCCTGCTTGACCATGTACCCCTTGTACCGGGCCGCCTCCTGCTCCGTCGGCCGGTAGAGCTGCTGGTGCACCGAGTAGTCCACCGCCGCCGGCGACTGCGGCTGCGTCGTGTACGAGTACTGCGAGAATCCCCCGATCGGCGTAGCTCCGGGGCTCGTGACCGGGGGCGTGCCCGTCGCGCCTGGCGTCTGAGGAGGCGGCGTTGGCTGCTGGGCCTGTTGCTGTTGGGGCGCTTGTTGAGGCTGGGCCGGCGCTGTCTGCGGCGGGGGTGGAGGTGGAGGAGGCTGCAGACCCGGGGTGCCGGGAAAGTTGCTGCCGTAGGGGCTTGCCAATCCCGGCGAGGCCAGGCCGCCGTGGACGGCTTGTACGGGCATGGTCACGGCGCGCTGGAGCCCGGGTTGCGGTGGAGCGCCAAACTGCGGAGGCGGGGGCGGTGGAGGGAGACCGGTGGCGCCGACCTGGGCGGACTGGAAACCCGGGGGCGGGACGAAGCCGGGAGAGAAGGGAGCCTGGGCGTCGTATGCTACTGCGGCCGCTAGGGGGTCCACCCCGCCGTCTTCTGGGGGAGGAGTCTTTTCTCGGTGTCTGATTGCCTCGGGCGCGGCGGGCGCGGCGGGGTTATATGCCATCGGCACAAAGCTTGCTGGAGGTTCTTGCTGCGCCGGGACAGCGGACGTTGGAGGCCCCGCGAAACTGACGGGCGCTTGTTGTTGAGGTTGCTGGGGGCTGCCGTAGTGAGGATCCGAGATCGCGGCGTGCTCGAGCTGTTGCACGACTGCGCTCACGGGGTCGGCTTGGTGATGGCTGTGGTGGTGTGATGGCTGCGCCGGCTCGTCAAGAACCTCGACCTGCGCCGGCGGGAGGACTCTGCGGATGCCATTGACGAACTGGAGCGCGTCCTCCTGCTTCCAGAAGTAGATGTCGAGAGAGTGAAGCTTGTAGTGGTACTTGTTCTGATTTTGGGGGTCGTAGGTCGGGAGATGCCACTCCGTCTGGTCCGTCGTTTCGCCGACAGTGAGGGTTACCATGCATTGGTGATTATAGGTGTACTGCACGTGCGTCTTATCGAGGACTAGACACCACTATTGTCAGCTCTCTGGCTACGGCGGCGCATGGCGGCGCAACATACAACCGTCAAAGGCATCTTGATCATCCGTGCCTGGGTGGTTCGCGATCTCAATGCGCGCGCGGCGGTCATTCGCGTTTTCGAACAGATAAACGTAGGAGCCCTTATCGAAGCGGTGGTGAGGGGGGTTATTCGTCGGCGGGCCGTAAAAGTAATGAATGTCTCCAAAGCTGTGAAGCGTCACAGGCCAGTCAGCCATGATGTTGTTTTCCCCTCAAGTCAAGTAGCACTGCTACTGCTGTTCTTTCTGCGTCTGAGAAGATGGAGCAAACTCACAGAGTAGCTACGTTCTCCTCGCCCGGCCGGGTCGCCATCCTGGTTTTGTTGGAACCTGTGTTTCCAGGAATAGATCTTCTGGTCGTTGGGAAAAGGCAATCGGCCGAGCAATCAATCTGAACCCCTCCCTCCCACTCGCGAGGGTGAGAAGCACAGGAGCGGCGCAAGCTGTGGAATTACCCCGCCTCGGTCAAAGGCCAAGGGCGGCAGCAGGACGACAATAGAAACAGACTGCCGTTGGGAGGTGTGTGTGGTGTTTGGTGTGGCACGTTTATTGCGGACTCTTTGCAAGGAATAGCACAAATATAGTACGTACGGAAGGAGGACAAGAGTGTCGGGGAAGAGAGGAGGGAGGATGGTTTGTGAGGGCTAGATAATTAAGGTAGGTCTCCTTGGAACCGGCCCATCCTCTTTCTCTTCCCTCTGCCCTGCCAGTCAGCTTTTTGTACCACTCGGTACTCGGTCGCAAGAGAGAAGAAGAAAAGACCCAAGCACAGATTCTTGCGACCATCCCACTGTCCCGCCCATAGCTCCAATGCGCCGGCGTCTAAATGCATGCTGCTCGACTGGAGGAGCCTGCAGGTGGTCGCATCGAGTGGTCAACCGGGCGCTTACAGGAGGTTGAAAGAACCAATGACACGCGGCGACCGGGGTGAAAGTGAGAAGCACTCCCAGTCGGCCGCGGTCCCCACGGTCCTCGAAGTGGAGCTTTCTGGACCGTTGGGCACGGACCATCGTCCGTCAGCCAGAATCCTTAGTCATCATTCGACGACCGGCCGGGCTGCGTTCCAAAAATTTGGCGATAGCTTCCATATCGCCGGTTTGGTCAGGTGACGGTCTGGAATTCGCAATCTTTGGAGCCACCCCACGCGCAGCACGCTGTTTTCAAAGGTCAAGGGTGACATACAAACCAGTCAACCGCTCCCAATTGAGCTCACGCCGTAAGAACATGCCACCGATGTCCCGGAAACTTGATCGCATCTAACTTGCCCCCTCCTAGAACCGCACCCTTCCGCACCCTCTCACCCCTCGACGCAACCTCCCCACGATACCCGAGCCCCGGTGCTCACCCAATCATCCCTCAAGATGGGTTTCACAAACATGATCAACGCGTGCTCGCACCTTCAGAATGCCTCCCGCGCCCGCCTCGGCATGACCTCCATCGTAAACACCAAGCACAACCTCAACCTCGCCCTCGCCCTGCAGCGCGCAGGCTTCCTCTCCTCCCTCTACCGCGGCGGCCCCGCGCCCCCGACCCCGGAGCAAATGTCCGAGCCTCCGGAACCCATCACCACCGCCAACGTGGCCTCCCGCCGCCTCTGGGTCGGCCTCAAGTACTGGAACAACGAGCCCGTCCTCAAGGGTATCAGCATGGTCACTAAGCCGAAGCGACCCGTCAACATCTCCTTCAAGGACCTCGAGCTCGTCGTCAGAGGGTTCCAGAGCAAGGACGGCCTGATCAAGGGCATGACGTTGGGCGAGTGCATGTTCATCTCCACCGACAGGGGCGTTTTGGAGGCGAGGGAGGCTTTGGCTAGGAAAGTGGGAGGAATGGTCCTGTGTCGTGCAAGGTAAAATAAGAGAGAAAAAGAAAACAAAAAAAGAATGACGGATGGGGTTTTGGACGAAGACGAGGACTCGGTCCGCAAACGGATAGACGAATGGCCTCAAAAATGGCGTCTTGGGGAAAAGGCACCAAAAAGGGACAAACGGGCGGCCGATTTGTAGACGCCCGGTGGGAGACATGTCCTCCACGTACTGTACAAAATCTGTATTTTGTAGAAAACATGAACACACCATTTCACGCTTCACTTTGCCCCGGCCCTGTTACAACGCTTAGAGTGCACATGCACCGAAGAGTATCATCACAAGAAGGAGCTTCAATCGCCGAAGTGAAAATGCTTGCGAGTGGTATTCATTCTCTATAACTAATCTTAATCCTTGGGCTCCAGACACCAACTTATTGCTCCGGAACCCCTAAAAAAAACTCTCACGAACGAAGAAATTTACGCCTTTTTGTCGGTCAGGTATCATGGTACACCCCAATCGTCTAAACTATACATTTGCCTCCACCCCTCTTCAACACGCTACACGCTTCTTTATGCTGTCTCAGTCTTGACTTCTGTGGTCGCCACGCTGGAAGCAGGAGCCTCGTTCTGCTCCTCGACGGTCTCCTCAAGGAGCTCCTCAAACTCATCCGGGCTCTTTAGCTCGTGGGTGTCTCCCTCATCAATGGACAGTCTCGCCGCTCGCTGCGTGAGCTCATCGAACTCGGGAGACTCAGGGCGATCCTCGTTGACGCCGTCGGATCCAGACGTAACGGCGGCACTGGGCTCGGGGTCAGAGGTCTTGTCCGAAGAAGACTCCTCAGGAATAGGCTCCGGTGTGACCGGTGCCTTGACTGGCTCCGGCTCAGGCTTGACCTCGACGGGCTCCTCGGCCTTGTCAACAACCTCAGCCACCTTCTCAACCGTCTCAACCTGAGCGGTTTCGGCCGCCACCTCCTCAATCGAGGGCTCCTTCTTGGTGAAGGGGCTTCCTGTACGAACGGACTCGGGAGAGCGCTTGATGGTTCTTCTCGGGCTTCTCGAGACGGATGAAGCTTTGCCGCTGCCTTGCGTGGAGCTGCGGTGTCTGGGAGGCGTGACGGGGGCCTTCTCGGTGGTCTTGGAGCTCGAGCTCTGGGTCGGACGCATCATACGCGCCAGGAAGTTCTCGTCGACCTCCTTCTCCTTCTTGGTGATAGGGTGATCCTGAAGAGGCTTCTTCGGCGGGGGTCCAATGCTGGGCCTGGGCCGATTGATGACCGAATTCTGGCGCTTCAGAGTCTTGTGCGGCCCGGCACCGGCGGCGCTCGCTCTGCTAGCCGGGCGGCCCTGGTTGCCGGAGGAGCGAGAGAGGGTCTCACGGGGAGCTTCCCCCTTGACCTTGGAGACAGACGCGGCAGTCGGGGCCATGAGGGACGCCGGAAGTCTCACGGGCCTTGTGGGAGACTTGACCTTGGGCTTAACAAAGCCGGCGCCGCTAGGCGGGGTAACGTTTACGGGGGCGGGCTTCTTGTTTGATCCCGCCGTCTTCGCGCCAGTCTTTGGCATGCTAGTTGCCGGCTTCTCGGGGGTTTTCTTGGCCGGGTCATGGGCCGCCTTGGGGGCGCTCAGCTTCGAGCCGGATTGAGGCAGCGCGGGTGCCTTGGTGGTGGTCGGAGACCTCGTGGGCGTCTTCGATCTCGCCTTGATTGCGGCAGGGGGCGCGAGGCTTTTCGGAGCAGGCTTTGCGGTGCTTTTAGCCTTGGCGGCCGGCTTCGCCGTGTCGGCGGCAGCTGCAGCTGCGCCGTTGGTAGGTGCGGAGGGGGTCTTCTCGGTCGGGTCTCCGGGGAGAAGCTCGGGCGTGGGCGTCTCGATGTCGACGTGCTTGTCGGGATTGTGGCTTGGCTTGTCGGTCACGGCGCCGAGGCTTCGGGTGGCAGCTTGGGGAGAGCCCTTCGTCGCGTCAGGGCGGCGAGGAGACTCGGGAATGGTCTCGCTGACAACACTGGCCTTGAAGCCGCCGGAAGTCTCCTCGGTGGCCATTGTCTTGTCGGATTGGCCAGAGACAGACGCCTCTCCCTCGGTGTGGCTGCTCAGGCGCCGCTGAGACAAGCTCGACTCATTGCTGGGGTCTCGGCGAAGTCCGACTCTGCCGTCCTTCTCGACGGCTACGAAGCTGGTGCGAATCTTGGAGAGGGGGCGGGCTGGAGGCGGAGGGGTTTCGGTGCCGTCTGGGAAGGTTATGCGGTTAGCAAAGATTCAGAACGGGACGCGATTACAAGAAGACAATATGGGTGCAGTTCATAGCGAATAGTGCTGCGAGGGGCGACTTGCAAGCTGGAGCATCGCAGTGCAGCTGTGCAGGGCAAACGAGAGAAGAAGAGTGGTGGACAGCACTTACTGGAAGAAAGTCCAGGCGATCTACCTCGATCTGGCGGGCTCGCGTCCTGTTTCTGCTCGAACATTGCCCGCAAGTTCTTGACTGCGGACATGGCGACGGTGTCGGGTCGCTGCCTTGCGACGAGGTACTCTGCTAAACTTTCGGTGGAAGCTGTAAGGGAGGTTGGAGTTGCGACGAGTATCTCGTTGGGCGATATGTTGGGCGAAGAAAGCGCGGCGCAAGATGCTCAAGGGCTATAAGGAGGAACTCGGCGCTGGAGTGTTTCCAGCACGCAGGCGCATGCCGAGTCAGGTTCGTATCTGCGGAGAAGGCGGAAGCAGGCTTCGAAGTCGGGCAGCGGTCACGACGTGTGAGCTTTTTCGAAGTCGTGGGTTTGGGGGCTGAGCGGGAGGGAGAAAGTGGGAGAGAAGGGCAGGATTGGATTCGGGGGCGGCGGTGTCAGTTCAGCGAGGCGAGGCAGGCAGGCAGACAGACGATGGATGATCAGCAGCGTTGTGGGTATCTCGAGCTGGGTTTGTGTGGAGTTGTAGGCGGGTGAGAGACGGGAGAGCAGCGAGGTGCTATGCTAAATGCATGATCTGTAGAAGAGGAAGATTGCGAAAGCTGTCTTGTCTCGATGCCTGGGGGGGAGTGCTGTGGTGTTGTGTGCTGCAAGTGGTGCGTGTGTGGTTGGTGTCTCAGTCAGAGTCTCTCTCGTCTGGTGTTTGGTGTCCAGTAGTTCCAGTCCCGTCTCCCCTCGGTGGGCGCGTTTGTCCGTCCACTTGGTTCAGGTCCCGTCGGGTCTGTGGTCTCCTAGGTTCAGTGCGAACAGAGGAGAAAATGGAACGGCCACGGTCAGGGTGTGTGAGGTGCGGTACGGATACTCGTGGGTGCGGGTGGTTCGAGAAGGGGACAGGTGAGGTTGCTTGTTCATCAGGGCTAGCATTTAAATTACGGCCACCCCATAATCCCATAATCATAATCAGAAGGGACTGGATCGATCAAAAAGCCCACCACGCGGTAGGCCACTATTTGCCAATTCGAACGCACCAGACCACCGCGGTCTGCTCGTGTAGGGCCTGCTCGATCCTCGGCGTCATGTACTATCTGCTTAACTTTGGGATAGATACCTCATCACCAAGAGCGAGAGTTGTACACTAATACAATACAGAGTCACAGAGTAGGTAAGGTACACTCTAGCATTAGGGGGAGGGGGGCGGCGTTGTGAGGGGTGTGTGCGAGCATTCAGGGGTTCCCATACATGCACATGCTCATTCGCTGCTACACTGCCAAACCGACCCGACGCCAGCTCACTGTCACAGACTTAGCTCGTCTTCAACATGAGGCGGTGGGTGGTGGGTGGTGTTGGCGACGCGTTTATGTAAGGACTGGTGCATGGCATATGCAGTTTATGCCTGTATGCATCATGTACACTGCCTACCTTACAGGCTTACACAGCTATGGAACACAGCCAGCCAGACGGATGGTTCGCGTTCACTGCAACGCCGCGGTGCGCGTCCCCAGCCTCCCAGTCCCAAGAAAGAACATGCAGGAGCTCCAACGGCGGGCATCCACTGGCCATTCCAGCTGCTCTCGCTTGTCGAAAAGCCTGCAGGGCCTCAAATGGGAGATCCATTGGCCCAGGGTCGTCGAACATGGTTCTGGAAGCTGCTCATTAACGGCCAGTGCCTCTTGGTCAGCGAGAGTCTCCCCCAGGGCCCCAATCCTCCCTTTTTGAAGAATTGTCATTTGAGCACATGAAAACCACAGAGGGGGTGGGCGGTGATAGGTCCCAGGGTGCCAACAATATGAGGTACTCATTACCTTACGCGAGTACTTTTGAAGACACATCACAAGTCAAACACAACGTCACAGCTCACTGTTGGCAGCCAGACCCCCTTTTCCATCCAACCATCCCTCCAGACTCCGTTCCCCTCTATCCCTTGGCTTGGTGGTGCTTGCCCTTGTAGGAAAATGCCCCTCCTACCTCTCGCTGCCCTCACCTGAAGTGTTCGGGGAGTCTGTCGTGTCTGTCTGTTGTCCCAGGCCGTGTGATGCCGCCGTCGCCGCGGTTTAGTCCGCAGCTGCAGCTGCATCTGCAGCTAGTGCCTGACTGTTGGGCGCGGCAGGATCGACAAAAAGGGGAAATTCGGTAGCAATGTCGGTTTGGCAGCCGTCGGATGCCGCCAACCGGGCGCAATGACGAGACGGCGCTGACAACTTACAGCGGTAGCTCTGGTAACTTATCAAAAGTGAAGCACGCCTACAAACGGTCTCTGAGGTGATGGACATGAACGCCGCCGGACGAGCTTTCTTTCCCTCTCTCAGGTCCATATCTTTAATCTTTTTTCATTACCTAGTGGGAAAGCTAGGTACAGCTCCAATGCACGGTCTCCTGTTTCACAGTCTCTCTTCTTCTCATCCGCTGTGCATTAGTGCGTCTGCTGGACTGCGAGCTTACCGCCTCTTGCCGCTTAACCCGTTTATCAGAATATGCATTATTCAGAAAAGGGGCAACGGTCAGGAGCGACGCGAAACACGGCTCGACGGAGGTAGGGAGAGAAAGAAAGAAGGAAAAAAAAAAAAAAAAAAAAGGTTGGCGTTCTTGTTTACTCAAGCGGCTTTCTTTATCCCTAGCTTATCCGGCTGCTCTGGCAACTGAGCCCTCCACCGTTTGACAGTGAGAGACAAAGATCAAAGAAAATGACAGTCCATCAATCATCCTTGGGATCACGCAAAAAAGAAGATCGGAAAAAAAAAGTCATGTATCTGGAACGCGACTCCGGTCTGCAGCACGGCCCCCTTTTTGCCTTCCATTTCCCACCTCGGGAGGGAAGAGCTTCCCCTCTCGCAATGCTCTGGAAGCTCTCTGGAAGCTCTTCAATCCCGGCACGCCCGCGCTGTTCCCTCTGTTCTCCAACGCGCTAGAAGCGAAGAATGTGGGGAGTCTCTCAGGGGTCGTCACATCCCCTCGGCCGCTAACCGGCGACAACCTTGCCCATATAATTTCCGTCTGTGAGGCCCCAAGTTTGCTGTGCTGCGTCAATTGACTCGCTCCATGCTCATTGCTGCTCGCGGCCTGACCTGACCCGACCCAGGCACCATACGGATGCACTACTGTGCCGTACATTTGTACCCTTAGGGCAAGTTCGTTGATGAGAAGGTAGATCGTAGGGCCGGCTAATGGTGAAGGACTGTGGCCCGAGTACCCGGGGCGTGCCGCCGGGATGGGTAGCATTCCGGGAATCAAATAGGCACTCACTCAATCTCTGAAGCTCGCTTTCTGGCGGTGCAGGGCGAACAGCGCATCAACGGCCGACACCAGACCGTCCAGTACCGCCGTAAACACGCTGTCCAAGATGAGATGCGAAAGCGAATCATGCGCCTCGTTGCAGCGCTGGAGAGGACCAACAAAAAGTTCACCTTGAAAGAACCTGACGCAATGGCGCGGAAGTAGCCGCGGTTTGAAAGCTCCGATGTGTTGGACCCTGCTCCAAGAATAACGGCCGCCCGTTGGTCGCTCGCCGAACGGCCCTCGGTGTGGCTGGCCCGACCTCCGATATCGACCGTCCATGCAGGTAACTTTTTTTGCGTCTCGGCTGTGAATGAGTCGGGCTTCGTTTCCTTCAACCAGAAGACAATCCACCCGCTGGCCGCCAATTGAAGCCCATCATGTCTGTCAGAACTCTCAGAATCGGTAGGACCCCCGTGGGAAAACTCAATTGGCCAATTCCGCATTTACTAAACATTTCCCAGGCCTGATCCCCGGTGACGGCATCGGCAAGGAGGTCATCCCCGCCGGCCGCCGCATCCTCGAGGCCCTCCCCGCTTCCCTCGGCCTCAAGTTCGAGTTCACCGACCTCAAGGCCGGTTTTGAGACCTTCGAGCAGACGGGCGCCGCCCTCCCCGACAAGACCGTCGAGATCCTCAAGAACGAGTGCGATGGCGCCCTCTTCGGAGCCGTCTCCTCCCCCACTACCCCGCGCAAGGGCTACTCCTCCCCCATCGTCGGCCTGCGCAAGAAGCTCGACCTCTACGCCAACGTCCGCCCCGTCAAGTCCGTCTCCACCGACCGCAAGCTGATCGACATGGTCATCGTCCGCGAGAACACCGAGGACCTGTACGTCAAGGAGGAGAAGACCTACGACGGCCCCAACGGCAAGATCGCCGAGGCCATCAAGCGCATCAGCGAGAACGCCTCCCACCGCATCGCCGCCATGGCCGGTGAGATTGCCCTCCGCCGCCAGAACGTCCGCGCCACCGGTGCATCCAGCATCCACAGCAGCCCCCTCGTCACCATCACCCACAAGTCCAACGTCCTCTCCCAGACCGACGGCCTCTTCCGCCAGACCGCCAAGCAGGCCCTCGCCAACCCCAAGTTCTCCAGCGTCAAGGTCGAGGAGCAGATTGTCGACTCCATGGTCTACAAGCTCTTCCGCCAGCCCGAGGACTACGACGTCATCGTCGCCCCCAACCTGTACGGCGACATCCTCTCTGACGGCGCCGCCGCCCTCGTCGGTTCTCTTGGTCTCGTCCCCAGCGCCAACGTCGGTGAGGGTTTCGCCATGGGCGAGCCCTGCCACGGCTCTGCCCCTGACATCCAGGGCATGGACATTGCCAACCCCATCGCCACCCTTCGCAGCGCTGCCGTGATGCTCGAGTTCCTGAACGAGGAGGCTGCCGCCGCCAAGATCTACGCCGCTGTTGACGCCAACCTGGAGGAGGGCAAGCTCCTCACCCCTGATCTCGGTGGCTCTGCCAAGACCAGCGAGGTTGTCGCCGACGTTCTCCGTAGAATGTAAGGTGTCGTGTTGACATAAAATTTGGAATGAGGCAACTTCCGTGACTGGATATGGCAGTCGGCGCAGGCAGCTGCGTCTTTGATACCTACCATATTACTAAAAGTACTTGTTTGACCTAGCAACTCTGGGTACTCATCGCTCTTTCCTGCCGTGCAATGAGTGAAATTTCTCTTCCGTAGACCTTGCGCGCATGCTCCTGCTTAAACACACGGTCCAAAAGGTCATTGCTCAGAATTTCCTCCCAGCAACCCTACAAATGCCAGCCATCGCCACTAGCATGAGCTTCGTGGCCTCTTACGCTTCCATCATCCCTATCCCTCCCTCGTCTCAGCCCCAGAGCCGGAGCTCTCTTGCATTAGACACCGACAACGGCGAAAATGCCAAGACTCACCACCGGCTGGCCGACTGGCTCAAGCAAAAAGCCCGACTGAAGCCATCCCGACACCATCAAGCTCCACAAGAATCAGCTTCGATGCCCGAGCCAGAGAAGATTGAAGCAGTTCCAACACCGACACCCACATACGCGACAACCGAGAAAGCAACGAGAAAAGCAGACAACTGCTTCGGGTTGAGCTGCTTTGGTCATCCCAGTACCAGGCGTGATCGACGTCCAACACCCTACGTATACACATGGCAAACAACGGAGGCAGACAGTATGCTTCCAAGCAGAGCATCAAGCCGTGTTTCAAGGGGCCCAAGCAAGAGGATGATTGTGCAAAATGTTTGAGTATCGCTTGAAGTTTAGCATTTCCGCCGAGGATCCTGGGGATCGTTCGCTGGAGTATGTCATGGCAGCCGGGAGAAAGTTGGGAAGGACAACAGCCCGAAGTCTATCGCCAATAACAATCAACCCTATCACATCCTCCTCACGCAGACAACAGTAGTTTCGCTGTCTTAGAGTGTCGACACCTATAGTTGCAGAAAGCTTCCTCCAACCTCTTTTCATCAGCCCTCGACGTTAACGTCCCCCAGAGTCGCCATATTGCTAAGATTGATAAAAGCACAAGACGAAAACGGAGACATGATGGGGACGGTTGCACGGAAAGCACATTGGGAGAGACGAGGTCTGTATTTCTTCAAAGTCTAGTTTCTATCATGAATCACGTTACCCCGCAAGCCTTTCTTTTCAAGGCTTCAGGGTGATTTTCGTCCAGGCTCTACATTCCTGGTGTATGACATTAGATAGATATACATGTATGTACGCCGCTCAAATAGGCGACATACGACCGACCATTCTCGGCGAGCTCATGACGCCGAGCGGCGGTCCGCTGTTGATACACGACGTGATGCCACAAACGGGCCACGGATTTGATACAAGGACCCAGTGGGGGTAGCCAATGTGGCTTACTTGGTACGCTTGGCAGCCAACTCCTTCTGGTAGTTGGCGATGAGCTCCTTTCTGGGGGGGATTGTTAGCATGCATAATACACAAACATCAGATGGGCAAGGAGACGTACTGGAGGTGGGGAGGAGCAGCGGCGTAGTGGCTGAACTCCATGGAGAACTCGCCCTTGCCCTGGGTGGCGGCACGGAGCTGAGAGCTGAAGCCGAACATGGCGTTGAGACTGCAGTCGGCGATGAGGGTGAAGTCCTCGGTGCCGACCTCGGTGTCGTGGATGGTGGCGTTGCGCTTGTTCATGAGCATGATGATGTTACCCTGGAACTCGTTGGGGGCGGTGATGGTGGTCTTCATCAGGGGCTCGAGGACCTGGCCGCCGGCCTCGTCGAAGGCCTTGCGGAAAGCCATCTGGGTGGCCAGGCTGAAGGCGTGATCGGAGGAATCAGTAACGTGGGTGGAACCGTCGTTGACAATCATCTTGGTACCAATGACCCTGTGGCCGAGGAGGGGACCCCTCTCGGTGACCTCCTCGAAGCCCTTGCCGCAAGCGGAAAGGAACTTGTCGGGAATGGTGCCACCGACCACCTGAGTCTCGAAGTAGTTCTTCTCGGGGTCCTCGAAGGGCTCGATCCAGCCAGCGACACGGGCGTAGTCACCAGGGCCACCGGACTGTCTCTTGAAGAGGAAGTCGTAGTCGGTCCTGCGGGAGATGGTCTCGCGGTACGACACGCGGGGCTTGCCGGTCTCGCAGTCGACCTTGTACTCGCGGCGGAGACGCTCGACGTAAATCTCGAGATGCAGTTCGCCCATGCCGGAGATGATGGTCTCCTCGGACTCCTCGTCGACGTGCAGACGGAAGGTGGGGTCCTCGCGCTGGAAGCGGTTCATGGCCTTGGAGAAGTTGTCGGCGTCGCTGGTGCGCTTGGGCTTGATGGACAGCGACATGACGGCGTCGGGGACGAACATGGAGGACATGGTGTAGGGCAGGTTTCCGTCGGTGAAGGTGTCGCCGGAGGCGCAGTCGACGCCGAAGACAGCGCAGATCTCGCCGGCGCCGATCTCGTTGACGTCCTCCATCTCGTTGGAGTGCATGCGGACGATGCGGGGGATGCGGACCTTCTTGTCGGTGCGGGAGTTGAACAGGTAGGATCCCTTGCGGAGCTTGCCCTGGTAGACGCGGATGTAGGTGAGCTGGCCGTAGTTGTTCTCCTCGAGCTTGAAGGCGAGTCCGACGAAAGGGAGCGAGTTGTAGGGCACCAGCTTGACCTCGGTCTCGTCGCGCTTCCTGTCCAGAGCCTTGTTCTCGACCTCGGAGGGGTTGGGCAGGTAGTCACAGACAGCGTCGAGGACGGTCTGGATACCCTTGTCGGCGAGGGCGGAACCCATCATGACGGGGGAGAACTTCAGGGCGATGGTAGAACGGCGGATGGCGGCCTTGATCTGGGGAATGGTAGGGGTCTGCTCCTCGAGGAAGATTTCGGCAATCTCGTCGTCGACGTCGGCAAGCTTCTCGATGAGTTCCTGGCGCTTCTCCTCGACGATGTCTGCATAGCCGTTGGGGACCTCGGCGACCCTGACCTGGGTGCCACGGGGGCCCTCAAAGTAGTAAGCCTTCTTCTCGATGATGTCAATGACGCCCTGGAACTCGTTCTCGGCACCGATGGGGACCTGGATCGCGGCGGCGGGGATCTTGAGCTTCTTGTTGATCTGCTCGACGGCCTTCCAGGGGTTGGCACCCATGCGGTCCATCTTGTTCACAAAGCTGATGCGGGGGACGTTGTAGCGCTTCATCTGACGGTCGACGGTGATGGTTTGGGACTGGACACCGCTGACGGCGCAGAGAATCATGACGGCACCGTCGAGAACACGCAGAGCGCGCTCGACCTCGATGGTGAAGTCAATGTGACCGGGGGTATCGATGATGTTGATGTGGTATGTTTCGTCTTTTCCGTTTTCCTTCTTGGTCCAGTCGGCGAAGGTAGCCGCAGACTGGATGGTGATGCCTTTTTCTCTCTCGAGATCCATAGAGTCCATCTTGGCGCCGACGGAGTCCTTTCCGCGGACCTCGTGGATAGCCTTGATCTTGCCAGAGTAGAAGAGAACTCGCTCGGTACATGTCGTCTTTCCGGAGTCGATGTGGGCGGCGATACCGATATTGCGCACGCGGGAGAGACGCTGGGCCTCCTCGGGGCTCATCTTGGCGGCGACGACCTCGGGGGTCAGGGCAGCGGCGTTCTCCTGAGCCAGCTTCAAAGCCTCTTGGGCGGCAGACCGCACGCGGGGGGTCGTGGAGAATGCACGCCTCGCGAGCTTCCATGATGCCGGGGTCGCTTGAGTGGTGGCGGCGGCAGGAGCAGCAGCCTTCACCTTGACGGCGATGCTGAAAGGCCGACTCGAAGGCTTTGCGCCTGTAAAGAGGCCGCCATTCGGCACTCTGACGGCCCTGGGAGCCCTCATCGTGACCAAAAGCGTATGCGGCGTATACAGAAGGGAAAGAATGGAGTAGGTAGAACTACGAAAAGAGGGAGATGGGACCCATTGGAGACAGGATGGTCTGATGGCGCACTTTTTTTGCAATCCCACACAATGCATGCGAAACTTTTTTTGCAGGGGTCCGAATTCGCGCCGGCCGCGACGGCACGTGTTTTCGTGGAGAAGTGGGGCATTCCCGGAGCTGGACGAATCGCTGCTGCGGGATTACACCGGCCGGTTCAACGGCGACGGGTCAGGCATTTGGTGGCATTCACGAATGGCATTCTTTTCTTTCAATCATTGTCTTGTGGATTTCAATGTTTCTCGGCTATGAAAGATTGGCCTCCACGTATTTCTCGAGCTTCTCCAGGGCTGCCTTGAGCACCTCCGTGTGGCACACATAGCCAATGCGGACATAGCCCGGGAAGTCCTTCCCGTCTCCGAAGCACCTGGACCCAGGTACGAAGAACACCTTCGTTTTGTTGAGAACATCCAGACAAAACTTGACATCATCTACCGGCTTTCCGCCATGGGTGAATTGGACAAATGCCGTGGTTCCCGCCTTGGGCTTGACCCATGAGCAGACGTTCTTATGCTTTTCGATGAAGGCTTCTAGCAACGCCTTGTTCTTGTTAGCGAGCGCGACGTTACGCTTCAGCAATGGCCTCCAGACTGGCTGCGAAAGGGCGTAAGAAGCGATCTGGTCATCTATCTGAGACACGCTTATGGTGGTGTAGTCTCTTGCTGAAGCGATTGCCTGGATGATGCCCTTGTCTTTTGATGCGATCCAGCCGATCCGGATGCCAGCCAACGCATAAGACTTGGACATGGAACCTGTGACGATAACCTTTTCGTAGCCAAAGGTGGTGACCGGAGGCGGCACTTCGGAGCCATCCTCGAAGAAGTTGTGAAACAACGGGCGGTAAACCTCGTCTGAGAAGAGGATGAGGTTGTGATTTTTGGCAAAGGCGACGATGTCCTTGAGCACTGTGATGGGGATTGGTGCTCCTGTGGGGTTATTGGGATTGTTGATGATGATCATCTGCAATACTATTAGTCAACAAAACCATAGAGGACGAGAGAGAGGAATGCCTTTGTATTTGACTTCACGAGACCCTCAAGTTCTTTGACATCGGGGACAAAGCCATTCTCCTTCTTCAATCTCCATAGTGAGACATCCGCGCCCAGACTCTCGGGAACGCCATAGAGCTGTTGATACGTGGGATACACACAGATGACGTGGTCGCTGGGGTTGACGAGGGTGTAGAGCAACAGGAAGTTGGCTCCGATAGCGCCTTGGGTGATCAGAACATCGTCCTGTTCAAGAATGCTTCGGGCTCCCGAACCGTCACTACCGCACAGTTGGGCAACCCGTTGTCGGAGGGGATCAGAGCCGCGAATGGGTCCGTAGACGAGCTTGGTGGAGAAGTCGATCGGGCCTGGAGCGCTCTTGTCCTCGGAGAGTGCCATCAACTCATCCACGGAGACGGAGGCGGCGCAGGTTTCGGCGATGTTGAGGCATCCCGGGGTAGTCTCATACTCGTCCATCCATTGCTCCACCTCGAAGGCCGCAATTCGGACCATGTTGAAGGATTCCGCTATAGGGAACAATTGACAACTCGATGGGCAGTAGTGAAGACGGTTTCGGTAGACGAAATCGTAGAACTGAATTGACACAATGCCAAGGCCTTACGGAGACCGAATTCGAGGTTCTCAAACAGTTGCTAGCGGTAACTTTGAAGACCGCTTCGACCTTTTAACGTGGGAGTACGTATCGGGTGCTGCGTGTGAATTCCGAGAGCACGGGCGACATGTCAGACACCAGCGCCCTCCCGCAGTCTAATGCATGACAACGACCCGTCAACAGGGCGCCAGGCGCGCATAAGCTTGATAGGAACCGGCAGCACTAAGAAACCAGCCGGAGGGTCTAAGGGCAGAGAAACAGACGGATCGGTTCCCCTAAGAGAGTTTGGGAATGAGTATTCAGATCCGAGCCAGGGTTGCATTGGTACAGCAGCTTGAGCAAGATCAGACTGCGTGGGCTTCGAGCTCTGACCTGCCGGAATCACTTTCCGCCACATGCCCAAGAGACCCGACTCACGCAAAAGAAAGAGATAAAGCGTCTATGGCCGGCTCGAATTGATTTCACTTTGCCAATCCTTTGATAATAGCGGACTACAAGACGGTAGATCGGACTGTAAACCTCTATCTTGGCGCCTTTGGATTTCACTAAGTGGAATGCTTAAAAGCATGTTGAGAAGCCCACTAGAAACATGCCACCGGGGCATTCGAGTGCCTCGGCTGTGGCTTAGATGGGCTACCGCTCACGAGACCAATCCTCTGGCCGCAATGTCGTAGCTGAACCAACAACTGTTTGGTCTGGCCTGACTTTTGGCCATGCTCTTCCCTTCTTCTTGAGTTACAAACCACATTGGCGGACGGTCGGGTGGGATCTAGACATCCTTGTTACGAGGCTTCTCCACACTTCCCCAGCTCTCGAATCCGCCCAGGATCTGACGGCAGTGTCAGTCGTCGCAGAAAGCATGATTTTGAGAGGGCGGGGTCCTGTCCTGGATGCTGACTATATACTGTATTCATCCGAGAGAAGGAGTTGGCCATGTCGCAGCCAAGACACGCTGTTCTTTTGCTAGAGGTACCAGTCGTTGACATGGCGGGACAGATGTCCACCCTTGGGCATGTGTGGGCTGAAGATTAACATGTCAGATGGACTGCGTAATGTTCTGTGCTTGTCTTGTCAACATGTGGCTTACTTTGCGCTTAGGACCGGATTCGCATTGCGAGGCGTCGTTTCAATGGGCAATTCGCCGCCAGATGAGCGGGTAGATTTTAGCAACAGTGTAATGCTCATGGATCTGGCTCCTGGCGTGTTCCCTGTTGTCTGCCTCTCACAAATACAGGTACAGACAGACAGATTGTTGGGGGTTATTCTTAGCGTCAGTCTGCCCGCCGTCCCGTCCCACGCAGCTGGTTGCCTGAGCGGGCAGCGGAAAACAGCGCAACCAAGATCAGGCACCCGAACTCTGTTGCGTTGTGTTTGTACTTCCATGTGGAAGCACTTGTTGGAGTTCAGCCACCCCACGGGACGCTGGTGCGTGTTTCCGACAGGCGCAGTGGGGTAGACGTGTCCACTGTGACGCCACCGTACAGGTGTCCAGGTCGCTGTAACTGAGGTGTGCGGCGCGTTGCTGGGCGGCGGAACGTGGGACGTGGGAGCCAAGCGGGCACGCGGGTTATTATCGGCCGTGTGTACGTACTCACCTACAAACACCCACGACCTAAGACCTTCTTGGGAACCTACCCCAGCTTCCTCCTTCAGCAAGGTACCGGCTCCGTCACTCGGCCAGCTTGGACTGCGGTGCCACAAGGTCACAGGTACGTCGTCTATCTGCCCATCTACCTACCTGCCTGCCTACCTATCTTCCGCTCTCTTCTTCCTGCTACCACAGCCAACCCGAGCCAGAGCTTCTTCGCCATCCGCCGCTCTGCTGCCATTCATCCATCACTCCGTTTGCTTACCTTCATGTTTCCTTTTCTCTTCTGACATCGTCTGTTTCCTTTAGTCGCCTTCATCATCGACGATAACACCGAGCCCGCTCCTTCGTCCGCTTATCGGTGCGGCGTCGTCTCTTCATCGAAACGCCCATCATGGCTCCTCCAAGCCTGAGGAGTCTCCTCATCGGGGCCCTGGCGTGTCTTCCAACATTCGCCATGGCCCAGCGCAACTATTCCACCGCCGATATGCTGCGAGCTCAGCTGACGCTGCTTGACGATCGTCCCGACAACTGCCCTCCCTGGTGAGTTCCATCTCGCCTTTTGCGACCTCGTCGAATCCGCTACTGGCACTCCGAACCGCTGTCGGAATTGCGACCATGACCCCAAGGCTGACAACATTGCGCGCAGCTTCAACTGTCTCCTTCCCGCCCACAAGTGCACTCAGTTCGCCGGCTGCAATGACTATACAGGCAAATGCAACTGTCCCGAGGGTTTCGGCGGTGACGACTGCCTCGAACCACGTACGCCGCCCACTTTGGAACCGCTTTGTCGCACAAGCGAGGCGCATCACTGACACCCCCGATAGTTTGCGGTTCCCTCTCTCGTGGCGACAACACCGACAGGCCACGACGATCTGGCGACCTTTGCGAATGCGACGACGGCTGGACCGGCATCAACTGCAACGTCTGCACGAGCAACCAGGCGTGTAATGCTCTAATGCCCTCTCAAGAGGGTGGCGTGTGCTACCAGAATGGCGAGGTCATCAACCACAACTACCAGATCTGTGATGTCACCAACAAGAAGATTACCGACCTTCTGGGCGACAAGCGACCCCAGGTTACCTTCACTTGTAAGAAAGAGGAGGGTAACTGTGACTTCCAATGTAAGTCCGAGCCGAGTCCTTGCGCTTCAAGCTACGAGTCAATATCTGTTGCTAACCATCCTCAGTCTGGGTTGACGAGCGCGAGTCCTTCTACTGCCACTTGACCGAGTGCTCGTCCAAGGCCGATATCAATGAGAGCCAGAACAGCACCGATTACAAGTGCAACAAGATCGAGTGCAACTGCATCTCCGAGCGAATGCTTTGTGGCGAGAATGGTTCCGTCGACATCAGCGACTTCCTCGTCGAGGAGATCAAGGGCCCCGCCGAGTTTGAGTGTCTTCAAAAGAATGGAGGGATCAACAACTGCGCGTTTAAAGAGCCCGCAATGGACGATCTCATCCTTCAGCTGATCGGCGACAGCAGCATCCAGCTCACTTGCCGTTCCGGCGAGTGTTTGTACCACACCGAGGTCCCTGGCTACGAGCGCCCCGTCAAGAAGATCAACACTCCACTTATCGCCAGTATCATCGCGGCATGCTCCCTGTTTGTCGTTGCCATCATTCTTCTCACCTGGTACCTGTCTAGAAGGCAGTTTAACTATGGCGCTATCGCTTTGGATGATTCGGATGATGAGAGCTTGAAGCTTATGACCAACCACAAGCCTGCCTCTCTGTACTTCGAGAATGTTGCCTACGAGCTCAACGGCAAGAGGATCTTGAACAACATCCAAGGCATGGCCCATCCCGGAGAGGTCACCGCCATCATGGGTGCATCGGGTGCTGGAAAAACTACGTTCCTTGATATCCTGGCTCGGAAGAACAAGCGCGGTAACATTTCTGGCGACTTCTTCGTCAACGGTGAAAAGGTAAACGACACGGACTACAAGAATGTCATCGGATTCGTCGACCAGGAAGACACGATGTTGCCCACCCTCACGGTGCATGAGACTATTCTCAACAGCGCGCTTCTTCGTCTGCCTCGCAATATGGGCCGAACCGCCAAGGAACAGCGCGTCTTCGAAGTCGAGAAGCAACTCGGAATCTACCACATTCGTGATTCGCTGATTGGCTCTGAGGAAGGCAAGGGCCGAGGTATCTCTGGCGGAGAGAAACGCAGAGTTGGTATCGCCTGTGAACTTGTCACCAGCCCCTCGATTCTGTTCTTGGATGAGCCTACTAGCGGCCTCGACGCCTACAATGCCTTCAACGTCATCGAGTGCCTGGTCACCTTGGCCAAGAACTACAAGCGAACCGTTGTCTTCACGATTCACCAGCCGCGATCCAACATTGTGGCGCTGTTCGACCGACTCATCTTGCTGGCGCGCGGAGGCGCAGTCTACTCTGGCCCCTTTTCGCAATGCCAGGGCTACTTCGACCGTATTGGATACTCATGCCCCCCCGGTTTCAACATTGCAGACTACCTCGTCGACCTCACGATGCATGCCGGATCTACTACGTCAGAGGATGATGGCACCCTCAACGCGGAAGTCGCCAGCCTGGGACCCAGCAGCACTACTGCTGTTAAGTCCATTGCGAGCATCCCTGGAAGCATTGCTGAGGACAGTGGTGTCGAATCTTCCACTTCGCGCCCAAAGAACAGCCGCCGCGACTCGGTCAGGATTCGTCAGGAGCGGGAGCTCTACACGCGTCGCAAGAACACTGTCGACACTGCGGCTTCCTCCGACGCTGGCGGTGAGGATGTTGGATCTTACAAGCTACAGAACCAACCTGCTGGCTTTGTTCCCACGATCAACGTTGAGGATCCCCATGATCTTCCCCCTGCTGCCTACATCGGTACCGATCTGGACATGTTGATCAGATCCTTTGCGGAGTCGGATATCGCTGGTTCCACACACGATGAGATCCAGCAATCGATTTCGGCTGCCCGAGGCGCCAACGGCCAGAATGCGAACGGATACAACCCAGAGGGCCCCAACATCAACATCAGCGCCATCGGCAAGGGCTATGCTCGGGTCGGTCTTGGTCGCCAATTCATCATTCTCTCAAACAGAACCTGGAAGAACCTCTACAGAAACCCAATTCTGATGTTGACGCACTACGCCATCGCCATCCTTCTCGCGGTTCTGTCTGGATACCTGTTTTACGGCTTGACTGACGACATTCCCGGATTCCAAAACCGCTTGGGTCTCTTCTTCTTCCTCTTGGCTCTTTTCGGGTTCAGCACACTCACGAGCTTGAACGTCTTTGCCACCGAGAGGCTCTTGTTCGTGCGCGAGCGAGCCAACGGCTACTACCATCCCATCACATACTTTGCGGCCAAGCTTCTGTTCGACATCGTCCCATTGAGAATCATCCCTCCCCTTCTCATGGGTGCCATCATTTACCCAATGACTGGCTTGGTCCCTGAAGCCGGCCATTTCTTCAAGTTCATCCTCGTCCTGGTCCTCTTCAACCTGGCTGCTGCCGCCATCTGCTTGTTCATCGGCATCATCTGCAAGGATGGCGGAGTAGCTAACTTGATTGGCAGCTTGGTCATGCTGTTCAGCTTGCTCTTTGCGGGCCTGCTGCTCAACCACAACGCTATTCCTAAGGCCGCTATCTGGCTTCAGACTCTCTCCATTTTCCACTACGGTTTCGAGTCTCTCATAGTCAACGAAGTCCTCCAACTCACTTTGGTGGACAAGAAGTACGGACTAGACATCACTGTCCCTGGAGCAGCCATTCTCAGCTCCTTCGGATTCAACAACGATGCTCTCTGGACCGATGTTATTAGCCTCGGTGTCTTTGGAGTCGTCTTCATCATCCTTGCTTATGCTGCCATGCACATCCTTCTCGTTGAGAAGAGGTAATGAGCCATGCCTGCTGGCGGCAAAAGTACCTTTGGTATACGAGTGTACGATTATGGAGCATCAAGGCCGCCAGCATCAAGAACGTGGCGGCTCCGGTCGTTTTCATAGAGATCCCGCAGACACATAACAGTTTCTATTTCGACTGGCAAAAGCCTGTCAATGTGCATATGGGGTTCTTCGGCGTTGGAGGACATGTACGTCTTGTTAGTTTGATATCGATGGCTTTTTATAATGCTACAAAGAATCTATGGTAGTACAAGTTGAATGCACCCGAGGCGACACTGCACCCAGGCGTGACATGCGGATGCTGTCTGGTTCAAGCCACCACAACTGAAGACGTGAGATTTTACAGGGCTGAACCGCAATTTGTGTACGACCCGCCAGCTGAGCCGGCTCTTTAGTCTGAACCCTTCATCTTGCCACCGGTCAACTCCTCGGCAATTGTCTTCTGTCTGTTGACGGACCTGGTTCCTTCGGTCTGCTGCGAGTCGATGGCGTTTGTCTCTCTCTTGAACATTTCCTCCAACATGGTCTGCACCGTTGGGGGCGCTCCCCAGACGTCCCAAGCGTTCTCCTGGTCCATGACCATAGACTGGCCCTGGCGCTTCCAGAAATCCTCGGCGAACAGCCTGTCCAGCTCCTCGTTCAGTTCCTCCTCGGTGACGATGAAGTTGGAGGCGTTAATGTACAATTCCATAAGCGCATCCCGTTTCGCATCGGTCTTCTGCTGGGCGAGGGCGGCGGTCTTGGCCTTGCTCTCCGCAGCGCGCTCGTAACGGAGAGGATCAAGGTCCACAGACATTGTAGTCTTGAGAGATGACAGAACTGAGCTACGGGTGAGACGGTCGTCCTCACGCTCGGGGGCCTTGGCTGCGCGTGCGTTATCGAGTCGACGCTGCCTCGAAGTGGCTGATATGGCATTGACGGTGGTCTTCTTGCGCTGGTAGAGGCCCTTGAGGGCGGTTTTGAGGTTCTCACGACGGCTATCAGCCATGAGTCGGCGGTGCTCCCGGCGAGAGCCTGGCTCGACAGGCCTCTGGGAGGCTTCGTTCGAGGGTGTCGGGGCCGTTTGTTCGAGGTATTCGGGCTTGACCTTGCGGTCTCCTTCCTTGCGCGGGAAGGGGTCGCGGGGCACGGGGAGGGTTCCCCTAATGACCTTGAGCTTCTGCTCAGAGGACTGAGATTGAGGCGGTACCGGGACCTGGATCCATTCGGGGGATTCGGGAGGCACTTTGAGGTTCGCAGTCGTGGTCGAGAAGGGTCGTGTGAGGTTCATGCTGGATCCAGCGGCGACGGGGAGCCGTGCCAGGCGCGCGCATGCGCATCGTGATGACATTTTAGCCTAGTCGGCTTCGACCAACTTAATGGCACCGACTGTGAGGAGATTGACGGCGCTGGGAATGGAGTCGGCTCGCGGCTTGAGATGACCTTCCGTGGTGGTAGGCTCATGGACCTGAGAAATTCTCGATTGTCCAGGGTTTGATAGAAACACACCGGTGGCTTGACTGGAGGGGCAGTTGGGTGGGATTTCTGCGCTGCCAGTAGGTGAGCAGCACCAGTAAGAGACAACACCGGGGCGTGAATGTGCCATTCACAGTGGAGAGGAGTGAATCAGAGTTTTGATTGGCTGGTCGGGGGTACGGCGCGTGCTTGACCCGAAGTCTCCAAAAATTTCAGCAACTCCACTAAAAAAATGCCAGGACCCCACCAGTGCGCAGAGAACTTCTTCTTTTGCGCGAGCGCCAACCTCCCCCTCTCAAACTTCCTTTACAACTCACCGACTTCAACTCCTGCCCAGTCTTCCTCCCTCTTCTCTTTCAATTTTACGACTGGGCGAGTTCGCGGTCACAAGAAGATGGGATCCGGAAAGAAGGAGGCGAACCGAAAGGTTCGCCAGGGCAAGACCGGCGATGGCATGGGCAACGTCAAGACTAAGGGCGAAAATTTCTATCGGTAAGCCTATCCCCCTTCCTGCTTCAGGAACATGGCTTTTGGACCCATTGGACGCGTCGCTAACATATCTTTGCAGCTCTGCCAAGAGGGTGCGCCAATTGAATATCCTCAAGGATGGAAAGGCCCAGCGCAATGCCGACGGTGAGATCACCAAGGCCGCGTCGTTCCAGAGCCGCGAAGTTCCCAACGCCCGGATCGAGCCCAACCGCAAGTGGTTCAACAACACTCGCGTCATCTCCCAAGAGAGCTTGACAGCGTTTCGCAGTGCCATGGCGGAGAAGGCTGCCGACCCATACTCGGTCCTCCTGAAGAGCAACAAGCTTCCCATGTCTCTCATCAAGGAAGGCGAGACCAACGGCCTCAAGAAGCACCAGGCCAAGATGACGATTGAGACATCCTCTTTCGGCAGCACCTTCGGCCCCAAGGCGCAGAGGAAGCGTGTCAAGATCAGCTCGGGCACCATCACGGACTTGATGGACGACGCGGACAAGAGCTTGGACACGTACAACGAGCGCCTCGAGCAGGCCAAGCTGCTCAGTGGAAACTCGGGACCTTCGGCGGACGGCGAGGACGAGGGTCACGTTACCATGTCGATCGAGCCCATTTTCAACAAGGGACAGAGCAAGCGTATCTGGAACGAGTTGTACCGCGTGTTGGATTCTTCCGATGTTGTCATCCACGTCCTCGACGCTCGCGACCCTCTGGGCACGCGCTGCAAGAGTGTTGAGAAATACCTCTCAGAGGAGGCTCCTCACAAGCACCTCATCTTCGTCTTGAACAAGACCGATTTGGTGCCCACCAGCGTAGCTGTAAGTTTTTGTCTCCTTCTTTTCCTACCTTTCCTCCAGACCCCAGTCGTTTTGTCAGGAATCCTTTCGCACTCTGTTGCCCTCAATGGAAGGTTCTCCGTTACACGCTGGGAATATCAAGGGTCGTCTCGCTGTCCTGGTCCTTGGATCAGGGCTGATGGGGTCCGTTTTGGATTTCCCATCATGAGACGAAATTGCATCACTTTGAGTTGAACTCTGCTAGTGCTCTCCCGAGCCTCGATATGGCGGTTTTCTTAGTAGCGAAGCATACATATCATCACATATGACTGTGTCGTTTGTTTTCTTAAGCGGAAGCTAACAGGCACAGGCTCGTTGGGTGCGATACTTCTCCAAGGTCAGGCCAACGCTCGCCATGCACTCTAGCATTACCAACCCCTTCGGCAAGGGAAGTTTGATTGAGCTGCTCAGACAGTACGCCAAGCTCCACAGCGAGCGCAAGCAGATCTCTGTCGGACTCATCGGCTACCCCAACGTCGGCAAGAGCAGTATTGTCAACACCTTGAGGAAGAAGAAGGTCGCCAATGTTGCGCCAATTCCTGGCGAGACCAAGGTCTGGCAATACATCACTCTCACCAAGAAGATCTGTAAGTCGCGCTCACCTCTTTCGATGTCAATGTGCATGAGCTAACACGCCCAGACCTCATTGACTGCCCTGGTATCGTCCCGCCTTCTCAGACGGACACGCCTCAGGACCTGCTTCTGCGTGGTGTTGTGCGTGTCGAGAACGTCGAGCACCCTGAACAATATATCCCTGCCGTACTCGCCAAGGTGAAGCCTCACCACATGGAGAGGACTTACGAACTCAAGGGCTGGAAGAACCACACCGAGTTCCTCGAGATGATTGCCCGAAAGAGCGGTCGTCTCCTCCGCAAGGGAGAGCCTGACGTGGATGGTGTCGCCAAGATGATCCTTAACGATTTCATGCGCGGCAAGATTCCCTGGTTCACTCCTGCGCCGGTGGATGAGGATGCCGAGGCGGGTGAGGCCGTGGAGGGTCGCGGTGGTAGACTCGGAGAGATGCCCCTGAAGCGAAAGCGGGATGATGCTGAGAATGCTGAGAGCATGCCTGATACCTCAATGGGACCTTCCACAGTCGCTGGTGACAACGATGATGAGGAAGAGGAGGAGGACGATGATGAGTTTGAGGGTTTCGGATCCGAAGACGGTAAGGCCGAGGGCGACAAGTCCTTGGCCGAGGCGTCTGAAGACGCCGATGAAGCCTCGGACGATATGATCCCGCTGGACGCTGACTCTGATGACGACTCCGCAAGTGACAGTGAGGGTGGTGACGGCGCTGCCTCGGAGACGAGCTACAATACCTCGGTCCGTGCGATCTCGGATCGCGCCAGTACAAGGAGTACTAGGAGCAGCACTGCCGCCAAGAGGAGAAAGACATGAGGCTCTCTGAAAAGCTAGATGATGTTGATCCGTCGCGTCGCCGAAGTTTCGGCAACGTCGCCAGCTCGGGTAGGGAAACAGTCCAATCATCGTCGATCGGGCCGACTCAGGGACTCCAGATCCTAAAGTTCAGCGCCCGCCAGCGTGCGGTCACCGCACTGTTTGGTATGAGATCACAGGGCAACGGCAGCCGTTACAAACCTGATTGCGGCCTGAACCTGCACACCGTTTCGATGTTGGGCGACCCGAATGCGGCTCTTCCGGAGAACCGCAAAACCCCTACTTCCCTGTTCCTCCCACCAGCCTGGCACGGGCTTTCAGCCGCAAGGTGTTTGTTCCGAGGCTCCGCACGCACGCGTCTGGGGAAGAGCTGAGCTTTGAAGTGTGTTTAACCGTATGATACCCATGTCTTCGTCGCGATCGAAACGGCAAACGAGCCTTTGCCCGTGGAACAAGGCCCCATTTTGTGATTCGAGGAAACGAAACCTCGTCTGCCCCCGGATCGTCTCTAGTGGAGGACGACTCAGCGTCTCGCAAGGGAAGAAAAGAAAAAGATACCAAGAGTTAGAGAAAGATACACACACATACACAATGACTCTCGTTCATCAGTCAAGAGAATAGAAATGATTCGTTCGATGCAAACTTTGTTTCTCTCCGGTTCCCTCCCCATGTTTCTTGTTTTGACCTTGGCCGTTCGCTTCACCGCCGCATCTTGCCGCGTAGTCCCTGGAAAGATCGGGCGACGGAGAAGCGAAGATGAGGGGATGGGAAGAAGAGGGGTGATTTGAATGGCAAGGTTTTGAGTTCTTGTCAGGACTAAGCAAGAGAGTTTTTTCCTTCTTCCTTTTAATCCTCCGAGTTTTATTCCTTGGCCCAATCGAACCAAGTCGTCGGAAAAGTCACCGCCTTTGGTGGTTGTTTCTGCGTGGTTCGCCAGTTCGTGATTCTAACTTCTCGCACCCCCTTTTTCCCAGCCAAGATGTCATCTCGATCTGGCTCCATCTGAAGTTCTATAGCTTGATCTTTTATGATCTCCTTCGCTTCTGAGAGGCGGCAGAAAAAAACTGGAAGGGCAATTGCCTTTAAGTCTCCACGTGGATGCCGTATCCGATGTTTGTACGAATGCCGTGTGTGGTTCATGAGATCATGTTTACCCAGGCCTCGAGGCCTCCTCCAGGCCTCCTCCTCAGGCCTCCTCCTCAGGCCTCCTGTTGGTTGTTCCCTCTGCCCACCCACACCCATCCCACACACACCCCTCTTTGTTGAATGACTCTCTCATGATGTTGACATCGTCGTCGGACATCATCGAACCCCCGTCAACCCCTCCCCCTCATGACCCCCTCGTTCTCCTTTTCCGCTCCGGTCAGACTTTTTCTGCTCTCGCCCGGCTAGTCATTTGACGGCCGCCTCACGTTGTGATTTGTGTTCGCAGCCATGTCCCCTCTCTCCGATGTCGTTTCTCAAGCTTTCGAGGTGGTTCGAAAAGAAAAGCCTAAAAAAGATAAGAAGACTTCGTCCGTCGTCCATCGCCTCAGTACTTGCCGCCGCCCCTTTGCCCCTTTCTTCACGACAGCATTCGCTTTTTTCGTGTTGAGAAGACGAGTAAATCTTCCTTACCTTACCCATTCCGACAGTAAACTCCTTTCCCCCAAGGGCATACTCCCCTGACGGGCCGTGTGACGTTCGTTTGTCACCTGTTTTTCTAATTTGTATTATACCACACTCAAAATTTGTACATCCTTCGAGAGAGAACAGGAAGATGCGTCTGTCGGTAATCACTGTCGTTTCCCTGGCTACGAGCTCCCTTGCTCTCTCCCTCGGTAGCAGAGACGACGCAAATGCCTTGGCTGCCGAACACGGCCGCGGCCGTGGAGAAGGCTGCCGCGCTGGCGAACGTCCAGGAGGCGGCGGCGGTGGTGGGATGAAGAGGGACAATGCAGACCCTCAGATCGACAACCACTTCCCGGGAGGTGGTTTCCCGGGAGGTGGTCATGGCGGTGGTAAGGGCCCCAAGGACTGCGACAAGCCCGACAAACCGAAGCCGATGCCGCCGGGCCCGGACAAGCCTGGAGCAAGCGACGCGCCCATGCCAATGCCCATGCCCATGCCTATGCCGCCGCCGGGCGGAGGTGACAAGCCCAAGCCGATGCCTCCGGGTGGTGAAAACCCCCCGAAGACGCCGCCTGGACCTGACAAGCCCGGATCAAGCGACAAGCCTAAGCCGATGCCACCACCCGGCGAAAACCCCCCGAAGACGCCGCCTGGTCCTGACAAGCCCGGACCTGACAAACCTGGAGCTAGTGACAAGCCAAAGCCGCCCCCTGGCCCAGGAGGTGGCGGCGGCGGAGGCGGAAAGGGAGGTGACGACTGCAAGGGCGGCCGTTTGAGAGATTGCAAGTCGTTCAAGTTCATGGCGAAGGGCTCTGTTTCCGGCTCCATTGGCCAGTTGGAAAGCGGACAGCTTAGAATCGGACTTGAGCCGGCGACCATGCACATGGAAAAGGGGGAGGTCAACGATGACAAGAAGCGAGGCTGCTGGTGGACTCGTAAGTAAATCCGGGTGTCTGTGATTTTGAAGACTCTGAAAACTAACTATGACGACTTAGCTCCCACGGAGACTCTGCAGTGTGACGTTGGCCAGAAGCCCGACTCTGGGTTCTCGGTTGGCTGCGACGGGCAGATTACGTTCAAGAACCAGACCAAGTTCTTCCAGTGTGAGGCCGAGCAGCAGCAGTACAACGTCTATAAGAAGGCTGACCAGGGTGCGAACTGCGCTGAGGTCATGCTATTTGCAAGTGGCTGCCGTGAAGGAGGCGGCGGCGGCGGTGGTGGAGGAGGAGGAGAAGGAGGAGGAAAGGGCGGCGACAAGCCTGGTGAAGGCGGCGGCAAAGGCGGCGACAAGCCTGGCGAAGGCGGCGGTAAGGGCGGCGACAAGCCGGGCGGAGGGAAGGGAAATCCTTCTCCCCCGAACAACGGCACGGGCATGCCAGGCATGCCGGGCAACGGGAACCCGCCTGAGATGCCGCCTGCGAAGCCTCCCAAGTCTAGGTTTAGGTTTTTGCAGCGTCTTTGAGGGTTCGCTTGCGGACGGGATCTGTGGTGGCCCTTTTTCGGGTGTACGCAGGTTGCTTACTGTGAGGGATTCGCGATGGCTTCGGGACTGGCTGCCGAAGTCTTGGACGGGTGCTGCCTTCGGTCATGGATGCAGGATATCTACGTGTCTTGTCTGGCCTGTGCGAGGGTTCCAGGTCGAGTAATGTAAGAGATGTAAACGAAGCCTCAAGAAACGCAAGAGGCAACCACAAATTATTCAATGTATAAGATTAGACACTGCAGTCACACTTGGTTCAAATCGTTGCGTCGTGATACTTGGGCGCTTGGGGGCATTGCAGGAAGAGAGAGGTAAGGGGTAGTGTCAACAAAGACAAGGAGCTGGTCTGATTCGAGGTTGCTTGAATAGGCCGTCAACAGGCTGTGTAGAAAGAACATGTTTGTCACCAAAGGAAGCAACGACCAAGAGCACCTTCCCAAGTCTGCCTGCCTTGCAGACCCACGCGAAGGTAAACAAACGTCTTATTCACCAGGCGCTCGAGGCTAGCAACCGCATAACGTGCGACTCGACAATATCCTTTTGTGTCGAGGCAGCCTTTACTGCAGTTTCCCACCCTCGACTACCATCGTTTTTCCTCCAGAACGACACTTCGGAGTCCACATCACGGCCGACATTGGCAGTTCGCGTTCGTTTTGACCTTCATTACACCTCCTTGGTTAACCGGTTTGCGACACCCCGCCAGGCAGTCTCCGGTGAAATTCTAGTTGCCTGGAGTCCTTCTTCTACCAGCCATACCCATGACCCCGACCAAGGCAGCCGAAGAAGTAACACGGAGTCTCGTTGAACGTGTCTCATCAGGAATCTCGGCATTGCCCCGCCCTGCCGAGCCTCAGATGCAGCGCCGTGCCGACCAAGTCCGCAGCCACTTGGCGATCCCGAACTACCGCGCCGAAATCGCCATGCAACAACGCGCTTCTGATATTCGGGAAAATATGGAACTTCCCCGTCTGAAGCGTTCCTACGATCAGATGAGCCATTCGAGCCCCGAGCCCGTCTCCCCGGGTCCTGCCTTCCCGAGCGACCCTCTTGATCTGAACTTGGACGGCGCGTCTATGGCGTCCTACATGTCCCAGATGGAATACTTTCGTTAGTCTCATCTCAAATATTCGCCCAGAGATTTACTGACAATTCAAGCCAACGTGTCGCACTTCAGCCCGTCTGGTCGTCCGACGCAGAATCCGATGGTGGCCGCCCTCTCGTCCAACATGCCCCGCATGCAACTTCGTATGAACACAACCTTGTGCCCAGAGTTACCCAGATTAGCTAACCTCGTCATGTAGACACCGATAGAAACAACCGAGCCAGCCTTGTTCCATCTAGCAGTACGCCGGGATACCGTCAATCGAGTAGCACACCGTCGACACCTCGTCGCCCTTCGTCACTCCGAAAGGTCTCGTTCCCGACCTCTGATGGCACCTCGAACACTATGTCCAGCAACAGATCCAGCAACAGATCTAGCAGCACAATCACTCCATCCCCAAGCAGATACGCTCCTGGCGCTATGATGAGTAGCAGCCCGATCCGAGAGACAAAGCTGGCCGATCCCTTCAAGCCCACCAAGGAGTCCGACGCTCAACTGCAGATGATGATGTTGCACCCCCAGCCCATTAGCGAGCATCAGAGCATGGTTGGTCGCCAGGTCGAGAAAGCGCGCGAGCTCGCAAAGGACAAGCACAAGGGCCCCTTCCAGGTCGGCCGCCACTTCTGCCTGATCGATCCTTATAATGGCGAGCCCGTTCAGATTGCCGTAATGAAAGCTGACGGTATGGGCAATGTCATCTACAAGGACAAGTTCGGAAGGGACGTCTCCAAGATCTCGCCTTCAGGCATCGGAGAGCCGATGCCGGGTAAGAGAGGAGAGTTCCTTGGCTTTAAGGAAGATTTTGGAGCCTCACACCTTTTCGGCCCCGGATAGGGTACGGCCATGCCGAAGCAGGTGGAGGAAGATGTCAGCCCCTGGAGTAAAACTGGAAAAGACGCATGGATGGGAGCTAAGACGGCTGATTATGAGGACATATTTGAAGAGGAGTTGTTTCAATCCCAGCCGCCTACCACCCGGGTGGGACCGACCCCGGCTTGGCTGAGGGAAGCAAACGAGATTCTGGGCATCGAGGAGGACGATCCCTTTTCGACTCTGTACGACGAACATCTCGGCATCCAATTTTGAGGTTTTCGGCGGTTATCCACTTTCTTCGAGCGAAATTGGTTGCGCATCTGGGCAGTTGGTTGTTGGTTCGGACCTATCTAGCTTGGTAATACCCCGACGGCATTTGGGCGTCATGTTGGCTTGTACTCGCGATTTGGACTCTGGCGATTTCACATGATGCCTTGGAGTTTTGGCAGCAGATCGAATTCGGGGACGTTATCAGTCTTCAGAGTTAATCAGGGTGTGCATAAGATGTACCAAAGTGTAGAAAAGATGATGTGTTTTATTACTCTCGGTCCGTTGATCTGGCTCATCTACGGCCGGCTGTCTTTTTCAGCAACCTTTCAACGTCAGAAGTGATGTCAACCAATGGGAAACTAGTTCTGTTTCCTGCGGTTGAGCCGGAAACGGGAGGGTCTGCGAAGAACTCCTCCACCATGAAGAGGTTGTCCCCAATCTGTACCGGCGCCGTGACGATCCCGCCCTGGGCTGCTGTAGAGTTGTTGGGAACAGTGCCCAAGTGCTCAGCTGATTTCCACGACCCATCTTTGGACCGCAAGACGGTGATGCCCTTGAGGTTCTCTGCGATGAGCAGAACCTTTCCGTCATACCTCGGCGGCAGGTATATCGCATCCGTGCTGTCCAGGCTGACCTCGGGCGTTCTCGGTACCAGCTCAGGCTTTCCCTTGTCGTCCTTCATATTGAACCGGTAGATCTGGCGGTCCTCGTTGTTGTTCGCCAAGAGGATATCCCCCGTTGCCGCGAGCCCGGAAAAGCCCATCTTGGTGTGATTAATCTGCTGCGGGAGAAACCAGGGATCGACAGCGGACCCCTGGGGGTCGACTTTCATGATGGTCCCCGGGAACGAGCCGACGACGTACGTGTTCCCGCGGGGGTCGTGCTCGATGTCCTGGAAGCCGCCGTACTGGCCCTGTGTCACGGCGGTGATGTTCTTGTTCCAGAGGACCTGCTTCTTGGCGGGGTCGTACTTGATGATGAAGTTGTCGCCCGAGATGTCCTGGCCGGCGGTGTTGAAGGCGGCGGCGGCGTCGACGACCACGGAGACGAGCTTGGTGTGCTGGTCGACCTGGACGCCGCCGATGTGGAGGGTTGGGTTGTGCGTGATGCCGGCGAAGGCGAGGATGTCCACCACCGAGTCCTTGTACGGGTCGTACACGGCTACGCTGGCGTTGAACAAGGACCTGGGACCGGGTTAGTGCGTGAGTTGTGTAAGAGGGGTCGGGCTCAGTTACCCAAAGTAGACGATACAGTTGTTAACGTCCCAGTCCGCATTTTCGGGGTACAGCTGATACTGCTGGATTGTGAAGCTGCCTTTGGTGAACGGGGGGCAGGCCTTGCAAGGGTTGGGGGCTGCTTCTACAAGCACCGAGGAAATCAAGGCTAGGAGGAGGTAACCGCAAGGGTGATGCTGAATGGAAAACATCGCAACGGAACAAGTCATCAACAGATTAAAGAACGAAAAGGGCAGAACGAACTCGCTGGAGGCTCTCAACAAAGTGCTTCAGGATGGGGGTCGTTCGCCTATGTATATACCCCATTTGCAATGATGAGTTCAGCGTCTCACATTAAAGAAGGCACCAGGATTCAAGCTGACGTCCAGCCGGATGCCTGCACGACAAAAGCTGCCGTTCCTACGGTTCCCTCGGGGCCCATGTAATGTGCCTGAAAACAAAAAGCGGCAAGATCAACAATCCTCGAGGATTCCATGACCGGTAAGGTGGTGCTCGGGATGGGATTCCGAATGGACGGGGAAACCATGGCCATCGCAGGGAGATTACCTGGGCATGGTCCCCGGCCGATAGAACCGGCAGTTAAGAAAGGAGGTGTCCGGGCTCTGGAATGACAGGTTTGCGTGAGATGTTCCGTGTTCGTGGGGTATTGGATGAGAGACACGGTCGGCGCTTGGGGCAGGGGATTGCTTGTTGCGTGGATTTGGGTGGACAGACTCGTCGGCGGTGCTTTGTGGGTATTATTTATAGACGATAAGAATCATCCTTCTCTGAAAGGAGAAGACATGCCGAAAGTAGGAAGAGTTCCAGAGGAGGAAAAATTTCGATGTCATGTCAGCTTTTGTTAGTGGCTTGCCGAACCGTGTTTCTCTATTGCCAAGAGTGTAAGCATCACCGTCTTCCCCTAACCCATCAAAAAAGACTCGAGGCTGCCAAGGGGGAAGGACAGCAGCAGATTCTTCGAGGGATCTCGACAGACAGAAGAAGCCTGAAGGTTTGCCGTACGGCAGGGATTTTGTGGCGGCGAAGGTTCGACGGCAGGTTCCAAGCCAATGGCACGACTGCCGAGTCGTCGTCGCAACGTGGAAACAGGGGCACAGTGGCCCGAAAGTGCTTACTTGCGCTGGTTTTCCGCGGCTTGGAAGCAAATGACTTGCATGCCCATTGGTGTTTGACAGGGAGATGTGAAGCTGTGAATCTTTGTTTCGCGAAGATGGAGGAGATGGATGAGTAGAGGGTGAGTGGGCTGTGTGTGTTCCTCGCCGAAATGGAACGTTGAAAAGAAGGGCCCCACTTGGCGCTTCTGTTAAGCTTTTGTTCATCTTCGCTAAAGTGACCGAAAGAGGGAGGACGAGGGCGCTATCGGCGCTAAATGCCCGGGCCGCGGGGTTAATTACAGTGCTAAGTCTTCCTCCCATCCCTCAACCCAACACGATCCTTCACATCAGCCCATCTCATCCAACCTCGTCTATTTAATTCATCTATTAACCCTTCTCTCACCGGCATCGTCCTGTCTCAGCAGGAGATCGCCTTCAATCGCGAACCATCGTGATGACTCAAAACCCGGTCAGCGAGAAAAACTCTACTCGCCAACAGTTTTTCCAGTGCTACCCCAATGAGCTAGCCATCCTCCAGCATCTTTTTCTTCCGGTTGGCCATCACGCTTGGCACTTAAACTCGCTCACTCATATCTCACCAAGACATTTGGTTCAGGCCTCCGAGGCCTGGTGCTTCAGATGAGGCATACATACCTTACGAATGCGAGAGCATCGTATCGGCCCAAAAGTCCCCTGTAGCCTCTCTGATCTAAGGTAGACTCTGACTGCGGTCCACAACACCGAACGCGATGCGAATTGGCAGTGTTTCATTGCGAACCTTGGCTGCATGGCTGGTGCTCTTCCACCTCGGACTCTCGAACACCAACATAGCTCTCTCCCATTGCATGCAGCACAGGCCGCGGCGCGCCTCGGTTGGCCGCTTTCTTTCATTCATAAACTTGGGTATCGGACACATCAGTAAACAAGCCGTCTTGGCGTTTATATCCTTTGCTACGCTCAACTAATATGCCTTCGGTTTGTTTGCCGGCTTTCGAGCATTGACTGATTCTGTAGCACATGCCACATGGACATGGGAAAAGCTGCCCAAGGAAAGCTTACATTGCCGGTTGGAATCCTTCCGCACGCACCGGCGAACATCATTTGTCAAAATGCATCCCCCTTACACCACAGACCTCTAGCTATCCTGCCGTCCTGAATGGTCCATCAGCCAGGCACAGATTGGACGGCCCGTCCCACGCAAGATGTGGCGCGCATATGAAGCGAAATGCCACAGCCTAAATCCTCTACACGTCGAGGCAAAGAAACTGTTCGTCCTGTCCGTATCACGCAGTCCGATAACACGCTACTGATGTACGATTTTGCCTCTTGTCTTATCTTGGCTTTACGAGTCCGATGCACAGCAGCATGAGCTTATGCGGGCTGACTGGCTGAAAAAGAAGACTATGCAACGTCAATCTTAGCACCGCGCCATCGCACAGTCTGCGTCTTGGCCACTAGGGATGAAGTGTCTGATATCTTCATCCCAAGACATGGCGCTACACGATGCTACGTTGGCATTGCTCAAGCAGATAGCCCATTGCTTCAAATAACACATATTCCGTCTGGTCTTTCTCTTTTCTCGCCTCCCGCGCGGGCTACCACGCTGGGGTTTCCGGCTTGCCGTGTCTATTGTCACCCTTGATTGTCTACACCTCGTCTTCCCTCCTAAAGCGGTGCATCGTGACGGTCCACACACCGTTTCGCAGACGACTCGAGATAACAGCACTAGATCCGCTTGGAAGCGCATCTACGTGAGAAACCCACCACGATGCGAGAAGAAGTACGAACCAGAGTCGAGGAGCCAGGCACCTCGGACGACGAAACCGTCGTCGTCATCCAAGATGGCGTCGCCCTGAACGCTGCAGGCCACAGGGACCAGCTGTCGCGCCAATACGGCCTTCTGGGACTTGCCAGCATGGCCCTCACCGTGGACAACGCTTGGGTCGCATTGGGCTCGTCGATTTCGGTCTCTATTCGTGAGTCCACGCTCAGTCTCGCAGGTTAAATGTCCGTAACCAACCGGGATTGGTCTAGTCAACGGTGGCCCACCCGGCATCGTTTACGGCCTCCTGGTCGCCGTCTTCTACTACTCTCTAATCGGACTGAGTCTGTCGGAGGTCTGTACCTGCCACTTCTATCCCTTGTTCTGAAGACATCGTGAGCTGCAACTGATGCAGCGTCAAGCTTGCCTCTTCGGTCCCGACCGCCGGCGGCGTCTACCATTGGGCTACCATCGCAGGAGGCCCTCGATGGGGACGAATATTAGGTTTCTTCACCGGATGTACGTCGGTCTGCTGCATCGCGCATTACGTGAAGCGATACTCACTGATATGTTACCAGGGATCAACTTCTACGGCTGGATTTTCGCCCTGGCGTCGCTCATGCAGATCTCGAGCAACGTCGCCGTGAGCATGTACGCAGTCTACCACCTCGACACCTACGTTAGCCAGCCGTACCACGTCTTCATCGGGTACCTCCTGATCCTCTGGGGCTCCGCGTTCTTCATCGTCTTCGCCAACAAGTACGCGCCGCACACCCAGCACGTAGGCACCTTCTTCGTCATCGTCGGCGGCATCGTGACCATCATCATCCTGGCGGCGATGCCGAAACGCCACGCGACCAACCACTTTGTGTGGTCCTCTTTCAACGAGAATAATGCCACCGGTTGGTCGGGCGGGGTCGCGTTTCTCCTGGGCGTCCTCAACGGCGCCTTTACGATCGGGACTCCTGACTCGGTTACGCATATGGCGGAGGAGATGGGCCATCCCAGGAAGGACCTGCCCAAAGCGATCATGTTGCAGATCACTCTGGGGTTCGTCTGTAAGTCTTTGGCTCGTCTTATTGAGAAACAAACGTTGGTTGACTTGTGTGGCAGATGCCTTTTGTTTCGCCGTCGCCTTATCGTACGCCATCACAGACATCACCGCCCTCCAGGGCGGCTTCAACACCTTCCCGTTGACCAACATCTACGTTCAAGCAACGGCCGGGGATAACGGCGTGCGCAACCCGGGCGCAGCTTTCGGGCTTCTGTTCATCATGCTCATCTGCACCTTGACCTGCTGTGTGGGTCTGACGTTGACTGTAAGCAAAAGTGCCGGTTTACCTTTGATTAGGGGTTGACTAGGGGAAACAACTCCCGTCTGAGTCGCGTCAACGACTAACCAACTCGCAAAGGTTTCGAGGACCTACTGGGCACTGGCCAGAGACAACGCCGTGCCGCTGTCAGCTTTGTTTGGCCGAGTAAACGAACGGCTCAGCTGTCCCGTCTGGTCAACCCTGTTCGTCTGTAAGTCGAGTCGAGGTCTTGCACAGTCCTCATTTGATTAACGTTCGATCTAGGCGTGCTTGCTACCGGGATAGGTGCCATTCCGCTTGGCAGTTCGACGGCTTTTCTCGCCATCGCTGGATCGTTTGTCGTTTTGACGACCATATCCTACGCCATCCCCTTCGCGGCAAACATGCTGTCGGGCCGCAAGTATTTCCCCAAGGGGCCGTTCCACCTAGGACGAGCGGGGTACGCGGTCAACGGCCTGGCTGTCCTGTTCATTGTGTTGTTTGATGTTCTCTTCTGCTTTCGTAAGTCTTCGTCTGTGATGTTTCCCTGTGCTATACGGGATAATCAGGCTGACCTACTGCCAACAGCCTTTGTGCTTCCAGTGAGCGAAGCATCTATGAATTGGAGCAGTGTAATCTTGGTAGGGACGGTGGCGATTACCGGGCTGTGGTGGGCGGCGCACGCCGTCAAACATTACCCCGGCCCGAAGGTGATGGCCTTATACATCGAGACCGACGGAGTGGCGCCCGTGGCCACCGAAAAGTCTTCGGCATCGGCGATGGCTACGGAGCTAAAGCAGAAAGAAGCAGAAAACCTCCGGAGTTAAGAAATAACTGTACGGCCTACAGCAGCCTTTGGATTGACTTGACGAGAAATGAACAAAAAGACGAAAGAGAATATACTCGCCCTTGCACATGAACTTTGTGCCACCCCAGAGACTGCTGACAGGAATTGTGGTCCGACATCTCAGCTGCATCCACGTCCACGTCCGGATCACGCTGCCGGAGTGGCGGGGTCGCGGATGGGCGGTGTTCGGGACAACCCGCCATTTGCATCGCGTACATCCCGCAAGCTGCGGATGACTACCTGAAATCAAATCCAGAAACCTGACGGCCCGCGTTGTCGACTCAGCTCGTTTTCGCTTTTGTGCGTGTACATCTGCAAAAGCTTGCTAGCCTGGTGGCCGGTTTGCCGTTGACGCGGGGTCGAGGGCGCGATGTTCGAAAGCGGAATTCGGGGGACCATGGTCCGCCGTTGCAGCCCCATACGTCGAGGCGGACATTATGTCCAAGAAGGGCCGCTGGGTCTTTGATGTGACTTGTAATTTGACTCACCACTTATCTCATCAGTAGTTCAATAATTACAAGAAAATGGGTAGTTGGTGGAAAGCTGGTTGATACCGTGTTTTGCTGGTTCAAAACAATGGACGGGTGAATGTTGGGCAGATCGGTGGAAGCGACAAAGAGAATCTTGGTTCTGCCGCCCCAGATTATTTCCAGTTGACGAGCAGTCTCCCGCCCTGGACATGCAATGTAACGCAGAACCGGCGCAGGCATGTCATATCGGGCCACCCATCCCAAGACCTGAAGTGGGTGTGAACCAGCTGCTTTTTCGCATCCGCCCCGGTGTTTTCGGATGCGTTCCCCTCGATTGCGGAGTGCCTAACAGCATCGTTCGAGATCAGGGTCCAGCTGTCCGCCGTGGCTTGACACAGGACGAGTCCTCAGCACGCCATTGATGGAATTTCGCAGTCACATGGCAAGAAGCTTTCGAGGGGCAAGGAGGACGACGATCCGTCGAGGCTGATGTTGCCGATCAGGACAATGTGGGCGATGCACGTCGAGACTACAAAATGACGGCATCCCACCGGCGCCTTCTCATTGCTTTTGAAGGGTAGTTCGCAGGAACAACACCGACACAGTCTTTCAACATGAAGTCAGTCGCTGCCGGAGTGCTCTCTCTTGCGGCTGCCGTCTCGGCGCAGCAAGCTCTGTACGGTCAATGCGGTGGACAGGGCTGGACGGGACCCACGACCTGCGTGGCCGGCGCCGTATGCCAGTATTCCAACGCCTGGTACTCGCAGTGCGTTCCCGGTAAGTCGTCGCAACATCGTTCTTGGTGAAGAACAAGAGCTGAACGTCTACAGGCACCGCCGCGCCGACGACCACCTCCCGGACCAGCACCCTCGCCACCTCCACCGTCCGCACCTCGAGCTCCTCCTCGGTCCGGACCTCCTCGACCGCCGCGCCGCCCGCGACCGGCACCGGCTTCGCCAAGGCCGTCGGCACCAAGTTCAACATCGACGGCGTGACCAAGTACTACGCCGGCACGAACTCGTACTGGATCTCCATGCTGAGCTCCTCGCAAAACGCCGACGTCGACCTCGTCATGGGCCACCTCAAGTCCTCGGGCCTCAAGATCCTGCGCATCTGGGGCTTCAACGACGTCAACTCCATCCCGTCCAACGACGTGTACTTCCAGTACCTCAGCGCGTCCGGGTCGACCATCAACACGGGCGCGAACGGGCTGCAGCGCCTGGACGCCGTCGTCGCGTCGGCGGAGAAGAACGGCATCAAGCTCATCATCAACTTCGTCAACAACTGGAACGACTACGGCGGCATCAACGCCTACGTCAACGCCTTCGGCGGCGACCACAACGGCTGGTACACCAACACGGCCGCGCAGACGCAGTACAAGAAGTACATCGAGGCCGTGGTGAGCCGGTTCAAGTCGAGCACCGCCATCCTCGCGTGGGAGCTCGCCAACGAGCCCCGCTGCCAGGGCTGCAGCACCAGCGTCATCTACAACTGGGCCAAGACGACGTCGCAGTACGTCAAGAGCCTCGACCCCAACCACATGGTGACGCTCGGCGACGAGGGCATGGGGCTGCCCGGGGATACCTCGTACCCGTACCAGTACTCTGAGGGAACCGACTGGGTTGCCCTCTTGAACATCACCACGCTCGACTTTGCGACCTTCCACTTCTACCCCAACTCATGTAAGTTCTGAGGGAAGATATCTCACTCGAAGGGTGACGACGGTAGCTGACATGAAGATAGGGGGACTCGGGTACGATGCGGGCAGCAAGTGGGTGACGGACCACGCTGTTCAGTGCGTTGCGGCAAACAAGCCATGCTTCTTTGAGGAGTGTAAGTGAACGATACGCAACGACAACCGTAGCCTCACTCGAGGCGGCGATTGAAGAAACGCTAGCTGACACGGAGACTTAGACGGCACCCCCGAGCGGCACTGCGAGCTGGAGAGGCCGTGGCAGATCACGTCGGCCACGACGGCCGGCATGGCTGGCGATGCTTTCTGGCAACTCGGCGACACCATCAGCACTGGACAGACTCACAACGACGGCAACACTATCTACTACGGCACCGACGAGTGGACTTGCTTGGTCACGAACCACGTCGCAGAGATTAGCTGAGTGTGATGATGTGTTGATAAATGATGAGTGAGAGGCCCGAGAAGTGGTGAAACCAATGCGGCCGGTACCATCTCGCAAAAACACCGTAAATAAGCTTCTTCTTCGTTGTACATATTGTGTGTTAATGGAACTTTGTGTGTGTTGATTGAAAAGCTGGAGAAAAGATCAGCTACCCCAGACCTGGAAAAGTGACCACTGTAGTTGCAGCCAATCAGAACTCAAAGGAATCGTCTGACGTGCCTCGGTCCCCCAGGAATCATAGAAGCGTCATCGGCGGCGGTTCCTGTAAAGCTGCTTATCGATAAGCTGTCGCCCGCGAAAGAATCTCAAGCTTCCCCGGTCGCTCACAGTGTTCCATTTGCTCTCCATTTCCACTTCGCCAAAGCTGGTTCTCACCGACGACCAATTGACACAGCACGACGCAATGGGCGCATCATCGTCAAAAGCAGCACAAGGCGCGGCGCGCAAGTTCCCGACCCGCGCGCCCGGCGCCGTGCCGCCCACATCAGCGAGCAAGGCAGCTCCGGCCCCCCCTACTCAATCGCAGCCCGCCACACATGCAAAGGCACAGGCTGCGACGTCCAAGACAGATGGTGAGCTGTTCTTCCTGACCGAATGGCCCGAAAAGCGTCGCTGACATGCTGTTCTTCCAGATGTCCTTGCGGACTCGATCAACCCCGAAGTCAGCGAAGAGTTCTCCTCCCGCCTGCGCCAGATGGGCGTTGTGCAGCCCAACCCGACATATTCTGCCACTTCGACGGCGTCGCTGCCAGCTCACGCGGCTGCCATCTCAAATCCGGGGCCCCTGTTCCCTCCAACGTCACGAAACGCGACACTGGCTACTCTCGAGGCGAGGCGCGCCTTGCAACAGCGAGCTGAAGAGGAGTTTGAGAGTATGGGCAGGAGCGGGAACGACGGCAGAACGTTGCTGGACCTCAACACCATCGTGCAGATGCACCTGATGCGTGAGAAGGGACACTCGTCAGCTCAGATTGAGGAAAGACTCAATCTGAACAAGGGTATCGTGGAGAAACTGGGTCGTCCGGGTATCACGAGTCCCGCTTGAGAAGGACCAAATAAAGCTGATATAAAATGTGATTGTATTATATGTGTAAAAAAAAACAAGATGATACGCTAGACTCCTGATATCGATGTATTACGACCAATCAACCCAATAAAAAGACACTTTTCTCCCTTCTAAACCATGCAATGGTCTACCAGGCGCAGTGGCCTCCGTCAATGCGCAGGTCGCTGCCCGTCATGAAGGTGCTGGCATCGCTGAGCAGGAAGACGGCGGCGCCGCGGTACTCGCCCGGGCTGCTGAGTCTGCCCAGCATGTTGTGCTTGGGCCACTCCTCCTTGCGCTCCGGGTAGGTCTCGAAGAGCGCCTCGACCATTGCGGTCACGATGTAGCCGGGCGAGATGGTGTTGACGCGGATGTTGTGCACGCCCCATTCAGCCGCGAGGTTGCGTCCGAGTTGCAGAACTGCAGCCTTGGAGGCGTTGTATGCACTGCAAGCCGCGTGTTACGTCAGTCTTGTGTCACCACGAAGGAACCTCTCCTCATAGAAGGATTTGCGAATCCTCATTGCTGTTGAGGGGAAGAGAGGGGTAGATGAGATGTGAGAACTTACGGGCAGATCAATCCCCTGTTGGCGACTGTGCCGCTCATGCTGGCGATCAGAACGATGCTGCCGGGGGTGTTGAGTCTGATCATCTGACGAGCGACGGCCTGCGCGGTCATGAAGCAGCCGGTGACGTTGACGCCCATCATCCTGTCGACGTCCTCGGCCTTGTACTCGAGGGCGGGAGTCTCCTGCTGAATACCAGCGGCGGCGATGAGGCCATCGAGACGGCCGTGCTTGTCGGCGATGCCGGCGACAATCTCGTTGAGGGAGGCGACGTCGCGGACGTCGACCTGGTGGTAGGTGAGGGTGGTGGCGAGCTCCGTCTCGGCTCTGAGGGCGACCTTCTCAAAGTCGGGGTCGGGCTTGGGGAGACGGTCGATGGCGTGGACTGTGAAAGCGCGTGTTTTAGTGTCGTGTGCCTAAGTGTGTAAGTTGTTTTTGTATGATGTTCTTACCAGTTGCGCCGGCCTCGAGGAGAGCCTCGGCTTGTGTGAGACCAAGACCTCTGGCACCACCGGAGACGACAATGACCTTGCCGTGGAGGCTGAACTCGGGGAGGACGCGGGTCATGGTGGGCGATGTGAGGGGGACGGCGGCCTTGGGAGTGGTGTTGAAGCTCCTGACCGGGTTCACGACGGGGTTCACGACGGTTTGGTTGAGGAGGGGCTCAGCGGCCAGAGGAGCGACGGGGAGAGATTGGGTTGCGAGCCTGGAATGCGCCTTGTTGAGCTGGGCGCCGAGAACGAACGGCCTCAGACGGGTTACGTACCGAGACATCTTGTCGAATTGACAGTTAAGATATGTGCAAAGTCCAAGAAGGATGAAGTTTGGCCTGGAAGTCAATGGCAAGTGGTGATCCGTTGGTGGTGGAAGCCGGTGGTTGTCTCTGGGAGGGCAGCCGGAGGAGATGGAGGAGCGATGTCGCACGGTCGAGGTATGTGGGTGTAAGTGTGTGTGTGAATGAGCTTGAGATGAAAGCGGCGGCGGCGTCTAAGACGGGAGGGCGGAAACTTTATCGACGAGGAGGAGGAGCGTTTGGTTGCTTGTGTGTGTTGTAAGAGTGATGAGTTGATGAGTGTGTAGAGTGACGAGCTGTTCCTCAAGACTTGAGAGCGGTTCGTCTTCTCTCGTCTTTATACCTTTTGGAACGACTAATATCGTCAACTTTGGCATGCCGGGCTGGGTTTCCCGTTCCCCCGCACAGGCAATGCCCAAGGTAGTCCAGGTCTTGCCCCCTCACCCTTCACCCTTCCTTCACCCACGCCACGCCACGCCCATCCAGGATAGGATCCTTTCCTCCCGTCATGCCAATCCAATTCTCAGATCAGCATCCCCGAACCGAAGCTCAATGGCACGGCACCGAACCGCACGCGCGACAGTTGCACCAACAGAACAGCTGCTAGCGCCGAAGCAGGCATTGACATCGACAAGGTCTGGTCTCTTTGGGTTGATTGGTGCGCGCCAGGGGGGTTGTGTTGTTGTTGTTGTTGTTGTTGTTGGTCACTAAGGTAAGGTAGACAGACAGACACATGTCCCTGGCTGGTCCGGTCCGGATGCGGACTGGGCGACTGCGACAAGCCTCGTGTCGTCTGGCCGGACGTCCCGCCCTAACTTTCGCCTCAACCGTGTTTTCTTTTCTCTTGCCCTATTCTTTTCTTAGCATCGTCGGATGTCAAGTGAGCAGCAAAAAAGTGGAAGTGGCCCACCGTCGCGGCCGCGGGCTCGGTGCCGCCCCGTTGTTCTAGGTCCATGTGTACTGCATAGGATGTGTGTGTGTATGTGCGTGTCTATGTGTCCGTCCCAACTGCGCGTCGCGGCCGCATGAGCTCTTGCAGGTCTCTCCCAGGTAGGGGGGAAGGCTAGAACATCCAAACCAGAGGGTCCGCCATTTTCCGAGACAGGTCATGCGGTGGTTGTCAGATATCAGATTCAAGATCCCCGCCCATGTTCCTGTAAGCTCTTTAGCTACGGTACTAGGCCAGCGCCCCGGGGGGAAGGGGAGACGAGGGGAGGGGAGGGGAGGAAAGGAGGGGGAAGGAAGCGATGGCGAGACGGACGACGAGGGACGAGCTACCAAAAGAAGCTCAGAAACAGCAATTGGAGGCGCCCACCACCCACGAGCTTGGGCTCCAAGCAATCAATCAAGCAAGCAAGCAAGCACAAGCAGGCATCCTGGAAGCGGACACAGGACCCTGGGCCCCGCGGCGGAAACACACCGGCGGGATCCGTTGGTTCACGGTTCACACGAAACGGAGACATGATTCGTCGGAACGTCGGGAGACAAGGAACGTTCCGTACTGTCTAAGTAAAGCTCTCAAGGCTTGCCTCAACTGTCAAGGATGCGAATGGAACATTCTTCTGGGCTGTGAAAGTGAATGATGGATACACGGTAAGGTACTGCTGGGTCTGCTGGGTCCCGGCTGGAATCCCGGGTCAAACACTATTGGGATACTACATCGAGAGTAGCAGCACTGGGCTGCAGATATGGGTCCATCGTGAACCCTTTTTCTGTCTTCGTGACCACTGCACAGGGAAGTTGGACCCTGCCGTCTGCCGCGAAATAGAAGTCCAGACTGTCACGTCGAGCAATGCAACTCCACGCCCCCCAGTCCAGGCCATCCGGGAGTGGATCCAGTCTGGGGGAATGCGGAGTGCAGTCAGGGACCCCCCGCCGGATTGCCCAAAAGGGGAATCCGAGGGCGAATCCCTTTCAGGGTGCAAAGGGGCCCCCAATGTTTCTGCCCTTTCCTTTCCTTTCCTTTGCCTACCTTAGGTTTGTGCCACCATCGTGATTGTAAGTCCGTTCGGCCAGACGACCCAGAGACGAGCTCATCAAACATCCCCGACTCCTGCGCCACCAACAAACTCGGTCAGACCAGTCAAATTTTGATGCCATCGTGACGCATGACTCCGTTCGAACACGCAATGCAACAACCAAACACGAGCCGATGCAGAGCCAGAGCCTGACCCTCTCTCGTCTCTCCTCCCGACCCTCCCTTCGCTTCTGTTGGGCTCTCACCAATGTCAAAGCTTCCTTTCCATCTCCTTCTCCTGCCTCTGACACTCTGTCAGTGTCCCGGCTCTATCGCAAGCTCCATCTCCGGCTGCGGCTTCTGCTTCCGCCCGCCGCTCTCCATTCCCACTCCTCCTCTCACTCCTCCTTCTCTCACTCCCATTGCCACCGTCGCAGTCATTTCCTTTCCCATTCCCATTCCCAGCCCGAGCGACCACTTGTCCTCGAGCCGCTGCACACCTGCATCGCCCTCCTTGGCGATCCACTGCTGGACCGCCCAGAACGATTTCAGATACGATATCCCGAGCACAAAGTCCTCAAACCCGATCGACAGCCCGGTCACGGCCATTTTCCTCCGGACGAACCTGCCCTTGGCGTCCGCTCCCGCGTTGGGTGCCGCCACCAACATGATCCACAAGAAGACCCCCGGAATCTTCTTCCAGGTCACCAGACTCACCCGTCGCATTGCCATGTACGCGTCTTCCAGCACCTCCTGATCGTCAAACTTTGAAATTTGGCGGAGAGACCTCACCGCCCAACTGTAGATCAGCCCCGCGAGCCTGACTGTCTCAAGCACCCAGTCCGCCTCTGAGCTGGCTTCTGTGGGCCGCGAACGTGACGCTCCCAAATTTCCCAGCTTATCGTACAGCCACGATGCCGTGCTTCGGATCTTCGGGCTTCCTCCTGTCGCCAACCCTGCCGCCGCCGAGGTCACCGACATCGTGAGAAAACGCACGTCGTCGAGCACTCGCGCTGCTTCCACGCACAACCCAAGCGTCTCCGCAACACTCTCGAAGCTTGTCGGTGAAGCCAGCAGTGGGCTGTCGTACCCGTCCGGCCACGTCGTTGGAACTGGTATTTCTTCGTCCCGAACCGGGTCGTATTCCTGCCAGTAGAGGTCGGTCTCGAAGCAGCATGCAATCTCATAGTCGGTCCTGGTCATCGATCGTGAGTATTATTGCGGCGGCACTCTGAAGGTGCTCATTGCGGTCTTACAAAATCATGATCGACTCGCCCACAATGTCTTTCAGCCCTCTCATCCCATTGCGCAGCTTGATCATGCGTTTGATGCCTCTCATGTGAGCAAACATGCTCTCGTCAGCGCCCCAGAACCACTGCAACAATTAGTCGTGTCCTTGATGGAGCTTTTTCTTCTGTATCCCACACCAAGAAGCAAGAGTGCGAGTCTCTTGCAAACTTACCTCCATGACCACCAGATTCACAACGCTTCGTACCATCTCCACGGCGATTGCGTCAAACGGGCGCTCCATGTACTCAGCGATGATTGACAAAACGTGAGCTTTCAGGGCCAGTGATTCTGGATTCTTGGTGATCTCCAGCCCATGCTCCAACGATTGAGTTGTCGACGACATGAGAATACCAATGTTTGGAAACAGCGGTGACTGAAGCATCCACGGAAGAACCTCTGCCAGAAACACGGGAGGCTGGCTTTGCCCGTCGATTGACACCATGTTGGGAGCGACGACTTGGATGTCTACACAGTCCCATTAGCCAGGATGCGAGTCATTAGTGCAGCTCATCAACTAACAGAAGTGAAGAAGCTCCGTGGTTCTGGGACCTTGAGGAAGCGGCATCCCATTGAGCGTTGTCACCTCGGTGAGAATGCCTCCGATGGATGTGGGACTGTTGTAGAAAAAGGCCATCGGGTCGCCGTTTCCGTCGAGGAAGAGGTTGGCCCGGGCTCGCGCCCTCGCCATGATGGCTTCATTCTCCTGTCGCTTTTCTTCGGACGATCTCCTAGAGTCCGTCCAGGAAGAACCCCCACGAGCACCAGGCTTCTTGCCGACTTCCTTCGCTTGCGTCTGCAGAGCCACGGGTCCTGGAGCTTTCAAGCGCGCAGACGTGTGATTCGCAAACGAGTCCTCGGGTCGTTTGCCGGACCCCACAGAGAAGGACGACAGCTCAAAGGTGAGGACCTGGTCCTCATAGGCGGGCTTCGGGATCGACTCGACCTGCGTGATGGTACACTCCACCGGAGGGAAGCGCCTCGAGCAGTTCACGCAGGGGGCATCTGGCCGTCGGATTATGCACTGCAACCCCTTGTTCTTAACACCGATTCAGACGGTAAGGCAGATGGGTGGATCGCACAGTCCGGGCCGAGCTGGATTGACTTTGAAAGCACGGCGATCTCTCACCTTTTGCTTGCGTTTTTGACACTCGGTGCACGACTTTTGCACTCTCATCCGCCGCTTCGGCGGGGGTTTCGATGCTTCGGCCATTGTGACTGAGGAAACTTGACATGATAAGAGGTGAAACGTCACATTTTGGTCGCACTGAGCAGCTGAAATCTAAGACGGCCGAAAGAAGATGAAAGGAGTCGTCGGGCCACTAACATGCTGTTGATTCAGCCACGGCTGAGCGAACGTGAAGGGAGCGTCTGGATTAGAAGATATTGAGGCGCAAGGGAGGTGGTATTGCACTTAGGCGGATAGCTGCATGATGCTGTTGCATGGGTGAGTGGATTGATGCATACCCAGTATCTACACTGCCAAGCTGCGTCTTTGCTGCGGCCATCGCCAAAGGCGGCTGTCCTGAAATTCCCCTCACCCTGTTGTGTCTCCAACTTCCAAACGAGCGACAGAAACCATCGGCGCTTGACTCGGGATGCGAATTAGATTCAGACTTCCTCCACTTTTCTTGATTATATGTAGCTTCAGATCTCCCAGTCATTGATTTGAAATCGTTCTGTCTCTCTCAAGTTTCTACGTCCATCGCATCGGCGGACCGACAACAGCCGATGAATGCGTCGCACCGCAATCGCCAACAACAGCCTTACCGCAGTATCGACAAAAATAACCAACCAAGACAATAAATCGAATCCGACAGATGTCATTGGTTGAATTGAATGATTCGACATGGTTATTCTGATTGAATCGGCCAGGGTCGATGAATTCACAAGCCGTCGTCCTCCGCACCGTTTCCGATCGCCAACCGCAAGCAGTCTCCTCTCGTCCAAGTCGATTTGCTGCCTCGGTCAATGTTCGGCTCAGGGTGAGCCAGGGGCTTCACTCAATGGCCATCCCAAAGGAAGGAAACCAAGAAGCCTCTGGTGTTATCTTGGGGTGGGGGCAAGCGTCTTGTCGCGGCTCGTCAATGCCATTCACAACTGTTGGCGCTAGACTTGGAGTAGGTCGCCACTGGATCGCAAACGAATGAAAGAGGAGCACCATGAAGAGCACCAAGATCGCCGCGGCCAACCGCGGAAGGAAACCCGAGCCCAACAACACGCGACACTTTGCCATCACATGTCGTCGACCCCTCAATCGCCGATTAATCGCCAGCTGATCAACGAACACGAATGACGACAGAAGGATTATGGCGACGATTTCATGAAGTGCGACTCGGACATGGATCAGTCGACGCCGCACGGAAGCTCAAGGGAGGCAAGCAGACGTCTCGGTATTTGTTTGCCAGAACTGCGATGTAAGCAAGAAGGCGCGCAAACTATCGGGAAGAATCCTGCAGCGCGCTGTAGCATGTAATCGAGGTTGCCGTCGAGCGACCGGAAGGATTACGGCCCAGGCTTGCTGAAGGCTTGGTATGAAGTCATACCGTGCCAGGCGATTGAAAGATTTTGCAAACTTTTCATCGAGAAGGCGAGGCTTCCGGCGGCTCGAAAAGTCGAAGCAGGGGACAATGTCCGGCTCCTGGTGGTTTAATCCCGCGGGTGTGACGAGTGCCGCGCCGCGCGCCGAGACCGTGTCCAGGGGGTCTACCGATTTTCTACCTCTCGTACGGCCGCTTACTGCGTCCTCAAAGTCGGAGGCCCCGCCGCCGAGCACGAGGTCCGCTTGGCGGTGCCGCTGATCATCACCCGACTGCCATCAACGTCGCCTTGGCGGCCGTCTTGGAGGCTGACCGGCCGTGAGACACTATTGACGTCTGGTTTTCGACGCGGCTGGCCAGCATCTGGTCTGGCTACCTTAGTGTGGTCAACGTTCGCCGTGGTCACTCATATCGTGCATGTAGTAGAAAGCTTCACTGTTGGAGCAGCTCAAGACCCGAGTGTGTTTGTTGACAGTTTGCAAGTGAACTTCCATGGCAACAGGGCTGCACAATATCGAGAGTTTGGAACACCAAATGTTGGACGACGTCATCTCGGCTTTAAAAGTGCAGGAAATGCGGCAACGCGCGTAGAATATGCCGGGTGCAACTTCACTTACCGTCTCTCTGAATGGGCGAAAGACCCACCACATTTCCCTTCCTGGTGGTCAACCAGCACGAGATGTTACACGGTGTTACCGCCGTCGAGGTCGTCCATGTGCAGGAGGCAACGCCTTGCTCCACTAAACACTCCTTGGCTTGAACAGAACTCCCGCACATATTCGACCAAGCGATGGTCAGATGGACCAGTATGCAGCCTCGACTTGACCGCCGACTCCCCAGACTCCAGTCTTGGACGTTCCACTCCTCCATCCTCGTTGAACGCAGAGATTGGTGCCCGGCCGTATATGCCATCATGAACCAAGAAAGACCCCTCAATCTTGGAGCACAGGGGGCCCACATGCAACGTCTTGTCGATACCATGAGGAGGGTAATGCCCATGGGGTTGGATGTCTATAAACACCTTTCATCCCTCCTCTTCTCCATACTCCCCTCTTTTCTGCTCCTACATGATCATTGTTGCTTCCTAAGACTTGACCCACCAAACAGACTTGCATCTCTGCAATATTGCTTGGTACACAGTCCTCTGATCTGTCGTAATGCCTCCCTTCAAGGTAGACACGGAGTCCCCTCCGGCGGATGACCTCCACACCGGCACTCGCACGTCGGGGAGTGATGGCCCTCCAGACAAAGCCGCGCGAAGCTCCACCGCCGCCCTGCTCCGGAACCCCTTGGTGGGATTGAGTCACGACGAGCTCATCAAAGATGTCGACACGTTCACCGATAAGTACGGCTTAACCGAATACAAGGAAGAATTCCGAAAGGGCGCCCTAGTTGCCCAGGCCAGCAACCGCCCCGATGGCTTCGAGACTATCACGGCTCTGAACGAGGAAGAAAAGGCAATGCTCCGGAGAGAGGTCAACCACCGATGGGATCAGCCGTTCATGCTGTATTTCCTCTGCTCCCTGTGCGCCGGATCGGCCATTGTGCAGGGCATGGACCAGACGGCAGTCAACGGAGCCCAGGAGTTTTACTACACGACATTCAACATTACAGACCCATTGATGCAGGGCCTGATCAACGGCGGTATGCTTTCACCCGAATCATGCAGAGTAGTACATGTTCTGACAAATCCACGTAGCCCCATACCTTTGCAGTGCTCTCTTCGGATGTTGGACGAGTCCTTATCTCAATAAATGGACTGGCCGGCGCGGAACTATTTTCATCTCATGCTTCTTTTCCGTCGTAACGGGATTCTGGATGGCTGCCGCCGACACGTGAGGTCCCTCTCCAAATCGTAAATATTGGCTGTAACTGACACAAGTGGCAGATGGTACAATCTCTTCATCGCTCGCCTCGGCCTCGGTCTCGCAGTTGGCGCAAAAAGCAGCACGACACCTGTGTACAGCGCTGAAAGTACACCGAAAACCATTCGTGGGGCATTGACCATGATGTGGCAAATGTGGACAGGTACAGATATCACCGCGATCTCGAAAAGTATGTTTGACTAACACGTCGAAGCTTTCGGAATTGCCCTTGGATTGATCGTCTCAGTCGCGTTCCGCCACACCGACTTCCTCGGAGAAGACACGCAGTGGCGCTGGATGCTTGGAAGTACATCTCTTCCCCCACTGCTTGTAATGTGCCAGGTAATTAACCTCCATCTGTGTACATCTTCCCTTTCTGACTCTCTATCAACAGGTCTATTTTTGCCCCGAGAGCCCGCGCTGGTACATGGAGAAGGGCAAGTACGACAAGGCCTTCAGGTCTGTACGCCGGTTGCGCAAGCACGTCATCCAGGCCACCCGAGACATGTACTATGCACACAAGCTCCTCGAAGTCGAGACCCAGGCCCGTAGTGGCCGTAACTGGAAGGAGTTCTTCACTGTCCGGAGGAACAGACGCGCTGCGACGTTTTCCTACTTTGTCATGTTCATGCAGCAGGTATGTGATGGATCGGCACTCCCAAAGTCTTCATGCTAAGGAATTATTTGACAGTTCTGTGGAATCAATGTTGTGTTAGTACTTTCCTACCCTTTTTGGTATTTTCGTATCCTCTTTTCAGAATATGGAGCCGGGGCTCAGAAGCCGATGGGGCCGATTATGTGACCCACCCGGCACCGGTGATGGGGCCGGTGGTGGAGCTTTGGTCCGAGGAACTCCCCCCTCCCCCGGGGAATATTCGCCGGGAACAGCAGTCTATTTGCCTGCGCACATGATTTAATTGAAAGAAGTCACAGATCAGAAGGCTAACATATCCACAGAATGTACTACAGCACGGCCATCTTCCAGGATGGAGGCTTCACCAGGTCTGAGGCGTTGCTCACCAGCATGGGCATGGGCCTCATCAACTGGCTCTTCGCCCTCCCCGCCTTCTACACCATCGACACATTCGGAAGAAGAAACGTAAGTTCATTTCTAGGTCTGGCAGACAAATTACTAACCTTCACGCAGCTCCTGTTGGTCACCTTCCCCTTAATGTCCCTCTCCCTCATCTTCACCGGCTTCAGCTTCTACATTCCCGAAGGAACCGCAAAGCTCGCCTGCATCGCGACCGGAATCTACATCTTCGCCGCCGTGTACTCCCCCGGAGCCGGGCCGGTCCCGTTCACGTACTGCGCCGAGGCCTTCCCGCTGCACATCCGCGACATCGGCATGAGCAGCGCCACGGCCGTGACCTGGGGCTTCAACTTCATCATCAGCTTCTCCTGGCCGTCCATGTCCAAGGCCTTCACCCCGACGGGCGCGTTCCTGTGGTACGCCTGCTGGAACCTCTTTGGCTTTGTCGTCGCGTACTTCTTCCTGCCCGAGACGAAGAACCTGACGCTGGAGGAGCTCGACAGCGTCTTCTCGGTGCGCAACAGGGACCATGCAAAGTACTACACTTCCAAGATGCCTTGGTATGTGAACAAGTACTTGTTACGACGGGATGTGTCTCCTTTCCCCGCGCTTTACGAGGTTGATGATCATCACGAGCACCATGACGTGCAACCGAAGGCCACTGTTCAGCACAGCGAGAGTGGCTTGATCTCAGGGACGAAGGGCGAGAAGTGAAAGGCTCTCAGTTGATATTGTATACATAATTGTCTATCACATTGTGTAATCTTCTAGCTTTTCAAAATAAGGATGGATGGAAAACTTATGTTCGAATACCACGATAGAATTAACCACCAGGTTAATTGGTTGTTCTGTCGAAAACGTTTGCTTTCTTTTCACTGGGGAAATCTCATGGCAGATAATTGAATAATGGTCAAGGGATAATCGTGCCTTAAAAACACTTCCTACTGCTGGTCGTCTTCTACGCCTAAGGCATCTTGTCTTCCACCAATCGATCTAGCAATATCTGATTCTCTCGTCCACGTAGTGAGTTTGATCAAATATCCAGAGAAGCTTTCATCCTGCACCAGAGGCCAATTCGCTAGTGAACCTGATATTATTGCCCACATCTTTTGGGCTGGAACAGGGTCTATGATTAGAGGCATATTATGTGAGTCACATTTGGATTCCATAGATCGAGATTACAAGTGCGCTAATGACAGCGGAAATGGCCAAACCATGGAATATGGCACAAACGGGGTGATGGTGTGGCCCCTGGGTCTCAAGGCGAGGTAGATGAAATGACGTTGGTGACACCGCCCGAACAGCAATCATCATACGACAAAGTCCCGAGTCCCTGGGTCCGGAGTCAGCCATCAAAAACCACACGGCCCAGATCAGATCCCTCTGCACCCATCCTCCTCCACCCCCAGCCAGAGACAAGGAACCACCCTGCTCACCCCGCGAAACACTGAGGCCTGTCAAAGAAGAACCACTGCACGATCCACCGCACTCCGCGCGTGGGCAGCAAGATCCAGCACACTGCCTGACGCACACATGTATGCGTGACACCTGTCAAGAGCCAGCCGAAACCAAAGTCGGCTGGCCCCAGGTCCACGGAATTGGCCTCCCCTTCCGCCGGCGCCAACCGGCCGACATTAGTGCCTGCGTCGAAGCTACCGCACCCCACCTGCCCCCATCAACCCCACGTTTCGGGGGAACGGATGTTAGATGCCAAGAGTTAAGCATAACTCACAGGCACGGCGCCGTCGAGGACACTAGCAAACGGGGCCAAGCTCTGTTTTGCAAGGCGTCATCGGGTAGCACCATAAGTAGAAGCTGTGGCTCAGCCACTGGCGCGGGTTGTATTAACTTCATATGACTAGCATGCCTCGATGGCTAGAAAGAGATGGAGAAGGCCAAGTGGGCCAAGACAGTCCCATCCTCATCGCACTAGGACATCTATCTGTCTGATGAGGAGGCTTCTTGATGGTTCTGCGACAGCAAGAGACAGCGGTGTTGACAGAGGCTGCTGCTGGAAAGGAAGAACTCGTCCTCGGGGTGTATTCACGAGGGATTTCATGGCATGTTAGTGAACAACCCTCCGCTCGCTATACAGTTTAACGGAGACTTGTTTAATGGCATGAGTGAATGTAGAACGCCTGGTGGATGGAGACGAAGATTGACTTCAAAACAGGTCGAGACAATTAAGAACTCATGTTCATTAAGAACTCATTCGGCATGGATATTCCTCTGACTCCTGTGATGCAATTCTATAGCCACTTAGGGTACCCGATTGTCTTTCATTTTCACTCATGACCCTTCCTTCCCTCGCACGTGGGCTGCCGTCGCATCGTTCACAATTCCATTGAAGAGTAGATGAGAATCCAACCAACTTGCAAAGCAAATACTCGCTAAATCGAAACAACAAACACGGTCTTCTCAAACGGTGTAACGGAAGAAGGTGGCGTTGTCACCCTTGGTCCGCTCGGCAGCCTTCTCCTCAGCGGTGTACTGACTCGGGTCCTTGTACTCGCGGTCTCGGCGGGCGTTCTCGCGGCGCAGGTAGATAGTCATGAACGTGGAGAGAATCATGGACATCGTCATGGTCGAGAGGAGGGTGCCGTGTCCCGGGTAGTAGTGAGGCTTGTCCTTGGCCTGGTACAGGAAACCGGCGATGGCACCGCCGAGGTTGCCGAAGCCAACGTGCATGGCGATACCGACACCTCGCTTGACAGAGCCGCCAATGTTGTTGCCGTTCCAGGCAACACCCTGGGGCACGTTAGGGTAAATGCCAGAGGCAGCAAAGAAGCAACCGGCGTATTTGACACCGTTGCTCTGAGAAGCGAGAAGCATGATGAAGCCGATGATGCTGACAGCGTTAGGATTTGGTGTGTGATATCAGAGGACTGAGGCGTAACTTACCCAATAGCGCAGAAGAAGATCATGTAGATACCTCTCTGTCGGTGACGATCAGCCAACCAGCCTCCGCTGATACAGCAGACGCACGCCACGACGTAAGGAGGGACGGTCTACAGATGGTAAGTATGAGTCAACTGAGTTGCTGAAGGGCTTGCTTTACCATGAGCTGAGCAGTGTTGTTGGTGTAACCCAGACCCTGAACAATAGTCGGGAGGAAGAGAGAGTAGGAGTACAAGGGCGTGTAAATCCCGATGGTGATGAGCTGGTGAGAACATAGGTTAGCGATGCGATCCAGACGGATTGAAGCTTCTGCGCCAACTGCTACCCACCATGTGAACCCAGATCTTCCAGTCCTTAAGCGCATCCCAGAAGTAAGCCATGTCAAACTCGTCGGCGAGAGCGGAACGGTCCTGTTCGAGGCGGCGGGTGACTTCCTCCTTCTCGGCGGCGGTGAGGAACTTCGCGGTAGCGGGGTAGTCGTTCATGATAAAGAATGCAGCAACGGCTGAGAAAGAGCAACCTCGTTAGTCTTGGAGCAACCAAGGGAAGAAAGAACCAGTGTGCTTACCAACAGCGAGAGTGATGATGCCCTCGAGAATGAAGATCCAGGCCCAGCCAGGCTTGCCGCCGACGCCTTTCATCTCGACGATGCCGCGAGCGAGAAGACCTCCGAAGGCGCCGGCCGCGGTAGCAGCGGAGAAGAAAATGGCCATACGGAAACCGCACTCGTGACGACGGTACCACATTGTGATGCTGGGGATCATTTCGTCAGATGAGTTTTGGGGGGTTCTGGAGTGTTTTCACACTTACTAGTAAGTAATGCCGGGGAACAGACCACCCTCAGCAAGACCGAGAGCCATGCGCGCAGCCAGGAGACCAGCGTAGTTGTGAACGAGACCCATTAGGGTGCAGCAGATGCCCCAGGCAATCATGATGGAGGGAATCCAGATGGAGGGGCGGAAACGCTTCATGGCCAAGTTGGAGGGGATCTCAGCGGCCACGTACCAGGGGAAGAAGACGGAGAGTGCAACATTGTAGTCGAGACCCTTCATGCCCAAGTCGGTCTCAATTCCGGCAAGACGAGCGTTTCCGATGTTGGTACGGTCCAGGAAGGACAGCAAATACAGCAGAGCGAGGAAGGGGATGAGAGCCCAGTCCATCTTGCGCAACAGCCTCTTGGTAGCGGCTTGGTCAAAGCCGCTCCTCTCGGGATCGCTGACATATTCGACCTCGATCGAGGGGTCGATGACGCCCTGGGTTTTGGTGTCCTTCTCAGAAGTTGATGACATTTTGAGGGTTATTCAGAGGCGCAACGTTTTGAAAAATGAGGTTGCGACGAGCGAGACGTCAGAATATCGGGGGAGCGCCGGAAGATTAGTGGCCGACACTTGACGGGGGAAGGATTCGAGTGCGTGTAAGTGCTTTGACGAAGCGCGAGACAGCTCACACGAATGTTGCTGGGTGTCTCGGAAAAGAGAGCCAGGTGAAGTTCGGAGGCCAATCAAGATGAGCGCCTCTTCAGGTGACGAGAATGCAGCTGAGTAGGGCCGCTGCAGTTATCCGGGGCTCCAGAGCGATGCAAGCTTCGGGCTTACAAATTTGGCACTCTGGCCAAATGAGACGAGACGTTGGTATTGTTGAGAAGGGCGGCTCGGCCTAGGGATGGCGGAGGGGAAAGGATGAAGCCCGAGACTTATCGTCTTCCTTCTGTCTCACTTGACCTTGATCGCGAGAGAGATGAACAATGAACAGGGCGATCAGTTACAAGAGCAGATGCGAAAGCAGGTGCAGATGCAAGAGCGGCGCAGATCGAGCATGAGAAAAGAAGAAGAGAGGCAGGAGAGATCCGTGAGAGCAAGATAGGACCCCGGACGAAGCTCTCCTCTTTAAATGAATCCGATGGCACCAACCCCATCCATATATCCATATTGTCTAATGTCTTGGCAAACTGCTCAAAATTCATGGTTGTGGGAAAGCAAAAAAGTAAAGAGAATAGCAAAAAAAGGTCCGGATGTCTCGCCGGGCTGGTTACAAGCAACCCCTACCTTCTTCCTACCTAGGTACCTGACCAGGGTCTGTCTGTCCCTTCTCTGTGTCTGTATGTGAAGCAGCCCAAGGCCTGGTCATTTCTGCGGTCAGTCTGTAAGGCGTGGTACCTTTGCAAGTATGTACATGCACCGTTCGCTACCTCATCCCCGAGACTGCGAGCTAGAGCGTTGCTACTCTGCCGCTTCTCAGGATTCGGATCCTGTCAGCTTATCCCGTTTTGGCTCTTGAGCGGCCGCGTCCGGGCCAGTCATAGGCTGCCCGGCGCCGCACACCACCCGCGCGCCACGCCTATCTCGCCTTAGTGCAGCTGAGACAGTCCCGCCGTCGAGGCCATGTATCCCTACCTTACCTAGGTACTTGCTGCGGCGCGACGACGTTGATGACCACCGAAGCATGCGGTGGGCGCGCAGCAGTAGCGTGCGTTCAAGATAATCATAGATTTGCCCAAGATATCTGGACAATCACCGGCGGACACGACCGTTTGTTCATAATCCATCAACCAGAATAGCGCCGTCAGCTGTGTCACACATACATAGTCTGGTGCCGAGTTGACGAGGGCTTCAGGTCTCTCTGGGGCACGAACAGTGTAATCATGGAAGAAGAGTCACACATCCACATCCAAAGCAAGCCAACGGCCGCATCGTTGCCACCCATCCCATGTCTGTCGGCCCCGTTCATCCACTCAGTCAGTGTCCCGCCAAAGTCCCTCCCTGGGTTGGCAGTCCCAACTTCCCCAAACAATCTATGGGGGCATGCTCCGCATCCAATCTTTCCCCCGCATACCAATCTGATTTCTTCCGCCTGGCCTCAACCTCTTTACCCCGTGAAAGTGCAGCCGCCAAGAGGGCCAAGCTAGAATCTCCCAACCCCAACCATGCCTCCAGCTCGGGTGAGTGGATATGGACCTCGAGGACTCTCGTTTTTTTTGAAATGAGGTTTTGGGGCAAGATTGTCGCTAGTCTCCTTCACAAGAAGTAGTGCTGGCCAAAGCGTTTTCAACGAACACAGGCAGAACCCTTCTCCCTTGCCCACATCCCATCCCATCCCATCCCATGCTCCACAGAGCATATGTCAGGGCCCAAGCAGCTGGCGTGCTACCCAATCCCCATGATATTATCGGACTGTTCCTTCCTTTGGCCATGGACGCGGTTCTGCATCTATGGTACCGTATATGCAACCGGATTTTCCACAAACGACAGAAGTACTTCACAGGCTTCGGAATGCGGCTATCCAGCCCGGAGGGTAACATTGGCCTGTGGGCTCCTCAAATTCGCCATAGCCAGGAAAGCAGTATTTCGCGAACCATACTGCTGGTTGAGACATCGTAAGCTCCAGAAATGTTGGATGCAAGACAACGCAGGCATGCGCGAGAGACATGGGCCTGGACGGTGCTACGAGAGACGCGAGCATCCGAACTCCCCGCTCCGCGAGCCAAGGCTGCAGTGCCACCTAGCTTGGCCTTTACAACTCCATCCATCGCGATGTTCTCTGCGATGACAATGCCTTCGCCATATGTGGGTGTGTGACGGCATAGACTCTCGGTATCCGGATATTGGGGATGCTTCTAAGCTCAAGCTTCGAGGACACGGTTCCTGATCCCAGAGCACGGGATGCCGCAGCCAAGAGAGTCTATGCCACGGTGCCTTTCCACCGAGACGACAAAGACGTTCCCTCTCGTGCTGGCAGCCACCAAGACACCAAGAGTCACACAGACGACGGGTAATATTCCGTCGCGATTAGAGGCATGCCAGACAGTTCTTGGCTGAACCTACAGCCACGTGTACCAGAGTGCTAGAGAAAATTAGCGCCGGTCGAATGGAATATTATCCTCAATCAGAAAGCCAAACACTTGGTGATACATGGACAAGAGATTCGGGGGCGCACGATGGCAGGGAGATGGGCGGGTAAGGGAACAGGCTTGTAGCGAGGGGAGGGGAGACGCCACGAGGAATGAAGCTGGTGAATGCAGTCAAGGCGGGAGAGACATCAGGCACGGTGCTGGGCGCACACGGGATGGGATGTAGGCGGCGATGGGAGAGAAGGATGGCTGCGAGGTAAGGCGGTGGAAGATGTCGTGGACATGGAGGGGAAAAGATGAGGACAGGATGAGGACGTGGTCGTTGATGTCGTCTAAAAGTCTTGGCTGGCAGGACCCCGGACGAATCGAGCCAAATCAGGCAGCACGACCGAGTTTCCGACAGCTTGGCACAGACTAGCCTGCTCCGCCACCGTTCCCCGCCAACTGTTGCGCAGGCAAAGCAGGCACATGTTTTGACAGGACACGGGGTACGCCCGCATTTCGCGGGCTGCTTTGGAAACCTGAGGTCCCTTTTCCTGGGGATTCGGGGCCAGTGGAGGTCTGGAGCTGGAAAAGATGGGGGAGGGGCCGTTGCCCGATGCTGGTTTGGACTCGTTTCCTACGGTAGGCACCTTAATTAGTATGTACCGCGTTGTTGTAGCTGACTGATCAGCGGTAAGACAAGAACGACATTGGATACGAACAGGGGAGCTTGGGTCAGGGAAACGTGGCTGATGAAGGCGCTTCAGCTGGCTGTCGCAGCGGATACGTGAGAAGAAACGTAAATCAGGTTAAGGTAAATACACACGCCCTCAACACTGCATGTTAGGTAGAGGCTCCCTCGGCCCTAGCGTCCGCCACACTTGCTGGTGACAGGACCAACTGCCTGTAGTGTAACTGAGAATGGCGACGGAAGCACGAACTGACCTGAAGCTCACAGACGTGAGAGAGGTGGATGGTGTACGACGGTACCTAGGTAGGTAGGTAAGATAAGATACATAGATAGGTACGGAGGTACGTATCGTTACCCCAAGATTTTGACTGGTGCTGCCCCGCCAGATTAGGTTTAAGTTTAGGCACGTTGGGTCGAGAACGCCCACCCGCCCTCATTTTTGGGGGAGCTCCATTTGTCGAAAGCGCTGACTGAGATAACCATGAGCTCTGAATGGCCAGTGTTGCGAAGCTCGGTTCCACATCGCTCCAACCCAGTGGGACCGGTTCGTCCAGTCAAACCCTCGGGAACTGAGATTATGGAAGGAGCGTGTCCTCCTCGTCCTGCAGCAACTCGCACGGCTGAATTGCTGATGGATGGCTCCTTCCTTCCTCGAGGCAGCAAACCGGTCCAGCAAGCATTATTCGGGACTCCAATTGCCAATATGAAAACGCCTCGCTTTCACCATCGGCATCTTTTCAGGCTGCTTTGCTGACTCTGCACCGCACCCTGCCGCCGCCGCCTACAAAGTACACACCTACTATCAACCACCTCTTGCTCACCTCGCAAACTTGGTCCAGATGCAGAACTGCAACCCCAAAGTACCCAACCTCAGGTCGCTGCCATGTCCGAACCGAGGACCCGTCCCAGATGCATGGCTGCGCTTCCTGGCCGTGATTGGATACTTTCTGACGGCGCCAGCGTTGACTGGCTGAGGATCTGGCCGGTCGCTTGGTTGCTGACGAAATACAGATCAGAGAGTGATTAATACGACGCTGACGGAGAGCCCTCAATCTCTCGTTCGCTCCTGCATCCGGTGCCCTGTACGTACGGATACAGGTGACAGAATACCATATCTGCATCCAACCCGACCTCGACCATGGATGTGCTTCCCTGCCCTGCACGAGACCAGGATATCCACAGGGACGCGTCTGTCCCGACCGGGGGGCTCATGGGGTAACCGGGGACAGCATGGGTCAGCCCCCTTTTTAGGCCAAAGGCTTCCAGACTTCCAGACCGAATCTGCGAACCAACGTCGACTCTCCAAACTCAACAACATGAAATGGCTTGGCGATTCTTGGCAACAGGACGCCATCTCCCCTCCCCCAGTCTTCTGAGCACTCTCCAGTCTCGCTGTTGCTGCAGCCCTCTTGGGTTCCCTCCCACTTCTTTGCGCATGTCCACACCCACAGGCTCCATCCTTTTGGACTCTCCTCCGGTTTCGCGTCCGGCAGTCTTCTGTCGTCAACAACCCCTCAACGTTCGAATAAGCCAGACTGAACTGGGACGAACCCGCCACTAATGCCCATCACTACGGCACTGATTCTACTATGTACTTCCCCCGCGAGCCAAGATCACAGCCGACTTGATCCACTGCTGTTTCTTGCCCGTCTTCCAGTGCGCAACGGCAAGATGTTTTGGGGGGCACAAGACAGCATCTTTCACAGCACGAGGCTCTGGTGCCTATCGTCCGTTCCTTTTCCCGTACGCCAGGCCTTGAAATTGTTCATTAACAGCGAGATTGCAGGCTCGTCTGGTGCTCGCTGCCTGTCCAGTCCAATTCGCCATAGCAATGGTTGTCCCAGGGTCCATCTCGGCCAGGAAACCCTGACTCGTTCCCAAGCCCGACAGTGAAGCGTTACGCATCAGTCCCAACAGACCGTCACCGTTGGCTTTCGTTTTCAATTAGCGCGAGGTTCAACCCCAGACACATTGCCCCGAGCGGGGATGAAGTGCTCGATCAGCGAGCAATCTGAACGGCTTGGCAACTTGACAGGGCCTTGGAATCTCCAGGTCCATCTTGCATCGACGCCTTCATTTTTCGATCCAGTGCATCCGTCGGACGAAAGGCTGTCTCGGCGCCCAGGCAGCCTCAAAAGCCAAACTGTCGACCGCGCGGGGGAGAGAAGAACGGCGAAACTTTGGGGTGAAGATGGTTCCCGTCATTGATACTAGCCGATGATGGTCGTGTGCTAGTCACTGCCATCATGGGGGTTATGCCCCTCCCCTGCACAAATCCCTCGCCCCAGGCGCCCTCAGACGTGGCAGCAGGAAATAGTGGCTGTCTTCTTATCGAAGGGTGCCGATCTTCTCTCGGCGCGCAAGTTCGTTGGCAGCAATGGTAGTGGTGGGCTCTGTGAGCGGCCAACATGTTCCCGAAGAATTCTGCGAGACAAATCTAGGCACTACTCCGGCTGAGGGCTCCATTGGATTATACAGACATCGAAGACGACATTGACAGGGCTCCTGGTGAGAGGCAAGACAATCTGCGTGTCTTGGAGAATGTACAAATCCACATTCGCCGTGCTTTGACGAGATAAATCCATTCCTCGCTGACAATCAGCCATGCCAGCGTGTGCTTGTAGGCTCTGGTAAACGGTCTAGACCTCGTATCTCGGGATAAATCAGCATGGGCACAAAATTGGCCATTTTTGTCTGCGGACAGATCTGCTTCTGGCATACGTCCCTGGCGGGAGACATCTCTAAGACCCTAGGGGCCTTCTCAATGCTGCTAGATCATCTAGCGTACGGCGCATGCGACAGCTCATGTACCATGGAAATTGCACCAATGAGTTAGACGACTTGGGAATCGATACCGCTGGTGTGGGGGAATCGGAGTCCGTCCCCCGGCTCCCTTTCTCCCCCGTGCCGTGACCCCTAGTCTCCCGCCTCACCGAGTTCACCGACGCCACCCGTCCTGTCGCGCCAGATCAAAAGATCCGGCTCACGCAAAGGAATGGTGTGACCCCTGTATTATAAGCCATTGCACATTTTGCCTCTGGTGGAGGACCTGTTTCGTGCGCCGCAAGCCCGGCGTGCTGCCGTGTAGCAACCCGGACCGGGCAATCCGCGAACTTGCATCTCGCCGCCGGCTAATTCCAACCTCGCAGACAGCCTCGGTCACATCGACATTTCAAGTCCAACGCCTCCCAGGGGTGTCCTCCTGCGCTAGTCGCCGCGTCTTCGTCCCGGTTGGTTGGAGAAATAGGTGGCATTTGTCGGAAAGGATCCGTTTTCGGGTGCGATATGCGAAGGTCCTGCAGAGTCCCCTTTTGCTGGCCCAGGGGCGGAAGCTTTTCAGCTCGCTCCTTCTGACGGTACACAGCATACGCCCATAGGTATCTTGTCGTAGGATACGGTAAAGCCAAATTCATCAGCCTCATGGCAAAAAGGTCTTCGTCTCGTCTAATCGATGCCAGATTCGTGTTCTTTGCCATGGTTAGCTTGCGTGACATCGAACTTTCATCGACTCACTCTCCGCCACGCCTTCTTTCCTTCTGGCAATGTTGTGTGACGAGGGTTTGGATTGCGTTCCGGAATACATACGGGCCCAGGCCAACCGATACCTACCTATCCATCATCAATGCAGCATCATGAAGTTCATGCAAGTTATCTGACACGCTTCCGAGTGTAGGTCGAACTTAGAAACAACCTATTTATTTGCAAAGACCAGAATGCCAAGCAACGTTACGAGCAACATGCCTCTATCTTTACATGTGCATTCCTGTATGACCATCCTTCGACCATGTAAAACTCCTCGACGCCAAACCCTTTCGACATTATCATAACAACAGGTGGCCATCGTTGGCCACGGTATAGCTTCGCACCGATATTTTCACTCCCGAAGAAATAAACCGACTCAAAGAGCCTCCACGGCTCTCAAAAGCACCTCAACACCCCTCTTCCCGACCTCATCGCCACCATTAAGCAGTGACGCCACATCACTGAGCACACCAAGAGGGATGTAGCAACCCGACTTGGCTTTCTCCAGGCTCTCTTTAAGCCTGCTAGTGTGCTCCCATTCTTTGGCTGCCACCTCAGCTCGCTCGATTACGCGGTTGGAAATGCCACACATCGCTGCGCAGTGCATTCCGAAACTGCCCTCCGCAACACCTTCCTCCAACTTGTAGAGGAAAGTAACACGACGCTCTTCTTCGTCGACGTGAATCTGCATACGACGAGGCACAATCTCTGGGTGGTTTTCAAACTCAGTGGCGAGAGAGTGATAATGAGTCGCGAAGAAGCCAACGCAGCCTACGTGGGTTGCAACATGATGCAAAACGGCCTGCGCAACGGCGACACCGTCATAGGAGCTGGTACCGCGTCCGAGCTCATCCAGAATGACCAGAGACCGTGGTGTGGCTTCCGACAATATCTTCTTGGTTTCCGACAGTTCGACAAAGAATGTTGATTGAGATGCAAAGATGTTGTCATTAGCACCAAGTCGTGACATGATTCGATCAACGGGGGTAAGTCGTGCAGACACAGCGGGCACGTAACATCCGATCTGCGCCATGATGACAGCAACACAAGACTGTCATGAAGTCAGCATCTAGTCTAGGAACATATAGCACAGGATTCTTACCATTCGCAGAACTGTCGATTTGCCAGCAGCGTTGGCACCGGTCAGCAGGTTGATCTTGGCAGAATCGCCTCCCAACTTGACATCATTGGGGATGAAGTCAGACACTGTGTTAAGCATACAGGGGTGGCGAAGTTCTTCGAATTCGACAACGCTCCTGTCTTCGTCCACGAATTCCGGGCGGCAACTGGGCTCACCCAGCGATGACGAAGCCTTGGAAAGACTGACGAGGCAGTCGAGCTGAGAAATGATCCTGATCGACTGCGACCACGTGTCGTAATCAGCGTCGAAGCGCTGAAAGAAGCGCGTAGCAACCTCCTTGACGATCTGAGAGTGTGTCTCCTCTGCTTCCTGAAGTTCACGGACCAAGTCCGTCAGCTCTTCAAAATAGTAGCGCTTGACGCTTGCAGTCGCCGACATTTGGCGCCAGTTGTTTGGCACCTTGACAGCCTTGGGTGCTTCGATCTGATAGATTTCCTTGCCGATATCCGTGAATTTGATTGTCTTGCACTTCAACTCCGACTTCTTTCTTCCAAGAAGCGATTGCAATTCTTCCTTAATCTCTTCGATGCGATCTTGGCTGTTGTCGAAGTCTTCCTCAATGCCACGCTCCGGAATGAGAAGCTTCTCGTCTCTGGCCTTCTTCCGGTCGAAAGCAGTCTTCCAGTACGACAGTGGCTCGTTGAGATTAGGCATGGATGCGAGAAGGCGATCGATGAGGCCGTTGCCGCCGCCAAAGGCACCCAGCAGGCCCATAGTGTACTCAATCTGCTCGAAACCCTCCAAGACACGGACGAAATCTTCGGGCTTGCAGAGCGTTGCGTGAATTCGGGAAATGAGACGCTCCAAGTCCGGCATCTTCGTCATCTGGGACGAGAACTGTTCTCGGACGCTTCGATCAGAGTTGAGCATATCGACAGCATCAAGTCGCTCATTGATGCGTTTGATATCGCAAAGCGGGTGGCAAACCCACTGACGGAAGAGTCGCTTGCCGAACGGAGTGACACATCGGTTCAGAAGAGTGAAGAGCGTGCCTTCGGGGCCGCCATTCACAGTGTTCGCAAAAATCTCCAAGTTGATCAGGGTTTGACCGTCTAGGATGAGAGTGCCGTTACGGCGGATGGGAGTGTACCACTCGAAGTTGCCTTGCGACAGCAGGCTACCCTCAATCTTCAAAAACTTGAGATAGTGGATAAGACCACCCAAAGAAGACATCAGCAGGTCCTTGTCTTTGGCCTGGGCCAAAGCATCAGGCCATGTCTCCTCTCCGTCCTCGTTGGCAAAGTAGCCACCACTGGATATTTCCCGGCGGCTCATGTCCGCGTCAAGGAACTCAGTGGCCGGCTTCAAGTAGTTCCAGATGGTCATTGGGGAAGTGTTGTTCTTGAGGATGCGAAGAGCCTTGGTTGAAATTCTCGACTTCTCCAGAATGAGCTCTCTGGGGCTGGTCTGCGCAACGAAAGTCTCAAACTTGGTCAAGTCGGCATCGTCCTCGAACTCCGAGATGAAGAACTGGCCAGTCGCGCAATCCACAAACGTGATGCCGAATGCGGGGCTGCCGTCAATGACGGACTCCTTGATACACGCGCAAAAGGTCGCCAGGTCGTCCTGCAGCATGCTACCATCCACAAGAGTGCCGCCAGTCAAGACGCAGGCTAGCTCTCGACGAATGATCTTGTCCGCCTTCTTCGCCTTGGCAGACGTATCGCCTCGTTCTCTCATCTCCTTGCCAAGGGCGGATTCCATCTGATCAACGCGAGCAACCTTGTAACCTTTGGCAACGAACTGGTTGACCCACATGTCGAGGGAGCTCTCAGGAACACCGACCATGCGCATGTTGACACGGTCTGTGAGCTTCAAATCAAAGAGCTGGTGACCAATAGTGGCATCGTTCTCGTACAGCTCGTAGAACTTGCCCTTCTTGAAGAAGACAACGGTATCCCACAGTTTCTGCTTGATTTCCCAGTACTGCTTCTCAAAGGGAGAGAACTTGTTCCACGCTCCTGGAGGAATGTAGACAGAGGAGGGATCGTACTCGGGATCGCCAGGGGAGTTCTTGTTAATGTCTTGGATGTTTGCCAGCCAAGGATATCGGGCTTCGGGCTCGGTGGCGTGAGCCTTCTCCTTCCGCTTGGAAGCGGCTGGTCGACGAACCGCCGGACCCTGAGCAGAACGAGGAGCAGAGGAGGCAACGCTGTTCGGATCGTAGCGCCATTGCTGGGCAGTGGAAGTCGAAGGCAGCTCCTCCATCATCTCGTCCTCGTCTGCGGTCTCTTCTTCCTTGATTGGCGAAGAGACTGTTGTCTTCTTCCTTGATTGTGTTTTCTTTGTAGTCTCGGGGCGCTTGCGCTTCTTAGAGCGTGAGGGAGCATCCGACTCGTCGGACACGACAAAGTCGTCCATTTCTACACCGCATTAGAAACATGAAGATTTTATGCAACGAGCTTCATCCTTACCTTCGTCCTCGTCAGGCCCATCATTACTGGCGGCATCCTCATAATCGTCGCCATCATCAGCTGGAACAGCGGGTGTCTTAGTACGACGACGCGTGCCTGCGGCTCTAATGCGATCGAACGGGTCATCGTCTTCGTCATCGGACGGCTCAGCGTAGTTGACGGCCTTTCTACCCTGTGAAGACGCCGAGTCAGCATGCCGCCTCGGGGAACTAGCATCGTGGCAAACATACCTTTCGCGTAGGGCTAGAGGAAGGCAGAACAGGTCTGCTACGAGACACCTGCGGGGTCACAGTCTCAGCGGGAGTAGACGGTGATGGCAAGGAGTCCTGAGCTACCTTGAGTCCTGTGCCGTCCATATTCTCCTGGGAGCTCGAGGGCTCCATGGCGTCACTGCTGGGGACGGGGGTCATGCTGGGAGGTTGCTTGACCTTGGGGAGTTCGTTCGTTCGGGTAGACTCTCTGAGGCATGGCGATGAGTCGGGGCCTTTGGCCGCGGGCTTGGGGGTCGGCTTGGAGGCAGACTTGGAAAAGAACTGTACTATAGTCTTCTGAGTTCCCGAAGACGACGACGGCTGGCGCTTCAGCGAGGGAGTTTTGGCTGGCGTGCGAGCCGCTGGTGATGATTTGGGCGCCATGACGGCGAGTTGGATCGGTGAAAGTGTGGTTGTGGGTCAAACGAAGGTAGTCTGTCGTGTAGGAAGAAGAATCGAAATTCGGTGTGTTCCCGGTCTAGTTGGGATAAAGGAAGGCTACACGAAAGTAATCAGTGGAAAGAAGAATGGTCAATTGACAGATTCGAGAGCTCTTGAGTCGACTTGGTAACGCCGCGTTCGACGGTAGCTCTAAAAAGACGAGCGAGAAGGCAGAAGGTCCGGAGTGTGGGTGGGTGTGTACCTTTTTGGGACTGCAGCAAGTGCTGTGCCCCGGCAGTGCTGGGAATCGCGTCGGGAAAGATCGTGGAGTCGCGTAACCGCGTCCTTGCCGCGTCTGGCTCAGAGCTGTGTTTAATTGAACGACCGGGGGGCAAGGAACTCCTGACGTTCCACGCAGGGGCCAGGAGCAGGCACTCGCTTAACATTTTTGGAAGTGGGGAAGACATAAGCACGAGCCAACAGCATGCTGTATCACTAGGTATGCGCGTGTGCATAATTACGACTCCCGTCTGTCAGATCCACCCGGACCCGGCTTGGTGGGGTGTGGTCCCAGCCGAAGCCCGGCTGGGTTCCGGTGTAGATTAGCGCTTCATTGGAGGACGATAAACACACGAACAAAACTCGTCCACGAGGATCTTCAGTATTTCCCATGTTGCTGTCTTGGTTCACACGTCTTGTGAGGTACCTAGTTAAAGAGTGTAATCCTTCCCCATCCAGGCCTGTATTTCCCCGGTTCCTATGTACAAAACTGAAGCCTATTATGCAATTTGGCTAAGAGAGTGTTGGAGCCGTCCAGCTGGCGTAATCTTGCAGATTGACGTTGACGGTACTACGCTCGGTACTCGATGGCTTCGTTGCTGAATTGAGTAGGAAGTAGTTGATGTATTGCGTGAGCTCCGAGTTTTGGCTGCTCGGGAACTGGCAATGGTTGTGCCCGCCAACCAGAGAGAAACCCATGTTCTCGGGCACGCCAAGGGCCTGATAGATCTGTCTTCCGGCCTTCATGCATCCTGTGGTCGACACGGGGCCCAGCCAGTCGATGTCGTTCTCTGCAACATACAGGCCTCGCGGCGCCACCAATCCTGCCAGGAAGTGGTGGTCTTCTGGCATCTGAGATGTCCTCGAGGTCCAAGTGTTGAAGTTCGGCGAGAACCAAACATTCTCTCCAACGATCTGGCCTGCGGTCTGGATATTTTTGCCCTTGCTTTTCTCGCTGTCCGAGATGCGCCAGCAGGCTGCGCCTCCGGAGCCGGACTCCTGAGGGATGGTCAAGGCGATACGCTTCTCCAATGCACCGACTACAAAGGCACCCTTGCCGTTGCGCGAGCAGCCGGTGACTCCAAGGCGCTTGGTATCAATGCCAGTGGCCGCAGTACCGAGTTGTTCGAGGCCATCGATGATGCGACCAACACCCCAGGCCCAGGCAGTCAACGCCCCGGCACTGTGTCCGCTTCCAAACAGGTTGTAGAAAAGTCCCTGGCCACGACTGGACTGTCCGTTCTGAGCAGCGAACTGGTCATTGTTGAAAGTGACCTGGGCGACAGTGCCAGGAATAGGGATGCTTGCGCCCCCGATGCCAATGATGGCGGGGAACGGTCCGCTTCCAGAGGGCTTCTGGATGGAGGCGCTCATGCTGATAGTAGAGCTGCCTTGGGTGACCCTCAGGTTGAGCGTGTTTCCAGAAAGCGAGGCTTCGACCTTGCTCGGGGGCCCAGGGAAATCTCCGAGTTCGTATTGCTTGAAGGCATTCTGAATCTCTGTCTGCCGGCAGGCCCAGTCGGTCTTTGTAGTGACCTTAGAGCCGTCTGCGAACGTGAAGGGGTCTGGAAGCTTTGCATCGTTGACTGCTGGGACGTTCGTCTTCGCCTTGCTGCAGTCAGCTTGGCGTTCGAACAAGTCCCCGGCAGGCAATGCCAGAACAGAGCTTGCAAGCAGTGTGACTGCGAGACGCAGGGCCATTTTGTATTGTCAAGAGGTAGAGAGATTGGAATTGACGGAAGGGTCTGGTTCCGAATGGATTGATGAGACAATCATCGTGTATTCAAGCTCTTGAAGGGCCATTTTATCTTCCAACCCCCGACAGAGGCCCGGAGAAATGGAAGTACCCACGCGGGGAAAGTAGCATGAGCTTCTCGTAGACGCATGGATCTGTAGCAATCCTATAAGCTAAGAATTACTTGCCATTGAAAACCGGCGGCTATGTTTACAGCCTTAAGACGTTGAGGGAAGATTCAATCACTGAACGCGCACCTCATTGCCAAATCGAATTGACTGCCGTCAACTTCCCCGCCGACAGCTAGATAATAACATGCCTTTTAATATATACAACACCGCCGACAATCCCAACTCGGACATATCGGAGGGAGAATTACCTTTTCAGGGTCGGCTAATCTGTCAAACACTCTGTCGAGCTTTGATCTGCGCCGGCTGAATTCTGCAGCCATGTAACGCTTTAGTGAGGATATTTGTAGCATGACTTACGGAACAAAGTGTTTTCATATGATAGGGTGTCCAGCCTCGGGCGGGGAATTCGCCTCCATGGCCCTTATCTGACACTTCTTGAGCATGACTGTTGAGGACCGAGGCAAGGCAAGATTACGTACGTCGGCCATCCATGCAGGAACGAATTGCGATGGCATAGCATCACTTGAGTTCGATATGCATGGTATCCGCCGGCATTTCTGCAGCAATGCCCCAAGATAAATAGAGAGGCTGAATACACGAAATATTGTCTTGAAGGGAATACGTCGACTTGCATCGAATATGGATTCCTTTCTCGGGGTCGGTTGAAACAGCCATCGACTTGAGTCCGGTACGTACCGACCTCATGCGCACCTACGGATAACTCATCTCATCATTCTGAGGACCCATAGAATTCGGACGCACAGGTCGTGAGGATTTAACGCGCTGATTTGAGCTGAAAAACCAATCAGCAGGGCTCTTCGGTTTCAATCCCAGTCTTTCTCGTGCGACACGTGCATGTCTGAAAGAATACCAGGCACGCCCAAGGCCCCAGCGCAACAAGCGAATCCCAACAATAAATCACATGTCTATCAACATCGGGCTCGCAAGCTTGGTTAAAAGCCCTACAAGCTGGGATGCTCTTAAAATATTCTCGACGCTGCGTCACTGTGTCCAATTACTTCTTACCGCCCTTGTTATTTGTCGCCGTTCGTCGCTGATTGTTGCCGCTCGTCATCACGTCGACAGCTTTATTCTCAGTTTGATCGCAAACGACACAAAACCAAGCCAAAATGCTTGGACACACGCTGCACGAACTCATCTTCATTCGTATATGCATATTCTTCCTGCAATACCCCATCATTACATACGCATCCGCTCTCGCCGTCTGCCTCCTGGGTCCCAAGCTCGGCTCACCAGACCCGCGATGGACGGCCGCTGCTTTATGGGTTGTCGGCTTCATGTTTGTTGAATTAGCGTATGCCTTATTCGTCTGGACACCGTATAAGATCCGCCTTGGGGAAGCCGCGAAACATCCAGCCCCGTTATCGCCGGCTGCGAGACGCGCACTGTTTGAACGATGCATGGCCACAGTTCCGAACCCGGAGTTGTATCTCCGTGGGTGGTTCCTGGGGTCAGAGATCAAGGACATTCGCCGTGACAATGTTCACGAGTTTCTTCTCTGGGCCTTCTTTGACGAAGGCGCTGAGGATAACCCTACTTCAAGCGAAGTTGAGGAGGAAGTGGGCCGATACATCAGCCGGACTGAACAATTGCTGGGTAGATCATTTGAGGACGGTCGTGGCCCTGCGCAAAGTCTACGGCTTACTTTTGACGACATCGAGACCAAGTATCGCAGCTTTTGGTGGTACGTCATGATGGCTGTCGTGGACGCCGGCACCCATGTTCTCCTCGGGTTCAATGGCTTTGAATACTACGCTCAAAGCAGAGAAGACACCCTTGCCGTCTTCCCACCACGAATTCAACAACTCGCTGCCCAGCGTCGCTCTTCGACTGGGCTGAGCTATTGGCACCGCCCACATCAACAATCTGATCGACTTCCTATTATCTTCTTCCACGGCATAGGCATAGGGCTTTGGGTGTACGTTCGTTTTCTCGCTGAAATCAGTGCCAGTAAATTCAGAGGGGAGGGCCAGGTTGGGGTTATAGCTCTCGAGATTTTGCCGATATCCTTTCGGTTGACGAAGCCTCCTCTGGGAAAGGACGCTTTTCTCAAGCAATTCACCGAGATTCTCGACCGTCATTCGTGGGACAAATTTGTTCTTGTTTCTCACTCATATGGGTCTGTTTTGACAACGCATGTCTTGCGCTGTCCGGAGTTGCAGGCGAGAATCCCACGAGCGGTGCTCATCGATCCCGTGAGCATACTACTCCATCTCCCCGACGTGGCATTCAACTTCACACGGCGTCAGCCAAAGCGCGCCAATGAGTGGCAGCTATGGTACTTTGCAAGTACAGACCCAGGGGTTGCCCGTTGCCTCGGCAGACACTTCTTCTGGAGGGAGAATGTCATCTGGGCCGAGGAGCTCGCAGGACACCATCCAGAATTGGAAAACGCGGTTCGAACTGACGGATCAACGAGCGATGGGCGAACCGCAACAAGGAAGATCACCGTCTGCTTATCGGGGCAGGATTTGATAGTTGACAGCCATGCTGTCGCCAAATATTTGGCAGACGGGAAGTCAAGCGACCCCGCATGTGCGCAGGGCGAAGGGAAGCAAGGTCGGCGCAATGCTGCCGGAGTGACTGGTTTGGGAAGCGAGCATCGACATTCAGCTGGGTCGGACATAGACGTGCTCTGGTTCCCCTCCAGAGACCACGGGCAGGTGTTTGACTCAGTGCAGGACAGAGGGCGTATTGTCGATGTCGTACGAGAATACTGCGAGAAATGACAGGCAAGCGGCTCGGCAAATACACCATGGAGAAAATGAACTTGCGTGCGGGAAAGGGAAAGTCGCTTCTCAGTGGTGACTCCTAGACTCGGAGTGTTGTACCATGTGATACCACAGGAAGCCAGCTGTCAAGGCAGTCCAACTTCATTCGCAAACGGTCTCATTTGGCTCGGTCACCACCCCAGTCTGTTAGGCCTACTACCACCGGCTGCGAGCCGCTGCGGGTGATGACCCACGCATTCTCTTGATCTGTTTCGTTAAGCAGCTGGTGTTCCGTCCAAGCCGGAACGAATGCGAAGTCTCCGGCTTCCATATCATGTCGCTTGACCTCTTGCGCCGCGCCCGGGCTGACAAGTAGAACTCCGGTGCCGGAGGTTGTGTAAATAATGGTATCTTGGCACATATTAGAGACCCATCACAAGGGGGCGGGAGGGCAGTACAGTGACAGGTTGGGGGCGTGAAAGAGGGGATAAAACGGGGGCACGATTCTGACCTTGCTCGCCGTGATGACGCACAGAGGATGTAGTGTGCGGTTGGAGAGTCAAAACTGCTTAAAATAGTTACACAGGGAGCGCCATCAGTGAGGAAGTATGTTGCGTGCTGGTTGGGCAGGGGGAGAGGCAGGCTGGACCGGCCGGGTGTAACATACCAGAAGCACAGAGCTTATCGCTTTTGCTGACAATGGCATCGGCCTCTTTGGCGGGGCCTGGTTCTGGAGTTGTATCGGGCGCGCGTAGCGTTGTTGCTTTTGTGATGTGAACCGAGGAGGATGAGATGATCATGGGAAGCAAGTCGCTGATGAGAGGGATCAAGGACGACATGGTTTCCTGCAGGATGCTGGTCAGGCGGGATTCCGAGGTTCCGGTGGTCCTCCAAGGTCGGAACTGCAGAAAGCGGTCTGGAAGTTCAGGCGTGTCGTCTTGACGCGCTCCGGAGACAGGAAGAGGTCGGGTCGGGGTTGGTAGGGCAGCCCTCCAGTGGCGGACGGAAGCTATCACCAAGTAGGAAGGAGACGTTGGGCGGTCTTGGAGGTGAAGTGGGCACTCCGGCAACGGCTACAGCGAATGGCCGGGATTCCAAGACACCGAGCGACTATATTGCTGGCTAAATGACTTATGGTAGCCCCGAGAAAATCGGATTGCGAGTGTCACACGCGTTGATGCGAGACGAGACGATGTGACAAGGTGCTCAAGCAAGCTGAGCTGTTGGAGCAAGGCGCGTCCGTCGTGAAGGAGGTGTTGTGGTGGGGAGAGCCGGCGGCGAGGCCGACTGCACGGCAACGTTGACAGCGGATGATGACTGCCAGAAGGTAGTCGATTCTGACGTTGGATGGTGGTTCAGATATGGTTGCCAAGTGAGGGGCGTGGTATGGATGTTTTTGGAGCGAGGCTAGGGAAAATGATGTGATTCCCAGAACGAAGGATAAGCGTAATTAAGCCTGGTCAGAAAAACCCAAGGGCCGGTGGGAAGCGAGGCTTCAAGTGGGAGGTAAGGCAAGGTTAAGGTCAGGCAGCCTTGGATTGAGGTGAAAGTGGTTAGGGTCGAGGGTCGAGATTCGCTGGATCTGAGGGAATTGGAATGAAGTGAGCCGTAGCGTAGCGGACGACGTAGTGGTAAGAGGAAGGAGACGTGGATGGGAGCCCCGCCATGTCTTGGGTGCCTACCTACCTAATTGGGCAGGCTGGTGAACATTCTCGCTGACCTGTATGTACACCGTTAGATGCATATATATGCATAGGGGCTGGTCCCTTATGCGTTAATACGTCTGTAGTTGCATCTCAGACGGACGAACAAAAGAGACTGGGCCAGTTTCGACATGGACCAATGGATGTTTCTCACTCCCATTCAGCAAAGGTTCCTCTCCATATTCCACTCGCAAAGGTTCCTCTAAGCCAGGCTTGGCCAAGGCCTTTTGACGATGCATTGGTTGCACGACAAGAGAACCGCCGGCTTGGCCACGCCGAGGTTGTGGATCGACTGACTGGCTGCAGCTGCACGAGCATCAGATGGAACAGGATCCAGGCTCGAGATAAGAACGAGATGTTCGTTCAGTCTGCTGGATGCTGGGAGCAAGTCTCCAAATGGCAGCCTGAAGGGCGGCAACAGGCACCGTGGTGTTGCTCCAAGCTGCTGTATGCACCGCGAGAGGACCACAGGACCAGGCTTATCGATGGCGTTATCGCCGGGCTAGGCCCAGTTGCATCTATCGGGCATAACGTCCGATAAGCGAGAGCTCACAGGGTACTCAAGCCATGAGCTGAGGTTGAGATTGGAGTGTTGAAAGGGGGCAAGGGGCTTGTTTCTTTTGTCAGGGGAGCTCAACGCCCGACTGCAAACTTCAAGCTTCACGTACCTCAATTGGAGGCCGGCATACTCCCGTACGCCTACCGGCAATAGTATCGGCTAGGTATTCGCAGGTAGGGTACTAGGTAGGTAGGTAGGTAAGGTGTGAACGCAACCATGTGCGTACATCCAATATGGCCAAAAGGCTCCCCGCAATCTTGCTGCCCCCGGGTCCCGGTGCCCCGTGCGCTGTGACCCAGCCCGGTGAGGAGCTGACGGGAACGTATCCTCCCGGGCTGGTTTCCAGTGAGTGAGAGGTGCAGCAGCAGCAGCAGCACCACCACCGGCATGCATATCCTCCACCCCAGCTAGCACCGCTGCACCTCATGCAACGCCCCGAGCAGCCTTCCTCTTCCGAGAACCAGATCCCATCCGCCGGGCACTGCATTAGTCGTGCCCCGACAACAGCTGCACACCTTACCAGGCTCCTGGCATGCCGTAACCGGGACTTCACAGCTGCTGCAACAGCAACCACCACCGATTGCTAGACCAAGGGAACCTCTGGTCCGACCGCGACGACGACTGTCACCTTCACACCCTCACCCCGGCTCGTCGGAGACGGAGACGGCGACGGAGACGTGGAGACACAAAGTCTGGAGTCATGACCCCAACACTGACGACTCCACGCCTCCCACGCATCATTGTTGCCCGACCACGTCCTCCATGACTTGTTGACTTGACACCTTGATAAGCCACCCGTCCTCGAACCACCGCCCGACCGACCGATCGAACCGACGACCTGCACCATCCTACCTCAACAACCTGCCACCAAAGCCAACGAACGCCCAGCACCCCCTTTTGGCTGGTCTCGCCTCCAAGGTCGTCCCCATAAAGCTGTGCCTAGTCCATCCGGAAAGGAAAGCCATAACACCTACTTGGCCAACCTTCTTCCTGCCCTGGACATCGCACGACGCTGTTCGCCCTGATCGGCAACGGTTGCCGACTGTGTGGCACACGACTCCTTGCCTTGCTTTGTCCCTGTCCAGACATGGTCACATCCGACAAGATGGCTTCTACTCCTCCCGCCTCCAGCTCGGCCTCCGACGACGCTGCCCCAGCACCCAGTACCACTTCAAATTCGAGTAGCAACTACGGCGGCATCGACCCGGAAGTTGAGTCGAACCTCTATATTCTACCATACGTATCCGACGAAGGTTTGCGAAGCGATGTTACGGACCGCCGGAAAACAATTGGATCACCTCAGACCGACTATTACCCGCTTCCAACTGGACTTAATAACGTGACGCCTGCTGGTACGCTGTCTTTCACACTAAGCTCCTTGTCCAACCGCCATCTAACTTGCAACTCATTTGCTAGACGTTTATCCTCCGCCAGCCGACGGCTGCCTACTTCTCTCACTGCCCTCTGAACTCATAGACTCAATCCTCGCATACCTGTCGCCTTGCGATTTGGCCATTGTCTCCGAGACTTGTCGTAGCCTCCATGCCCACGCCGCATCCGACGTCCATTGGTATCAAAGGGTGCAAACGAACGTGCCGGGCGTAAAACTCGACACACCGTACCCGTGTAGTACCTACCACGAGCTGTACACAGCCCATGATCCAAGATGGTTTCTACCCAAATACAAGATCTGGTTCTGCGACCGCGACCTCATGGGCAAGATGATTGTCGTGAGGTACGACCCGCGGAGAGGATGCATTGAAGGGTATCAGCTGCTGGCCATCAGCAATCGCACTACATACCAGCACTGGCCTGCCGATACAACCGTCATGATCCATGCGTTCGAGCCGAAAGTCAAGCTCCATTTAGACAAACCGGTACTCCAGTTCTACCCGAATTACCGAGAGCAGTCGCGCAACTTTTATGAGGCGATGAAGAATCGCTTTGCCGCTGAAGTACCCATGGTAATTAACGACCGGTCCGATGCCATGTTCAGCAATTTCCTCCTGGCTCGGCCGCTCGATGCAGCCACGGCCACTTCGAGAATGGGAACGCTCTTCCCATATGGCAATGTTTGGCCTCCTCCAGCGATTCCGGCTCGCCATCGTGTGGCAGGCGTTGTCTCAGGACTGCACGGTGACGACCTCACGCCAACAGATCTGCCGACTCGAAGAGCCGAGGCTTCTGACCAAGCCTTCCGCATCAGACATTGGATGGAGATGGCCGGTGCGCCGGCAGCGGGGCTGTTTGTCGGCGCGGGCCCTGCCGGCCTGATACGGGCTATTCATGCCAATCTTTCGGCGCGAGGCCTACCAGGAGTGCATATCGGCGAGGAGGTTGTCACTTACTCGACGCTGGATCCCATCGTCTACACGCCGACACCGCTCAAGCCATGGCGCGGCATTTGGGTAGGCGACTACAGCGGTCACGGCTGCGAGTTCTTGTTGATCAACCAGCCGGACGACGAAGAAGTATCTGACGAGGAGCTTGGTCTGGTGCGCTCTGCTGATGAGTCGGACGACGAGTGGACACGCCGACGTACGGATGCGAGAGTACACCGAGGCCGTTTGGAAGCAATTAAGCTCACCGGGGACCCTAATGTGCCCAGGGGAGAGTATACCTTCGTTGCAGACGACCTCGGCGAGGCAGGCTTTGTAGGGCTAGCCCAGGAACCTCCCTTCCAGGGCACACGAGTTGTGAAGAGCAAGGGACATGTGGCTGGAACCGGTTTCATGGAAGGTTAGTGCCAGCGTCCTCACTCCGTCGATGATGAATATATGCTAACCGCTCTTTGCTTTCCAGACAGATACATTGAGTCCCAGCTTATGCTTATTTCCCATGACAGACTTGCGCAATACTGGGTCACATTTGGTCACATAAGTTTCTTTGAAAGGGTCAATATCGACGAGTTCATTACACCGTGAGCCCCAGGCGGAAGATTGTTGAGAGTCATGGCATCGAAGAAGACGTGGAAGTGTTGTGTCCGTGTAATGAGTTGGCGGGCTTCGCTGCAGATGCGAACGTTACAGATTTACACATCTTAGCCTAGAGATGGGGAATGAATAACTCAGTAACGCCTCTAAAATACGGTATGCTTGTCAGCTCTCGCGCTCAAATAGAGGTCGTTCCTACAGAGCTTGCTACCCAGGATTAGTGTCGCAATCTGTCGTTGTGAACTGAGCTAAACAGCTTGACCTCGACCCCGCCACCCCACCCCGCAAAACACATGTTGAGTGAGATTAGCGCCATGCGAGAATTTATTTCCTGCTGATTTTCTTCGCTTCTTTGCTCCCGCTTTTATCTGACGTAATGACGAAAACTTTACAATCTTGTCCAGCTCGAATGGCATTCAAAACGCCACCCCTCATTGTTTCACATGCAATTATTCTGGTTGGATGAGGTAAGGCAGGAAACAGCCAGACGGTCGGTCCATTTCTCTACTGGTACGCGAAGTGGCAGTCCCTTAGTCTCTCATCTCAACGTCATTGCGGCTCGCTTTCCCCCCATTTTTTAAGCCTTCCAAACTTGGCGCATCCTTCCGCCTTAGAAGAGTGGTGGTGGTGAGCAAGGATCCTGGCGTTGCTTGACTTTCACACTTGAACCACCCAGCTGTAAACCCGCCTTCAGAACTTTGTCTGCCGCCAAAGTTCCGCATCTTGGGACGACACCTAGTTTACTTTTTTAACCTCGTCCCAATCGCGACTTCATTCACGATAGCAGCACGCGGCTAAATCAGTCTACTCTTGCTGTTGACTTGCTCATTGAGGTCCCGGACCAAGACAGCAAACTTCAGGCTTGCTCTGGTTGGAATCCTGAAACATTACAGCACAGTCCCCGGATTCACACGTTTTGTCTTGTGACGACATCCCCGTCCGGACTGAGATTGCATTCACTTTCATCGCCGTCAGTATCAGCAAACACCTTTGATTACGGCGGAGAGCAGGACCAAACTCATTACCCGAAAATAAGACCCCTCCCCTTCACCCACCATGTCAGACAAGTACATCCTACGGGTGACGGCCGGCCCGAACTATGACGCAGACTCACAAACCGAAGTCCAAGTCAACACCCCGAAGCCCATCAAAATCAGCACGTCACTCGCCGACATTGAGCTCAATGTCCGCATACAGAATTACGCCGGCCTCCCCCGCAAATCACCAACGACCTCATCCTACTTTTCCACGGAGCCTCACTCCAGCAACAATGACCAGTACAGCATCTCCTTCCGCTTCACGCCCAAAAAGCCCGAGGGCTCCTCGGAGCAGGGCATCTCCGCCGCCGACCTCCAGTTCGGCAATGACTTTGACCACCCCATCAGGGACCGTCTGCCGCCGGGCTTCAACACGGCCATGAACATCGTCAAATGGTGGATCGACCCCGGCCTGGAGGGCGACGCCTACGCGGACACGCCGTACCTCTACGGGCCCGCTCTGAGTTCCTTCAACGTAATCCATGCGGGTGCGGGCACCTACGACGAGGAGAAGGGAGGACTCTGGTTTGAGGAGGGAGGCGACGAGGACGGGTTGGAGATGCGGGAGACGGTCGGTGCGCCCGCAACGTCCAAAGAGCGCATGAAGTGGGCGCTGAGGAAAGACAGCAAGGAACAGTGGGTGTTTGAGTACGGCAAGACGTACGGCATGGACTTTTTCAACCCGTACCTGGACTTCTCCAACTTGGCTCTTCGCTTGCCCGGTTTCCAGCTTGCCATCATGAAGTACTGGGACGGACAGGGACTGAGGTGAGTTGACTACCCCTTTTCTCTTCCAGGCTTGGCCGTTCTTGTGTGTTTTACCTGCGATTTTACCCCGCTTTGATTCTTTCATGGTACTCAGTCCCCTCCCCTGGGACTGATTTTGGAATTGGAACTGGGATCGGAATTCAGCGACACTACGCCATGGCACGCCATTCCTGGAAACGAGGAAACCTTTCTTATGTTCACTTCTCATGTCGTTCTTACTTCTTTGCAGGGAAGAAGGGCCGAAGCGCTCACACCAGCTCAGATATGTTCTCCGGAACCGTTCCACCGGCGACGTCTACCTCGTGGTCCTCTTCACCATCCATTACAAGACCGACGTAAACGAGGACGGGACGCTCAAGGCGGATGCTGATGGGCCCAAGGCCGGAGACTTGCCGCCGCCCGACAAGGAGCAACAGGACGCCCATGACGAAACCAAAGCTCTCGACGAGGCCAAGAAGCATTTGGGCCCGGTTCCGCAAGAGGCGGATACGAATGCTGATGATGTGGACTGAGCGATTCGTGGATATGGGTTGGAGGACAATGCATGTGATTCAGGCGCTCGTAGAGTATATACAATTGAGCAGTGGTTTTGAACAGTTTTAGACACCTGTATGGCCTTCACAGAGAAGTTCTGCATTATCGGAATCTATGTATGTGTCTATCTAATACTCGCATCTGGTCTGTAAGGCGGGGAACCCAGTCTCATGAAGTTGGTTCAAAATGCCTGGGAACTTTTTTGCCCACGAACATTGAAGATATGCAGTATGAAGTCGTTGCAAATGATGATGTTATAGAAAATGCGTTGCTGTGCAGATGATCGACATGGCTTGAAATCTTGTCTTGGGTATCTTCATTTACTTTTATGCAAAATCACATCGTCAAATCGACGGCATACCTGTATGGTGCCGATTGCGACCAACATGTCGTTATTATCATCCAAGTAGATAGTCGCGCCTTTCATCTTTGAGGTTCGAGATTCTTTTCACAAGGAATTAGCTTCATACGTTTCAGAGGCAGAAGGATGAGGAGTACTCACGATGGCGAACTTGCTCTTGGCCCGGATCTTCTCACCGAAAAACACGAGCGCCCAAGGAATGAGGGTCAGGCCCGTGGCGATGCCGCCGAGCAGTGCCCCAGCACGGGCCTCGCCGAGATTTCGGAATAATGCACCGGTCACAAGGGGGAATATTCCGCCCAAGATGTTACGGCAGCAGGACTGCGCCGCCAATGCCGAGGAAGCGAACTTATGGTAAATGTCGGCGAAATAGTTGAATGTCGCCAGGTAGACCGAATAGATACCCCACGTAGCGAAGGCAATGCCAATTGCAGGAGCGATCCAATGAACCTCGTGGCGAGCAGTGAATCCGAAGAGGAAGAGACCGATGGGTAGCAGGGTGGCTGTGATACAAGTGAAATAAAGACGCGACTCAGGTGCCTCGGCGGGTAAGCGTCGTCGCATGAAGAGCCAGAATGAAGACAAATTGTCTGGGGCAACATCGGCACGCCACTGAGGCAACTTTAGGAGCTCATCCTGCAGGACTCCAACGATGGTGGCTACCACGGAGCCAACGATCATGGCGCTGAAGAAGTACCCAGAGTGCTCAATATCCCAATTCCTCGTTCGCGAGAATGCCAGTGGGATGCTGCCAAATGTGCAGTACAAGACAGCCCAGGCAAAAGCACACCAGAGGGAGAAGAAGAAGACGACAGGTTCCGTGAAAAGGAGGAGAAATGGTCTGGACACGGAGACGGAAATCATCGTGGCGACAGAAGCTCTCTCCTCGTCCTCCTTTACGAGCCAGCGAAGTCTTTGCGGCGACAGCTGTGTTGAGCATCGTGGACTTGAGCGACACGTTGTAGACGACTTTTCTTGCCCGGAGCATGAGCCTCCTTGGGTATCAGTATCCGAAGTTGAATCCGTCGTGGTGTTGTTGGTGTTGTTCGTCGTGTCCTCTAGCCACACGCCGTAGTGGCCAGCCGTCTCGAGTTGCTCGTACCAGTGGTTAATGAACCTAGCTTTCCTGGAGAGAATGACCGAGCCTCGACTTTCTTTGAAGAGAACAGCAAGAGCAATGACGAGAACCGCGTCGATGATGACTTGATGCCAGAAGATCCATTTCTAGATTGATATTGGTTAGCACGTGTATGGTGTAACAGAAACAGCCGGGAGACAAACCCATGCCATGGTCGGGTCAGTGGCTCCCATACGCTTGGTCATGATGGCAGCAACCAATGGACCTGCCCCCGTCCCGGCCAAGACTGCACCGCTGAAGATGGCCTGGGGTGATGTTAATTACTAATATGAACCCAGGGCACGGGAAATCGGTAAATACCATCGGCGTATTCCTCTGCTCCTTTGCCCAAAGATCCGCAATGACGCCGCCAATGACAGAACTGAAGACGGAGCCGCCCACGCCCACCAGAAAGCGAGCAATGAGCATAGCGGCAAGATTTGGTGCCACGGAGCAGACGGCTTGGAATATGACATAGATCACACCGGATATGATGAAGACGGGATATCTACCCCAGAGTTCTGACAGGGGGGCCAGAACCATGGGCGAGAGGGCGAAACCTATGCAGAATGTGGTGATACCGGTAAGCATTGCCAGACGAGTTGTGTCCAGGTCTGCAGCCATGATGGAGGCCGGGGGCGAGTAGGATCCAGCAGTGTAGGCTGTCAAGAAGGTGGCGATGCATGAGAGGGCCAACATTAGGTATTTGCGTCTGTGAGGCCATTGCAGAGGATTGGAGAAGCGGTTGAGATCCGGGGCCGGTGGAAGCGGTGGTGACTCTGGTGACTCGAGAAAAGCTGGCTCAGGAATAACCGATTCGAAGGTGAGGTATTGGTAGGTGATGGGGCTGTTCTCGTCAAGAGGAGGGGTTTCCGAGCCAGGTTGGAGAGAGGTTTGGAGGAGCGAGGGTGACTGCCCCGTTGCGCCAGAGCCCTGGGGCGCCTTCTCGATATCGTGGCTTGAGCTCGTCATTGTTGCCGAGGTGTGTGAGGAAGTGCAAAGACGACGGGCTATATCGAAGGCGGCGGCAGCGGCCTGATCAGAAACCTAAGTATCTGCAGGCAAGTAAGTTGCTGACAATTCCGGAATCCATGACCGGCCTCCACACGGTGCACAGATGAGATCCAAAAAGAGGGTGCGCAAAAGCCGAGAGAAGCAGGCAAGTGACGTTCCTGGAGTTTGCATCGAGGGCGTGGCAGGATGTTATATTATAGGACCGGATATGCGGCCAGGTGAGCGGGAATAAGAGAAGAGGGACCCGGCTGGCTGTGCCCTACCCTGGCAAGCCCGGCCTGGTCAATCTGCACACGACTGGTTCCTTGCTCCTTTCCCCCCTTGGCAGCATGGCACCGCTGGCACCTATCCGTATTCGTAGGCGGTCAGGGTCCCGGATGGGGATTGGAGACTGCAGATTGGAGAACGAGTATGCCAGATGCCGGATGGCAGATGGGAGATGCGATTGTTGGCAGCTCAGCTCAGCCCAACTCGAGGCGGGAGGAAGGCCGGTCTCCGACCTCGTCCGCCGTCTGCGTGCGACAGGCCAACGCAAATCGTATCCCGGTCCGCTGTGCTGTGCCTCGGATGCGCAGTTGTGGACGGTACCCCGCGAATCTTGGTAATATCGAGTTCAGCGAAACGGATCTCGACATGATGTGTTGTGCTGACCCGGCCGTGTTTGCCGTTTGCCGGAGCGAAGGGAAGGGGAGGGAAGCGAAGCGAAGCGACGCGGGGAGGATCAGCCCGCGTGCAGCGACACCACCTCATCAGCCTCAGTCAGGGAGGGCGCGTCTCGGGGTCGCTGCTAATTAGCTCGCTCAGGACTCAGGTTGTCATCGCTCGTCATCCTGCCTGATGCTGCTGTCCCGGTCTAGGGGATGGCGGGAACCAAAATTTGATGGTAGATGCAGTCGCAGATCGCCAACAGACGGTCCATCCATGCCGCCAATGTCACACTTACGGCTTGCCAGGTTGTTCCACTTCGCTCAAACTGGCATATCGACATCGAAGACAGACAGACTGCGGCTGCTGCTTCTCTCATGATGCTGGCAAGGGCCAGACCGAAACCAAACCACGGGCATGGAAACCCGCGTGGGTTTAGTGACGGGGTCGTCTCGTTGCCAAGAGTCGACCCCGGGGGTCATCTGGGGTGGTCGCATGGCCATGAGCAAGCGAGCTGCTTTGACAAGTGCCTGAATCGTCCGTCCGTCCGTTTGTCCCCGCCATCTCTAACCAATCTGGGAATGAACCGGCATCTACGTCTCGACTCTTTTTTCGTTCCCATCCTATTCCCGGGTGGTCTGGGCGAGTGCGCAAGACTCAAGTAGCCGCAGAGACGGCGTCATCTTGAGACGGAGTGGTGCATCGGTTACCGGCTATTCCTAGCCTTTGAATGATGGAGTCGTGATGATGCTAAGCTGGTCCGTTCTGATCTGGTCCAGTCTGGTCTGGGGAGCCTACCGTTGGAGAGCCGATTGAAGCAGACACAGACACGGTGTGAGATTTAGTGTGAGATCACCGAGATGGCAAAATGTCGGCAAAGACCCAAAATCAAAGTCACATCCACGTTGGATGTGCCAAGCTTACGTGGAGTAGACGCGATTAATGACTTTTTTAAACCCTGTTATTCCCGATGCTCCACGGCATCGGTGAGATTCCTTGATCCTTGTTGGCTATTTATAATGCCCTGACCAATCCTCTCTTCTTGACCAAACCTCAGAACCTCTTATTCCATTCTCCTCATCCCCTTGCCCCCGCCATTACCTGGAATAACTGAAAACAAAAACTTCTTTTGCGCGCGTCCGTGTCCTTTTGTGTGTAATCCAACAAATTGTACCGAGGACTTTTGGTACGCTCGGTCGAATTAATCCAACAGCTCATCGCCTTTTCTTCGTCAGCCTTCCTATGCCGGTAGTTCGCTGGTGAATGAACGAAGAATTCCGGTCTTTCCGCGAACCATGTTCTTAGTTTTGGTTGACGGCCTGCATGTAAGTGCCAGTGAGAGAAGTCTGGTGGTACGTGCCAGCGGGCGGGTTCTGAGGGTAGGCATCGGTAGGAGTAGCCTGGTCGGGGGATCCAGTAGTAGAAGTAGGCTGGATGTAAGTCGTTGCCGAAGGAGAACTCTGGATAGATGGTCCAGCAGTAGTCGGACTCTGAATATAGCTGTCACCGGGCAGTTCGGCCGGTTGAAGCTGGATTTGGTGCTGCGGGTGAGGTTGGTAAGCAATGTAGTTGCGCTGGGAACCCACGGTGCTTTGAGGATAAGAACGCGAACCACGATCCTGATAGGCTGGAAAGATTTCCGTCTGCGTTCCGCCGCCGTACTGAGTCGGGGTCAGGTCCTGAAGCTGGTACTCATCTTGGTTCTGTTGAGCGCTTCCGTTCTGCATGCCCTCCGGACGAGGAAGTGGGCAAGGGGCGCGATGACCAAAAGGGAAGGCACCTTCGTCCGCGGACGGCGAGTGCGCAGTTTCGCCGTATGTAGGTTCCCACCGACCAAGGCTGCTGTTAGCCAGGCGAGCGTTGCCATCTTTGACCGCTTCACGGCTACGACACCATGCCTTGAGAATGGCAATGGCGATGAGCGAAAGAATGATTCCACCAACGACACTGGGGATGATAATGATTAACTGCGGGTTGGGCGCGCTGTTATCACTGGCCTCCGGAGCTGGCACCCCACTGTTGGTGGGGGTTGCAAGCCCGCTGGTCGCCGTCTGTGAAGCAGAAGCCGAAGTCGTGGCGAAAGTAGTCGGCTCCGTGAACCACAGAGTTGATCCACCTGTAGTAGGCCTAGTGACTGTCTTGAATGACGAAGTGATTTCGGCGGACTTCGTGGACTTTGCGGTAGCAGAGGTCGCAACATTGGAAGTCTTCGTGGTAGCAGGTTCGGCAGTGGCCGTGGCTAGTTTCTCATGTAAGTGACTTACTTCAAAAAGTCAAATCGTATTGAAGCTGAACTTACTCAATTTCTTCCTTCCGCGGGTTGCAACTGCGCCGCCCGAGTTCCACGCCGAGTCACTGGAAGCTGATACGGGAGGCTGACGGCCAGACTTGGAAGTCTCCGTAACCATGGCAATGTAGCCCATGGTCTTGCCGTCGGCAAGACCGCTGTGATCGATCTTCTCCATCTTGAACAGACTTAAGAGATGAAAGTTTCCCTGCGTTTTTCTGATGTCAGATTAAATTGAGAGATATGGGGGTGAAGGGCAGCACTCACGATCTGGGCTGGCAGTTGTAAAGTGAAGGACGAGTCCGTGAGAAATTGGAACTCGCAGGTAATATTGGAAGCCTGAGAACTGTTGAAAAGGAGACAGCTCGACAGGATATAGTCAAACTCAGAGTGAGAGCTAGCTGATCTCGCTCACAGATAGCGAATGTAGCGACGCAAAGGAGAGAATAGAGTATGGGGAAGTGTCGATGGTAAAGCGAGTGAGGATGGGTTGGCAGGAAGAAAAGTTTGCTTCTCAGGCAGGGTCGGTGAATATTATTCAACCCAGGCGTTCTGCCGCGTCTCGTCTCTCCCTTCAACAGCTTGGGATGAAAAGCCGGAGCGGTCAGGGGCGCGTCTTCAGTCCTTGAGGAAGCTGCTCAAGCGGTAACTACCCTGCTCTTTCCTTCTTCAAGTGGCGGAAGAGGAAGGAAAAAAATCTTCTAGTGCCTCTTGAGCGTGGGGGATGGATGGGTGGTTGAAGGACGTGTCATTGGCCGATGAGGGCGAGGGCTGAGGTGGGCGACTCATCACGATGTAGAGGCTAGACTGCGTTGAGTTATGTGCGGCTGTGAACTGTATGCGACAAAGGGGGTGGTGCTTTGCGGACGTAGGTTCTCTGAATGCATCAGAAGATGGGGATGTACAGAAGGAAAGCTTCCAGAAACACATCTTGGCAAGCGGAACACATTGGACGGGAGTGATGTTGACTATAAACTGTATATACACACAAGTTGCAAGTTGCAAAAGACTCTTGGCTCTATCTAGAGGTCTTCCTCAATGAGTCTGGGAAACACACTACCCCTGAGCTGCAGCTCATCGAATCCGCCCTCCTCGACCACTTGACCCTCTTCCATAACAATGATGCGATCAGCCATGCGCATCATTTCTCTGTTGTGTGTGACAACGATGACACTCGTACCGCTGTTTACCTGATCCTTCAACACTCTTCCGATAGTCTGCCTGATGAAATCCGCAGTTTGTCCATCCAGTGCGCTAGTGGGCTCGTCCATGATCAATAGACGTGGTCTTCTGACGATGGCTCTTGCAATACAGATGCGTTGGGCCTGACCTCCAGATAAGTCTTGTCCACCATCGCCGATCATCGTATTGTAACCTTGAGGGAGTGAGATGATGAAGTCGTGGATGCCCGCGGCCTGGGCAGCTCTTTGCAAGTTGTTGGGATGGCGCAGGTCTGATGCATCTGCAAGGCCATAGACGATGTTCTCCGAGACCGAGGTTGGGAAGAGGAACGGCGTCTGCGGCACGTAAGAGACGAGAGAGCAAAGTTGAGATTTGCTGATTCGGTTGAACTCGACTCCTGCGTAGGTCAAATGAGCCATCTGGGTTTGGCCGGCAGAGTTCGATCGAGATGGCTGATAAATTCCCAGGAGCAGAGAAAGAATGGTGCTCTTGCCGCATCCTGAAGGACCGACTATTGCCGCGTAAGTTCCTTGGTCAAGTTGCAGAGAAATATTGTGCAAAACTTGGTGCTCGGGGCGCGATGGGTATGAGAACTCGAGGTTGCGCATATTGATTGGAAACAGGGTGCTGAGAACTCGGCGATCGTCTGTCTCGGATTTCTCGGATGGCAAGGTAGCAAGACGGATCATGCGTGATGCGGCGGCTTGCGAGACTGAGAGTTGCGGAATACAGTTGACCATCGAGCCTGCCTGGCCGACACAGAAAAGGAGTAGATTGACGACTTGCTGAAGGCTGGCAGGCGACAGTTCGGTCTGATCAGCCGAGAGGTAGATGCCATAGTAAAAGACGAGGGCAATGACGAAGTAGTTCATGGACTGGTTGAGACCAAACAGCGCGCCTATTCTCCAACCTCTTTCACTTCCGAAGTCGTAAATCGTCCTGATATACTTGGCGTGCCGCTGACTGAAGTGCTTCTCTAATGTAAATGCTCGGGTGAAGCGGATATTGACGAGGACATCTCTCACGAAAGATGCCGTTTTGCTCGCAGCTTCATCGCAAGTCAAATCCCAATTGGCGCTGGTGAAAGCAAGGATCTTGACGGTTGCCAGGATGATTGGTGTCGTGGCGATGGCTACAAGCGTCAGCTTCCAAGAGATTGTTAGAGCCCAGAGTGTCGACACCGCGACCATGACAGTCACCATCAGAACAATTGGTGCAAAGCGAGAAACCAAGTTTCTCATCTCCTCTGCATCGCGGTCTAGAGACTCGCTGATGCGCCGCGCGGAGTTCGTGTCTCCGTCGAACCATGCCTTTGGCTGCTGAAGGATGCGTTTCAGTCCCTCGAGGCGAAGAGAGCAGATCCAGGCTTGACCAACAGCCTCCATGGCATATCGCTCAAGGTACATCGAAGCACCACTGATGACTGCAATGATGATCATGTAGATGACCCACTCTTTGCTGGCAGCCAGTCTATTCCCATCCTCCCAGAAAGTGGCGAGGAGTCGAGCGAAGCAGTAGGAAAAAGCAGGATTGCATCCAGCGGCGATGACGCAGGAAAAGAGACCAACAATAAGTTTGGACCTGTCTTTGTCTGACAAGTTTGGCCAAACACTGCGAAGGACAGAACTGAGGGGCACGACATTGGTGCATGAAGGCTTGGCTACCTCCATGTTTGTCTCCTGGCCAAGGTCTTGGGTGCCATGACTTTCGGCATCGTCAGAGGTGACGAACTGGGTTGCACTTGGCTGGCGATGTACTCGAGTTGAGTTTGCGCGAGAGTTCCGTGTGGCGTCACCTGCGATCTGAAAGGCGGCTATGCTTGACCGGTTCGGGGCTTGGACAGAATCGTGATGGGAGGGGGCCTGGTCGTAGAAAGAACCTCTGATACTCTCCCACTCGGTCGAAATATCAGCGCTCTCCGAAAGAGGTAGAGCCCTACTGAACCCAGTCAACGAGTTTGGACGTGCTGCATTCATACCCCATTTGCTTGTGTAGGCGGAGGTGAGCTCCATGGAGTTGCACCAAGTAGATCTCTTGGTAGCGCGAGCCTGGCGAGAGTCTCTGAAAGAGTGCAACCCTTCGATTCCAATGGGGATGTGCTGAATCTGGGACTCTGTCATTTCATCGTTGACTTCACCCATCGACATATCGGCTTGCTCTGGACTCATCTCCATGCAAGTTTCGTTTGGTCCTGAATCCATTCGTGCAAATAGGCCATCTCGGGCTCTTGACAATGTCTTCCGAGTGCCTTGCTGGATAACCTCTCTGTTTTCCAAGACGTAGACGAAGTCGTTGTCCGCAATCTGAGACAAGTCGTGGGTGATGATGATTGTCGTCTTGTCTTTTCGCCAGCAGCGAACCGCCTCCATGACGAGTTGCTTGGTGGATTGATCTAGTCCACTAGTGGCCTCGTCAAGAATCAGAACCGGAGGATCTCTGACCCTGGCTCGCGCAATGGCAAGACGCTGCTTCTGGCCACCGCTAAGACCGCTGCCGACGGAGTCGATCAACGTGTCTAGACCTTGGTCCAAGGTTGCTATCGTAGACTGCAGAAGTGCCATGTCACAGGCTTGCTTAACTTCTTCCATGGAGACGAAGTTGGGTGCAGGGTGACCGAGGGTAACATTGTCGCGAAGGGTGCCTTGAAAGATGACACTAGACTGCTGGACCAGGGTGACATTCCTGCGGAGCCATTCTTTATCCAGTGTGCCAATGTTACGGCCGTCGACAAGTATATCTCCGTACCAGGTGTCGTAGAAGTTGACCAAGAGGCTGCCGAGAGTGCTTTTTCCGGAGCCACTCTTGCCGACAACGAAGCATGTCTGTCCAGCGGGAAAGTGAAGCGAAACTCTGCTGAATATTATGTGTTGAGGGTTCGACGAGTATGCAAAGGTCACCTGAAGATGTTACTTAAATACCCATGATATGGTTCTGAGGGAACTTCGTCTTTACCTCCTTGACTTTGATATCTCCATGACAGGTCTCCGGGGTGACCAAGGCCTGACTCGCTCTCTGCGGTCGTCTATCGGGAGAGATTCCTGTCGTCTGCTTGAGATGCTGGCCGGCGGACATACCCTTGACGAGGATGAGCCATTGAGGGATGACATTCGCTATTCCTTGAAAAGCCGTCAAAGTCGCGTAGAAAGTCGTAAGAATCTGTCCTGCGTTGGCGCCGAGCGTCACCAGCCAAAGACCGACCCAAAAGCCGCCCACGAAGAGACAAGAGATCCAACATTGCATATAGGAAATTTGAATGGCATTGCAATGAGCCTGAATCATGTGCTGCTCCTTCGAGGCTTTGATGGTGTTGTGATACTGCCACACCTCTTGGTTGAAGCCGTTATAAATCTTGACCAGGTCGATACCGCTGACTGAGGCGTTGACTTGCTTAGAAGCGTCATCGAGATGCTGCCGTTGCTTTTCGATCGCGGGACCCAGCTTGCGGTTTACCACATACATGACGGCTGCAGACATGGGCGCCGTCATAATCAAGAAAAGAGTCAGCTTCGCAGAAAATGCGAAAGCCACAGTGATGCAGGCAATGGATGAGAAGATGTCTGTAAGCAAGAAACCGAAGACTTGAGACGTTGCCATCTGTAGATCGCGGATTTGTCTAGTTGATGTCAGCAAGGAGCAGGAGCTTCACGGGATGACGACTCACGATTCGACCCGAACAAGAATACTAGGCGTTCCATCGGCCTGGCAATCATACCATGACATTCTCTGATGCAGAAGATCCTGAAATATGTTCTGTCTAGCCTGTCTAGCCTGGAACTCGCCAAAGAGGATCCAAGACGACATGAGTGAGGCGTTGGCACCCAGTGCTCCTAATCCGACGCAGCAGAGAATAACGCACCATCTTGACGTCTGGGATAAAGCGTCGGCGTCGTCCAAGATGCCACTGCCGTAGTCTGCGATGACCTGGAAAATTTGACCGAGGATGAGCGCGTACCCTATCTTCACTGCAGCGCAAATGCAGGCAGCTACGACGGCAAGAACCAGGATTGACAAGTGCTTCCACTCCGTAAAAGCGAAGAGATGCTTCCAGGTAGCCGTTTCCCGGGGCTGTGAATCGGGATCCTGATCCATGGCGATGGGATTGTCCTGTGGCCTAGGGAAATGCAGGATTTTGGGGGTGCCAGAGATGATGGAAGAGAGAAATCTCTAGATAGAGCTTAGAAGGAAAGAGTCACTGGAAGAACAGGCAGAAAAGACCTGGGCGGGTCTTGAGGAGCATGGCGAGTTGGTGCTACCCTCGAGGGTAGTGATTCTCGATGTGGGTTGCTGGAGGGAGAAGATGCGCATATGGTGCCTGCTAGTTTCTTTGTGGCTGGACGATATCTGCATCGTGGACTCCAGCTAGGTGTGCCTGTGTGCCTATGTGCAAGCGTATCCTCTTGAAGTAGCACTCGGCTGTCATTCTGAATCGTAGGTAAGAAGCTGCATTGTAGGCATTCTTTGTTGAGAATCTCCGAGTCCATGACAAGGGCAACGAAAGTAGGATTTGGGAATGAAAGAGGAAACGAAGCAAAGGAACTCTCCGCGATCAGTAGCAATAGCATTAGACCATTAACATGTCTTTCAGAGAGCTGGGGTCTTGTTCAATGTTCTTGAAAGCCAGGGAGACAGTCCTGAGTTTCGGAAATCTTTGAATCAAAGACAGGACCATGAATGATGACCTTTACAGAAGTTTCTCGAACTCGCATCAGCCTTGCAGAGAGTTCTTTGACGCACAAACTTCTCAAGCCGTGTCTTGTACGCAAGTGGCATCCCCCGTCGTGAAAGAGCGCCGAAAACACAATGTATTGTGTCGTCACAATTGCAAAGAGCAGCATCGAATATGAAAGATTCTTGTTGATATTTGCTTGACGTAAAACTTGACCGAGAAGGTCGAGAGTGAAAAACGAGGCTTGGACGGGATGCGTCCCATCCGCCGTACGCTGTATATGAGCGAAACTCCAATTCATGGCAGCGATCCAGAGCCGAGTGCGATGCTATGCAGTCAGCGACCGGCTCGCGGTTCTTCCCTCATAATTCATTTCTAAGAGACCAGAAAACGCCTCGTGATACCCATCTGAGGCGACTGACAGGATCCCTTTCGCTTGCGATGCGTTGGCCACAAAGGTGGCTCAACATCTTGACGGCTCATTCACTCGGATGCTTGCGATAGCCTGACAAATTGATATTGTTCGGAACGCACTTTAGGCCTTGCCTGCTTGAGCCTTCTCGTAGATCCAGTCGTTCAGACCCTTGCGGTTTCTGAGATAAACTGTCAGCCTTGGCTTTGGTAGGGTAAAATGGGTTGGCTGATCCTACCTGGCAATCTCAATGGCGTAGAACTGCATGCGCGGCACTGAATCTCTAGTCAACTTATGCCCTCCAGCACTCAGACAGCGCAGACAGCGTCTGCGAAGAGACCTACCGAAAATGACGTCGTGCTGGCCGTACTCGACATCAGGCTTGGAGCGAACCATTGTGCCGAAGTTGTAGTCGTCAACCCTCTTCTCGTAGGCCATCATGAACTTCCTCCAGCGCTCCTTGCCGTTCTTGCTCTTCATCTCATCCTCATTGATGGTCGCAGCGGGGTCGAACTCGGGGAAGTCCGTCTGGAGGTGCTCGTAGATCTCGTCGTCGATCTTGGTTAGGCGCAGCGAAGAGCCCTTGACCTTCTCAAGGATTTTCCAGTATGTTTCCATGTGCTGGACGACTGCGGACAGGAGCGAATTAGCTTGTTTCTTTCTCGCTCGGAGTGCATTTACAACATGGGTTTACGTACCCTTGACCGCGAACTGCTTCTCGATCTGACCATGAGAGCAGAGGAGTCAGCGCATCGCTTATTTGATCTGGGGAATGAATGTCCGTGGATTGAGGGCTTACATCCTCGAGGTTGTCAGCCTCCTCGGCGTTGAAGTTGTTGGGAACCTGTTGCATAGACATCTTGATATCTTTTGCGACGGGTTTGTGTCGGATGATACGGCTTGTACGTAGGCAGATTCAATCGGGCGCAAGGAGAGGTTCGTGGGCGGTAGTTTGTTTGGCAAAGCTTTGAAGATTGATGGTGGGGTACTCGCAGCCCGATAAGATCAAAGCAGCGCACAGCACAACCGCGGGGTTTCCCTGCTTTAGGTGCCTTATGGATATACCCCAATTTTCTTTTCTCTTCCCTATTACTTTCTTTTATGAAGAAATTGATTACGACAGGATCTTCCTTCACCCTACTAGCCAAGCCAAGATATCTTAAATCTTCTTGTTTCCGTAAGATTGTGAGATTTACACGAATAAGCCCCAAAGGATATGCTACAACATGCTCTCTGAAGGTCACTGAGGCGTTTTGTATGCACATCTTTTTTTTTTTCTTTTTTTGCTCAGCGCGCAGGGTGCACTGACGTCAATACACTGTGCTGCAAGGTATCCTACAAATACGTAATCGGGTATCCACATCCCCTTCACCTCACAAAAGTTTCCTCACCGAAGGTTCACCGAGGTGAGACTCATTCCTAATCGTCAAAATTCCAACCTTGTCACGATCTTCAACTCCAAAACTCCCTTCGCCAAATCCTCCTTGATGGATGCTGTTTCTCGATATTCCCCCACGTTTCACATCAGTACGTCTGGGACTTGCTGGCCATACTGGAGGCTCTCTCGCTCCTTGGTCTTTGAACTGTGATGTTCGTGCCATCACCTCCCATGTAGACCTGTCCGACGGGGCTGCGTCTGTAGCCATCGGAACACGCAGACCTCGCCTGGAATGGTGTGCTCTCGAATGACTCTCGATCAAGCAGGTGTTGTTCCAGCGAGGATCTTGCCTCAGTCCCACGGCTTGATCGGGACATGCTCCGAAGCTTGTTCATGACCCCCTGCACTCTCCGCTCCAGGCTACCGGCGTCAGAAGGAGTCGAACAGCTCTTGATACTCTTTCCAGAAGTGGTCATTCTGGTCTCGGGTCGGTCATACATGTCGTAAGCAGCAGATGGTTCTTCAATGTATTCACTGGGCGGGCGCATCGACATGTGGCCGGTGACCGGGTCAAAGTAGGGTGGCGGCAGCTGAATTGCGCCCTCGGGAGAGTAAAGACCGCGAAGATACTCCCTCGAGTGGTCGTCGAGTTTCAACTTTCCACGTCCTGCATCGATCCAAGAAGACTGTCCAGGTATCCGCGGCCACACTGAGGATGGCGCAACTCTGTAAGAATGGTGCTTGAGGCAGTCTGCATCGTCGGGAATCGGAAAAATTCGACGGATCAGGGAGTGCGTGTACTTATTGCTGAAGCCAGCCAGACGCATCGAGTCGATCATCCACTCCATTCGCACCAGCGGCTCACAAACCTTGAGCTCCTCGTCCGGGCAGTAGTACACGGCGTCGTCCACCTTCTGCACCGCCAGAGAACCCTCTGGCTCATCTATCTCGATCAGGTCGTCCGGCGTCGAGTTGGCAGCACCCAACGGAGCGCAAATCTTTGGGCGCTGGCCGTAAAACCTTCGACAAAGAAGCACGAGGCTCTTGAGCGATGAAGAGCGCTTTAGCTGTGTCTCGACGAATAACTTGATTAGGGTGTCAAGTTTTATCGTTCCTGCACGAAGCTTGTAAGCCTGCTTGCCGGGGCCGAAGCCAAATCGCGTCATGTCGAGCTCGAGAATGATGTCTTGCATGAAAGCACCATATCTGTTGTACCACAGCGTGGCCAGGGGGTCGAAGTACGCGTTGACGAACGGAGAGTACGTGACATGGAATCTCTCAGTCATCAAAAAGGAAACCATCATGTCGGCGCGGAGAGCAAAAGAGACTTGCAAGTACGATTGCAAAGGCTCCATGGCGCTAGCAAGAGAGGTGAACTCGTCGTCCTTCCAGACTTCTCTCGTCGAGCGACTGTTGGTGAGAGAGATCGGGAGCTCCGAGCTGTGGCTTATGATCACATCTTGACAGATCTTGAAGCGGGCTATAGCGGGCAGTCTGAAGAATGGCGATACGGGATCCAGGTCAGGGGCTCGACCGCGCTCAGCGAAGAACATGGCGACGGACTGATCGAAGGCGAAATCTTCCACGTTAGGCCTCTTTCCGCGACGGTACTTGTGGTAGACGATGTCAACGACTCGGTCCCAGGGAGGTAAGTTCTTGCGTGGTGCATCTGGCCATCCTGATTTGGGGGGTTCCATCAACCTGCGGGCTGCCTTGGGAGGCAGTGCGGCGGGGAAAGGATGAGGCAAAGGCGTCGAGATGTGGCTCATCTGAGGCAGTGATCCCCTATTCTTCAGCGTCGTTTCATCCACTGCCATCGAGTCAGCATCATCACGAGAAATTTCGAGGCGTTGAGCATTCAGCCTCTCCTGGCGGAGGAAAGTGAGGCATACTTGTGGTGTCTTGAGGCAGAAGCTCTTGTGATGTTCCTAGACGAGACTCTCGGCGCTTTTTTGACGGGGTGCTTTTTCCCTTCGATTTCTTTGAGTTGTCGGGTTCCTTTTTCTTGCCGAACTGAAGATTGTTTGGGTGGTGAAACCAAGAAGAGCGGCTTTGTGGGAGCGTTTTATGTCCTGGTCAATAAGGCAGGTAGGTACCTCAAGTGAGGATTGTTTGTGGTAGCATCGATCAAAATTCTGCCTTTGGCGGTGCGTCAAGTGAGGTGAAAGAAAGCGCCTGACTTTCTTTGCGACCGACCTGGTGAATTTTGAGAAATTCCATACATGCTTAGACTGAATTGCACCTTCTTGATGTGGTTGCCGTCACGGCTGTCACCGCCGCCTCTTTTCATCTAAAGGTCAGTGTTCTTCTCATTCGAGTAAACTTTTCACTATCCTCCAGGCTTCATCTAACCTCATTTTCCGCTTCACTCCCTTACAAAATTGTCCACCGGGCAGTATAACTCTATCTGATCCTCAAAAGAGCTACCCTCGTACTGGAGTCGGTCTTGCTGGCTGTGTACCTCGAGATGGGGTTACGAGAAATGTGCGACGTCCTCTTATCCTTGTGTTCTTGAGCCGTTGTTATTCTTACCTCGTTATCTCCCATTCGTCATTACTGTGAACTTCGTTGTTTAACCGCTAATAAGGCCTTGGTTAGACGAGACGTGGGATGTTGATGGGTGAGGAATGAGCGGTCCCATAAAGCCCCTCCAAGCAGGGGTCTGTGGCTTCTGACTCTGCGAAGACGACACGATATTCAGCTTGGCCTTTTACAGAATATTAGCGCTTCAGGCCCCTGTAGATGACCTCTTGAATAATTCTGTGGGTTTTTTTTTTCTCTTTTGGGCAGATCTTTGAGAACCATTATTAAGTGAAGACGAGAATGAGGACGATGAAGACGTCGGAGACGATGGAGAAACATAACGATAGGGACAACTTATCCCCCGTCCTCATGGGTTACTCAATAATCAGTTGGCTGCAATTCTTTAACTGAAACGGAAGACTTGGTTTCTTGATCTGGGCCATTGTTCGCGAAGTTTCCGGTAGTGGTATTGACACATGGATCCCGTTGTTCTTCGGCGATAAGTGGGCCATCGGCCCCGATACACGGAGCCGGCCTCATACGCCGTTTTTGGCAGCACAGGTAATTGCAAGACATGATAGCCCTCCTCATATGCCCTTACCCATGTCTTGCAGAACCGAAAGGGCCCCGTTTGGCGGCGCACCCCTCTGGTTAGCTGGTGCACCCCCTCTGTGGCGTATGAGGCGCGTGCCTCTAATAACTAGTAAAACTAGCGAAACGCTTACTTAAGCGGTTAAAATAGAGGCCTCTAATTAGCTTAGATTAGCTAGAGGATTAGCTAGGGTTTTACTAAGTTATTAAATAGTTTAAAAACTCTTTAGATTTAAATAATTTAAAGCTTAATAGTTAGTTTTTCAGATTTTAATTAAAAAGCTATTATATTATATAATCTCTAGTAACTATAAATAAGTATAATATTTAAATTAATAGTTTAGCTAGTTTTAGTATTTAATTTCTTATAGTTTAGCTACTTTTATTACTTCTTATACTTAACTAACTTCTACTTTATGAATAAGATAATCTAATGTACTTTTAAATTTAAAATTAATATTAATATTATATCTAAATAGTAGTAAGTTATACATATCTTATATAGTATCTAATTATATAGATTTATTTTTAACTTATAAAATAAGCTTAATAAGTATAAATAAGCGTTATAACAAGCTTAATAGTATATTAGTAGTTAGATTAATTATTTTAATATTATTAATATATTTTAAAGTAGTAATAACTAGCTTTATAAGATTAATAATAATACTTAATATTAGCTTTATATATATTATTATATTTAATAGCTTTAAAACCTTTTTAAGTAGTTATAGCTTCACTAAAAGTAAGTAGTATAGTTAATAGTAGTATTAATAATGCTTTAGTAGCTTTATTAATAATCTTAAACTTAAAATAAGAGGTATTATACTTAGAAGTTATATTATTAGCTTTTTTAATAATATAAGAGTAACTTTTAGCTTTAACTTATAGAGGATTAAAGAGAAGTAAGCTAGTAGTGCTAACTATAAGTTAAAGTAGTTTTTAAATCTTAAACTAATAAGAGTAAATCTTTTTAAGTAATAATAGCTAATTTTATTACTTATAAAACTAGAGAATATAGTAATAAGGTAAGCTATATAACTTATTAATTAAGTAAAGCTTATAGTTAAGTATATTTTAATATTTATATTAAGCTATTCTTATTTAGTTTTACTAGCTTAGCTAGCTTATTAATAAAGTTATTAAATGCTTTATTATAAATATAATACTTAATTTTACTAAAGACTTTATTAAGCTAACTTAGCGCCTTATCTTTATATATTTTAATATATTATATTAAGTTATTATTTTATTAATCTTAAGAAACTATTAATTTCTAGGAGATATTTTTAAGATTATTAGTATAATAGTAAACTTAATACTTAATAGAAGTATAAGAAGACCTAATAATTAATATTATAGTATAGCTAAAATAGGTAATCTAATTAGTTTAAAAAGCTATTAGCTTTTTATATTAAAGTATAATTTATACAGAAAAGGTATAATTAACTATAAGGTTAAAGTAGTTAATATTCTTAAAAGTAGCTTTTTATTAGTTATATATATCTTATATATTAGTATAAAGAAGATTATTTTAATCTTTAAGAAACTAAATAAACTACAAGTAGTAAGTAATACTACTATTAGTATTCTTTATAGTATAGAAGAAATAGTGTTTAGTTTTAATGAAAATATTTATATTAATATATTAGTAGTAGAAAAAGTATAATATATTATAGAAAGTAAGGTTAGTGTTAAAAGCTTTAATAAAAGTAAGTTTATAATTAGTATAAATAATTTATAAATACTTAATATTATAGTTTTTAAGTAGTTTAATAAAAATATTAACTACTTATTTGTAATTATATTCTTTTTTATTAGATAAGAAATAAGAAGTAACTTAAAAAGCCTACTTATTACTAATAGTATTATATATATTAAAAAGTAGTATATTAAAATAATTATGTTAACATATAACATTCTTTTATAATAATAATAATAATAATATAAGAATCATAATAACGCTTAACTTACTTTAATATTCTATATAAAATAAACTAATAACATTTAAGCTATAAAACCTTATATAAAAATACTCTGTTTATTACAACTTATAACTATAATCTTGATTATGTAATACGTATAGTTACGTAAGCACATTATGTAATTAGCAGTTTAGTAGGTTACGTTTCAGATTATCTATCCCCTCACTTTTGCCTACTAGAGGATGCAACCTGGAAACAACAACAACAAGAGTCATCACAATACATCACTTCCTTTATTATTCTCTATACAATAAATGCCTATAAATGCTTAGGATTATTACATTTCATCATAACATAAGCCCATCTATAACCCTATACTACATAGGCGTATATACCACGCCCCTGAATACGCTTATACCTGTGTTAACAAATTAGTTTTATATATTAAATCTATTAATAGGATATTGAATAGCTTTTAAAGTAAGTAACTACTATATATAGTACTATAAAAAGAGCTATAATATAGCTTTTAAAATCTTACTTAAAGTAGTATTAATACTTCTCTAATTTATCTAATTAGTTAAATAGCTACTTAATTAATATATAGCTAGTAAGCTTTTTATAATAATAATAAATAAAGATATTAATAATATTATAATAGCTAGTTAATAATATTGTATTAAGTACTTTCTATATATAAAGCTATGAAGAAGTAGATAGGTTAAATACTATAGTTCTAGAAGTATATAATTTTTAGTATTACTTTAATAAAGAGGGGTTAATATATCTTATAATAAAAGTTAGTATTAAAGAATTTATAGTTATAGTAGTTATAATATTTAAGCTACTTTAATGTATTAAATATACTATATATAAAGTAATTACTATAAGTAGAGTTAAGTTAAATAATAACTTACTATAAGTAAGAAGTTATATAAGAGGAGCTTTTATAGCATTTTAATATATAAACTTAAACTCTATATTACTTTATTTAGGTATTATTATAGTATAATAAATAGGTATATTAATAAAAGGCTTTCTCTTAAAAACTACATACTACTTATATAATATATACTAAGAAGTTATTAGTAAAGTAGATAATAAATAGAGCTTTATAAGTAGCTTTTTTTAAAAGAAATCTATTATTTAAAATAAGATAAATATACTTAATAAAGTTATAATTATTATACTTAATAATATAAGTATAAATAAAACTAAAATTAATAGTAATAATATTATTACTTTTACTAATAGTAGAGGAGTTATTAAAAAAGATAAAGTTAGTAGTGGTAAAGCTAATAGAAGCTACTAATATAGCGCTAAGTATAGTAATAGCTTCTTCTTTTTTAAATTTAATCTTTTCTTATAATAATATTATAATAGCTTTAAAAATAGTTAATAATAGTAGTATTAATAAGCTATAGATAAAAATACTAAAAATTTAATAATAAGCAGAGTAGAGGGCTAGTATTAGAGTCTAGGCAAAATCAGCTACAGAGGGGGTATGCTAGCTAACCAGAGGGGTGCGCCGCTGAATAGGGCCTAACCAAAAGTCTAAAAGGCGTTTTCTTATTCTTCAGATAAACCCCTTACTCAGATTACATGTGGCTAGAATCACGCTCTTGCTGCTGTGCCCATTTTCGTATGAGGGAGTATTCATAGCTGCAGGGGTTCAATCCCTTGCTGAGAACCAATGATTCGGGTCAACGGCTTTAGCGAAATGACCGGAGATAGCCGGCCTTGAAACATTCGCTCTCATTCGTTGCCGCACCAGCTCCGTCTTATACGTTACATCGCAGGTAGGGTGGATGGCAGGAAGTGCGAGCCGGCCACGACACAGGGCGGGAGAGATCTCACCAAGAAAATCGGGCGCCGAGACACAACGACTTGCAACGGCGCAGAATCGGCCGACTCACCCCGATGTCTTGGCGGCAGAGAGCTCTTTGCGGCAACAAGATTGGTTCGTTGCCTCGCGTAAAAACCGTGCAGAAGTTCCAATTACTCCAAACCAACGGACCAGCCTTAACCGCACGGGTTTCGGGGCGGATTTAACAGTTGTAGCTGCCGTATTTTTTGCGCTAGACCCCAGACTTCCCTTTCCCCTCTCTTCTCCCCGCCGATCTAGTCAGGGAGGCCGACTAGCTTGATGGTACGGTGCTCAGTTGGTGGTGTGATCAGGTTCCGCTGGTCAATACGTATGACACTGCTCAATCCCATCTCAACGGTTCGCGCAGATGGGATGGGGGCTGCATGATGGGACCGAGAACCCGAGAAAGGCTTGGATCATTCCCTTAAAGAGTGGGAGAGGTGCTGTATGACTCTTAGCCCCGTTGACTGTCTTTCTTCCGATTTGCTTCACATTCTGTTCATTGTGGTCCGGCGATTGCCCCTGCTCTAAACTTGTCAGGCCACTTGATTTTCATCGATTGCTCGATACCCATGGGTCTCATTAAACCTGACTCATTCATAGCTTGACTGCCCGTCGTTTGACCTCCAGAACCTCTTTTGATTTTCACCATCACTACATATTTTGTGTGTCAGATTCGAGCTCGGCGGTGATATTTGATCAGCTACTTTGCATTTGCCACAGATTTGTATGCTGGACTTGAACCATTCGTAAGTTAATCCAAGCTATCACTTCAAACTCCCTTTCTGCGTATGCGAGCCTATCGTATGAATCCTCAGCAGGTGATGGTCAAGAACCCAAGCGCGTGTGGATAGCGTAACGAGTTGCCAAGGCTCGGGACGGATCGCATAGCATGCACATACAAACACTCTTTATTCCGTTCGATACACATCTAGAAGTCCTCAAACCACATACATCAGTATTAATACTCACTGTCAGCTCGGCAGACCTCTTACGACATGCCTTCAGATCCATCAGAAAAGGAGACTGGCCATACAACAGATGACCGCGCATCAAGTCGAGAGACTGAACGTGACAACGAGGACCCTGGACCACCTCACTTACTGAAACGTGAGCCCACAAGAGAAGAAAAGACGGCAGAGGCCTACGCAGAAGGTCACGACGCCGATATCCCCTCTAGTCTGGGCTATGTACTCGATGAGCGCGGCGAACAGCAAAGAAGACGATCCCTAGCAAGACACAGACGGGCATCAGACGCGCGGAAATCAACTACGAGCAACCATAGACATGAAGATATTGAGAAGGGTCCTCAAACAAACGAGCCGGACGGTGGAGAAAGTTCAGAGGACGAGAATGTGGTATGGTGGGATGGCGACGACGATCCTCAAAACCCATACAACTGGCCAACCTGGAGGAAAGTCATGACATGCACACTGATCAGTGCCATGACATTCGTCACCCCCCTTGCTTCATGTATGATTCTTCTCCGACCTTGTCTCCAGCGAAAACTAATTCTTCTGCCACAGCTATCTTTGCCCCAGGTGTCCCAGAACTCATGAAAGAGTTTAAAAATGACAGCCCCTACCTAGCGTCCTTCGTCGTCTCCGGTCAGTGAACAATCCCCTCGCTCATAAGCAGAAATCAGGCCAACAGAAAGTTCCAGTCTACGTACTCGGCTTCGCAGCAGGACCCCTCCTGTGCGCTCCTCTCAGCGAGATCTACGGCCGCACGATAGTCTATCATATCTGCAACTTCTGCTTCATATGCTTCAATATCGGCGCCGCCTTCGCCCCGACCCTAAACGCTCTCATCGTATTCCGGTTATTCGCAGGTATCTTCGGCTCGTGCCCCATCACTAACGGGGGCGGCTCCATCGCCGACATGATCCGTCAGGAGAAGCGTGGTGTCGCCATGTCTGTCTTCAGTATCGGACCTCTCCTCGGTCCGATCGTAGGCCCGGTTGCTGGTGGGTTTTTGAGTGAAAGCGCGGGGTGGCGCTGGACGTTCCGATTACTCTCGATCGTGTCAGGCGTCATTAGCATCATCATGGTCATTTTCCTCAAGGAGACGTATGCGGCCGTCATTCTGGACAAGAAGGTTCGTCGGCTCCAAAAGGAGACGGGGAACAAGATGCTGCGATCGAAGCTTGACATTGGTCTTTCATCAGCCGATTACTTCAAGCGCGGTATCGTTAGACCTCTCAAAATGATCGCCTTCTCGCCAATCACTCAAATATTGTAGGCCCATCCATACCGGCCCCCTTGATACTTGGCTGACCCTTCGTATCAGTGGCTTCTACATCGCCGTCGTATACGGATATCTGTACCTCATGTTCACCTCCATTACGTCCGTCTTCATGCTTCAGTATCAATTTAGCGCCGGTACAGCCGGTCTAGCCTTCCTCGGTCTAGGTGTTGGCTCCATGATCGGCGTGGTATTCTTCAGCATTACTTCAGACAAGTATGTGAAAAAGAAAGCGGCCGAGGCCGATGCAGCCGCAGACGAAGCTGGAACAGCTCGCGAGGGAATGAAGCCCGAATACCGGCTGGTTTCGCTTCCGGCCGGCGCCCTTTTCCTTCCCGCAGGCCTCTTCATCTATGGCTGGACAGCGGAGTACGGTGTGCACTGGATCGTACCAATCCTTGGCACTTCCATCATTGGCGTTGGCAACCTCATCATCTTCATGGCGTTGCAACTTTATCTGGTTGACTCGTTTACCATCTATGCGGCTTCCGCGCTGGCAGCGAATGCAGTCGTGCGGTCCGTGGCTGGCGCTGTTCTGCCTCTTGCTGGTCTGAAGATGTATGAGGATTTGGGCGTGGGTTGGGGAAACAGTGTTCTTGGATTCATTGCGGCAGCTTTAGTGCCCGTGCCGTTCTTGATCATAAAGTATGGCGAATATCTTCGGAAGAACTTCGAGGTGAAGAACTTGTAAATTTAAGGACATGTTCGATGGCTGCGAGAGACGTGCATTGCATGTGAAGTTGAAATGGTCAAAAGCCGTTCTTCACAGGTCTCCGCATCCATACATTAGACCTGGACAGAGCACCCGTGTGAGTTCATCCCTTCCTTGCGACTCCGACTACTCCGCAACTCAGTCGAGACTGGATGGTATGGTTGAGATCAAGATATCAATATAGATCGAACGACTGGAAGGTGATATCTGCTTTATTCATTTGTGTAATTCATACTCGCGTCAAAGGGCATCGTGGCCCACCATCGTCTATCAGGATTTAACTAGGTACTTTGATTCCTCCCATACGCCAACAGCATTTTCTATTTCCCTCACATGCAATTTAGTTCAACATACCGAGACCCAGGTGCTCAGGGTCGGCCTTGACAATACGGATGGTGTTGGTGTTGCCCATGCCGCCCTTCCACCCCTGAACAACGACAACGGTGTCGCCCTTGCTGACGATGTTGAGCTCCAGAGCGTTCTCGACAGCCCACTTAATGCGGCGGTCGACATCCTCCTGCCAGTTGACCTTGCTGAAGTCAGGCTTGGCCTCGGGGAACAGGAAGGGGTAAACGCCCCGGTACAAGTGAGCGTAGCGGGAAGCAGAGGGGTTTCTTGTGACCATGAAGATGGGGCAGACAGGACGGTACTTGGAGAGAAGGCGAGCGGAGTCACCAGAGGTGGACAGGACGATGATACCACCGGCATTCAGGTCGAGAGAAGTCCTGACAGCAGCCATGGCGCAAGACTCGACGACGCTGACGGGACGCTTGACCAGAGTGCACATCTCCTCGAAGTGCGAAACGTAGGGGATCGTGTTCTCCGCCTTGAGGCAGGCCTCGTGCATCTCGGAAACGGCTTCGTTAGGGTAGCTACCCTTGGCGGTCTCGCCAGACAACATGACGCAGTCGGCACCGTCAGTGATGGCGTTGCCAACATCGCTAATCTCGGCACGGGTAGGGCGAGGGTTCTTGATCATGGACTCGAGCATCTGGGTGGCGCAGATGACGGGCTTGCCGGCCCTGTTGCACAGAGCAATCATCTTCTTCTGGGCGGCGAAGACCTCGGCGGCGGGGATCTCAATACCGAGATCGCCACGGGCGACCATGACACCGTCGGTCTCCTGGAGAATCTCCTCGAAGTTGTTGAGACCCTGACGGTTCTCGATCTTGGCAATGATCTGGATGTGCTTGCCCTCCTCGCCAAGGACGTCACGAATGTCCGTGATGTCCTGGCCACGGCGGATAAATGAGGCGAAGACCATGTCGACGTTGTTCTTGACACCAAACCTCAGGTCGTTCTTGTCCTTCTCGGAGAGAGCGGGAAGATCGACATCGGTGTTGGGTAGGTTGACACCCTTCTTGGAGGAAATGAAGCCGTTGTTGCGGGCGCGGACCTGGACGGTCTTGTCATCGACGACCTTGATGACATCAAAAGCCAGGACACCGTCGTCAACGTAGATGATACGGCCGGGCTCGATGACCTTGGTGATGTTCTTGTAGTCAACGTACCTGCGCAGAAGTGTTAGCGGCCGAGAAAAATTTCGTGAGGCAGGGATATTACGTACATGTTTTCAGTATCGCAGGCAGTGGCGTATTGGTCGTCGGTGGTGAAGTTCATGATCTTGCCGGCGGAGATGGGGATATCAGCGTCGTCCTTGGTGTTGCCGGTGCGGATCTCGGGGCCCTTGGTGTCGAGGGCGATGGCGACCTGACGGCCGGGCTGGGCCTTCTCGGCGGCGCGGGCATTGTCAATGACGGACTGGTGGTACTCGTAGCTGCCGTGCTGTTGGTGGATAACATGTTAGCCGATTGCCGTCAAACAGGGAGAGGCAGCGGGGTGGCTCACGGAGAAGTTCATGCGCACGACGTTCAGACCGGACTTGCGCAGAGCGTTGATGGCCTCAACAGAGTTGGTCTTGGGACCGATGGTGCAGATGATGGAAGAGCGGCGGTAGTTCTTCTCGGGCTGGTAGGCAGTGTCGAGGCTGGAGAGCCAGGCGATCTTTCCGCCTACATCAAGGTGGTCCTGAGCAGTAGCAGCCATTGTGAAGATTTGACGGCGGGGTATCGATTTCGAAGGGAGAGGTGGATAAGCTGGCGTCGTGACAATCTCTGGTCTGCGGCAGCTATTAGATCCTGCTTGGTCGACAGGCAGTGGAGGGTTGGAGGAGGAAGAGGGATGATGTGAGGAGAGTGGGAGTGGGAGGACAGTGAGAGATAAAAAAAAAAAATCTAATGGCTGATGGATGGGTGAGACCCTAAAGTACAAGATTTATGCAGACAGGGAGCCTCAACCAAGATGGGTATTTGTTGAAGGACGGGGGGGGGAAGACAGAGCAGAGACAACAGACGTCAGGACAGGGCAGACAGACAAGACACACGAGGTGGGAGCAAGAGAAATAATTTGCTGCTTGGCCCAGACCGAGTGAAGAAGCTGCTTGCTGTCCGTCTGAAGATTGCCGCTGCTGCTGCGGTGGTGGTGGTCGGCGTCGGCGGTTTCCCGGTAGCGCTGGCTGGCGCTGGACCTTGGTGCGGTGCTGCTGCCCCTCGTTGGTTTCCATTGACTTTTTGGGGTCGGGTGGGAAAACTGCCCCTCAATTCAACGCAGTGGCAGCAATCAGCCAACGTTGCTAACAGACCGGGAACCCAGCAGCTTTGGCAGCGCCGGGCACCCAGCACCACCGGGGAGCCCCACTAACATGAGGTGCTGTGACAGCACCCTCGTCCCTTCCTCACCTCACCTTTCCCGGACGGGGACCCTGTTCATGCCCATCCTCTGGTATGTGCGCACTTGCCCTTTTCCCGCCTCACCTCACCTTTTTTCTCTGGTCTTCCCACTGCTCGGCACGCACGTTCTGTGTACATTGCACACCGGCGCAAACCCGGCAGTACACGTAAATAGAATGCCCAGCCGGAACAGGGTGACGCGAGACCCAAGGTCGGGTAAGGTGAGGTCAGGCCAGTGATAGTGCCAGGCGGAACTGGGAGAGAAAACAGAAACAGGACCAGACGCAGAAACAAAACTGGCAGGGGTGTAGACGTGGGATGCAGTGCTTGGTGCTGGTGTTGATGCGACTCGTTCCACTTACCTGAGCCAAGCTATTTATTCTCTCGTCGACGCTCGAGCGTGATGCTGTCCAACGTGAAGTGATTCAGAAGCGGTGCGGCGGAAAATAAAAATAAATGATGAAGAGAAGCCCGCAAGAGAGGGAACCCCGCGAACAGTAGTAATGGGAGGAGGGAGGTAGTAGAAGACACCGGCGGGGATGGCGGAACGGGGAGCATGGACGGGATGGGATGTGAGGGATTTCAATAGCATTGTTAGTTTCGGCCTTTCTTTCGTGTTTTTTTCTTCTTCTTCCCACCTTCCCTTCCCAAGTTCCCCTTCAACAGTCCCATCCCTCGCTCGCCTCCGACCATTTGGTCCGGGTCCTCTCTGCCTCTGCCCAAGTCCACGAGTTCCTGGTAGTGTCCAATCTCTGCTGTCCCTTCTCCCACTCTGCGACGGAGCTCCGTTTCCTTGGGCGACCTTGGCTGGGCGCTGGGCCATAAAGCCTCAAACACTCAACAAACCAGAGCTCATGCTTTTGACACACAGCTATTTCCAACGGGTGCGGCAGCGCCAGCCCGACCCCTCCAAGCCCCTCCATTGCTGGACACCTTGGCTCTCCAGCAGGGCTCCCCACCAGCTAAAAAAAAGGGAAAGCGTCGCAGTGGAGAGGTCCCCTGGTCCACTTGGGGTGCTTCCTGGCCTGTCCGCGGAATGTCCAATGCCCTCGTCAAAAAGATAAGTGGTACTGTAGCTCCGGCCCTCCAAAATCGACGGGGCACTGAATCTGAACCGCGGAGGAGGAAAAGTCCTCCAACTCCGAGACCCAAGGCACAAGGTCCAAGGTCCGCACCAGATCGCCCAATCCCATTCCCCTCTTCGTCGTGACGCGAATCAAATTGTCCCGATAACGGTACCATGCACCGAGTCGCGTCCTGCACCGCCGCTTATCGGCCGTCCAGGCAGGGGAGCGCCTACGGGCAGACCGTTGAGGGGGCTAAAGAGGGAAAAACCGTCGAAAAGACTCCAAGCGAGAAATATGCAACAAACAGAGTTCGTCGGGTAACCGATGAGAGCAACCTGACCCCACTTGGAGCTGACTTCAGGGCCACGTGACTTTGACAACGCTTGGTTCCACTGAAACGCGAGCTCCGTATCGAGGTACGTCGAGGTACTTGACCGTCTCAGAGAGAGGTACTTCTCCCAAAGTCGCGCGCTCCTTATCGCCGCAGACACCTCGCTGGACGGTGCCACGATGAACATGAACGGCCCACCCTCGGCGGCGGCCCGGCAGCCTGAGGCCTGGCAGGTACCTAAGCGGACGCAGTAGCGCACAGTCCACGCGAGCTTTGCACCGCTCACCGACCACCTCAGGCCAGGCACAGCACTCGCTGCACCAGTCGCCGCCAGCCCATCCTCCCGTGGGGTCCTCTCAGGTGCGAAAAGTGTCCACCCTGGTGGTGTGCCAGACGAGCCTTGTCCCATGACAACACCCTTTGTCTCCAAAACCCAAGCGACGATACCGCCTCTTCGACACCAACAAAACCCAAAACGCAAAGGAGAATAGAAACACGCAAACTCCTCAACCAACGACGCCAAAAAAAGAAACAGAAACAACAAACCTGAATCTTCAAGATGGTTGGTACCACCTCCTTCCCCCCGTTTCCGGCCGCGCGGCGAGTCCTCCTCGTGCGTGCTCGCTCGCTGCCTCGTCTTCGACTTGCTTGCGCAGTCTTAACCTCCGTATAGCTCCTCAACTTGCTGACTCTGGGGCTGTGGTCGAAGTTTGGGCGTCTGACTCACTACGCATTCGATGCGGTTCTCAGTTCGTTGCCCCCCCCTCTCTCTTACTGCCCCGATCCGTCGGACGACAACCGGCTGATGCTTTTACCTACAGTTTCCGCCTTCCTCGCTGGCATGAAGCGCTCGACAGGCCTTACGTGAGTATCGATCCGAACTGGACAGGACAGAACTGTCACCCGCAGGTGCAAATCTGCGTCAAGAGAATGCGTGGCAGCTGACAAGTGCCCATTCTGGGAATCGTCAGACCCAGTTTCAAGACTGACAGAGCCGCGGGCGAGAACAAGGACATGTCGAAGTGGATTGACAAGTATCTCGGTGTCGGCGAGTGGGTGATGGACCAGTCGGTTGCGATCGCCGGCTCCAGCGGATGGTTTGAGCGTACGCGGTAGATGGACGACGATGACTGCTCCTCCTCCCCCCCCCCTTTCATGAATTTCGACGGCGCGACGACTATTCCAACGACCATTCCAATTTTCTCGTCTATTCGGCCATTTTTCTTGCAAATATTGGCGCAGCAATGCTCGGCGGCTGCGTGGGGGATTCGGCACCTGGGTGAACGCTCGGCGAGGGTCGGGTGGTCGGGGCGTGGCGCCTCGGCGGGCACCCGGTCGGTGTTCTCGATTTCGGACAAAACTCTGCTCCCTGAAGATGTTACGTGCGATGCTAGAATCGTGCTGCGGGGGCTATCAAATGTCGTTGGGCATGGTGGACGAGACGGCGTTCTCGTCGCCCAGCTTTTCTTTATAAAAGCCTCTGGCGCAGGCTCCCCCGTGTATCCTTACCACCGGACCTTCAGACCCCACTTTCGGGATCGTCCTCGTCGCAAAATACAGATATAGCCGAGGTTACCAACCAATCCAGTGCGCCACAGTTGCAGCTCACTTGTACGTACCCGCGACTTTACCTAAATTGCCTCGTGACGGAGAGCACATGGGGACGGGCGAACTGTGGGCTTTGATGCAAATCGATTCCTAGGCATTCCGATAAACGCCGTTCAAACTGACTATTCGTGGGGTATCCTGTCCTACGTGCCCTGTCCTATCCAATGCCGTTTGCCATAATGTAAGTAATCCAATGCAGTCGTAGTTAGGGGTCCTCCCCGCAACTCATCATCCATGCCGTGTGCTCTCGACCAGTCACCGCAAGTCCCTCGAATGTGATCCATCAGCGCTCCCTCAATCCGGCCAAGAAGACAATCTACAGACTGTGCTCAGCCAAGAACTCTGGCGGCACTTCGTTGTCGCTGTCTCGTCTCGAGGAAGCTCCAATGGGCTTGGCGTGTGGTTGTGCGTCGTCATGCTCTTCGAGGTGCGATACGAGCAAATCAGGCGGTACTTCGTTGTCACTCTCGTCGTGGTGGCTACCAACAGAATTCGTCTCGACGGCATCGGCATCCTTCTCGTTGCGTTCTTGTTGGCCTTCATCATTTGGCCAGGGTTCCTCGACATCACCAACCTCCGCCCTGGGTTGCGGGAGGCTGCTACGAAGCAAGCGCTCAGCTTCTCTAAACGCCTCGAGCTCAGCGCCGATGGCGCATATCAGGAGGTTCCAGCTGTTCTTCTCCGCAGTCCGCATATGTTCCTCGAGCTCCAGGATCACCTTGCCCATCCTGGGTAGCATCGACTGAACGGCCTCTTCCTGCATCCGCGGGGTCTGTTTGCCCTTCTCATTCACGCCGCTGCTTAGTGACTTCCGCAGGTCGGCCTCGAACGTGGTGATGAGATCGACGGTTTCCTGCCACAATGCCGTGCCCTGGTCGAGTGCCTCACGATCCTTGTCAACCTGGGCCTTCCGTCGCTCCAAAAAGTCGACCTCACTTTCCCACCAGTCTTTTGCCATGCTAAGCGTACGCCGGGCGGGTATCATGCGAAAGAAATCAGCGCCCCCAGGCAAATCGTTCGCCCCGTAAGATGATCCAGGGTCTGTACGTGATACAGCCTCGACTACGTCGGGATCGAGAGGCTCAATGGGGGGCCGGTGGAGTAAAGACGCAACCTCGCCCTCGACCTCCTTCAGCGCACCTCTGTACCCGCTCAAGCCGGCCTCTCGGCGATTGCGGACATCCGCCATTTTACGTTCGAGCCATCGATGCCTGTTTCTCATGCCAACGAGCTTCTCCTCTAACTCACGAATCTCCTGGCCCAAGGATTCATGCTGGTCGCCAAGGTCTCGAAGCTCTTTGCCCAGCGGCTCTTCCTCATTGTCTGCAAGGCTACGAAGCTCTGCAGAGATGCTTTCTTTACGACTGCAAAGGTTGCCCAAATGCGAAAGTGCCTTTTTGCGCTGTGACAGCGCGGATTCGATGTAGGAGTTCTCTTCGGACTTCAAGTCAGTCAAGTACGTTAGAGCACGCCGCAAGCCTTTGCGTGCGGTCTGAAGGCCTTGAGGCCCCGAGGTCTTCGGTTGCCGAACAGGTATGATGTCGCCACGAGCGGTCGCGCGCACTGGTGGATCGAGCGATGCCATCATCCGCGACTTTGATGATGCTGTAGAATAGAATGTCCCCGTGGGCGTACTACTCCCTGAGTCACTCCAGGCGTCCTGTCCACCTGTGGCAATGGTGTCTGTCGACTCATTGCTAGGCGCTAGTCCCGTGGCCTGCATGTCCAGCAATTGCTGTACTTCCTTCTGCAACGCTCGCTCCCGATGTTGTAGGTTGCGCCATATTGAATCACCTCTGGACGAGGAGCTTGACCCGCGCGAACTCTGATCGAACAGAATGCTCCCGAAACTGACTCGGCTCGGGGCCATGCCCCCAGCCGCATGACTACTGCGACCGGCTTTGGAACCTTCTCTAGAACTTCTTCTGCCCTGCGGTGGATTCTGAACCAGAATCGAGGCGGCGATCGGCGGTGGAGGGCCGGCGAACAAGGCCTTAGCCCTGGGCTTCAGTTTGGAGATAGACCCAGCGGGACTGAGGGGGTCTTCGTCCAAAACATCTTTATCCCACGGGTCCACAGGAGACGGAGAGCGGCGTCTTGACATCGTAATGGGTGTTCGCGGCGACTCTGGAAGCAGAGCGTCGTGCGGTCGTGGGGACAGTTCGTCGAGATCGTAATCGTTTGCACGTCTTTCGGCAGAGATATGCAGCGGCAGGAGAGGCGATTTGTTTCGGCTCAGCGAGAGCCGATCAAAGAATCTTGGGGAGTCTGGGGCCATCAAGACACATGGACGATGCCGACAGGACTGTCGGGCTGTTTGAGCGACAAATCGGCAGAAATGGGGTGGAATGGGGTGGAATGGCGTAATACTATGAATGATGACAGCTAAGATGTACGAGTAAGCAAGTTGTCGGGCGCGGAAGCGAAGTTGATGATATGGGGGAGTCTATGGGCCGGCACGGCTTGAGAATCCGGGGGCTGCTATGGCTACGGCAAAGATTTGTCACGAAAGCCAGCAACTGAAGGTAAATGTGTCGAGCTCACGAGCTCCGAGCATGTGCCACGGTTCAGCACGAGGCAACCCTTTCTGCTCCAGCTACAGACGTCACTGGACTTAGCTCCTTATCGCAACCTGGAAGAAATATCCATTGGAAAGAAATCCGATAAGCTTATAAAGGTGACTTGCATGTAAGCATTGATTCACTGGAGCAAATGCTTGTGGAGTACCTAGTGGCTTATGTAATGTCAGTCATTACTCAGAGCCCAAGCTTGGTCCAACCTAACACAGCAGAGAAAGTCTGGTCTGAAGTCTCCAGTCTTTTATTTCCCACAAACTTCCATTCCACTGGGTCTACCTAGCTGGGGATGGGCCCTCAATGTGACGTTTTGAAGGCACCTCTTCCTTGTTTCCCATGTGTTTTCTTGTTTGTTTTACGGGTTGGGCACCGGTCGGAAGGAGTCTCGCCCAGCCTCACATTCTGGCCCAAGAGGAAGAGTCAGTCAGGCAGCCGGCGTGCAGATATCCCAACCCACCAGCAAGGAAGAGGTTTTGTTGCACTTGGTTCAAGCAAGGCACGGCTGGTGGGCGAGGAGCGGAAAGTCAGGTAAGGCAAGGTATTGTGCGCCATCTTGGGCAAGACAAGGTTAGGCAAGTTAAAGCCAGGGACATATCAGGTGCGTCCATGTGGAATTGGCAGCATTGGCAGCTTTATTGGCATTGAACCGTTAGTTCCATGGAGGGAGCCATCAGGGGAGAAGGGCAAGCTTCACGCAATGAGGTTGTGGGAGACGAGACATTGGAGAGTACATACGCGGCATCCCAAACGATTCGCAACAACGCGCATCCCTATATCATCTGCCCCCGTCCCGTCCAAGGCCCCCGTCTCCTTGTCCAGCGCCAATAAGTCAACTGGGAGGCCGTTTTATTAGTCAGAAGTGATGCCGTAGAAGGGCGGTTTTTCCTGCAGTGACGACGCGGAGCGCGCGGACGGAGGCCAAGACAAAGTTTGTGTGTTCGTGTTCCGGAGCGTCCAGACATCACCACCGTTCGTCGTCAGTCTTGCCCATGGTCTGTCTCATTACTCTCTTGCTCCTATTGATCCAGAGTACTTTGACTCTTTACAGCCAAGTACGTAGCATCAGGACCCTCGTGTCTTGTGCGCCGAGTTGAGGCACGGTACCTTGCCTGACTTACTCGAACACAGGCATCGGCTGGTGTTGCTCTGGTCTGTCCCTCGCCGCGTGCCGTGTCATTCCGGGCTCCTTGGACAAGCAGGTGTTTTTGTTCTGCTCTCGTCCGTTTTGCCCTGTGCTGGAGGCTCCACGCAACCTGCATACCTTACCTTTCCTTACCTAGGTACTCTACATACATCACGGCCACTTGCCCTGACCAGCAAATATGCATTTCCTGGGCCATCGCCGGTCGGCGTCGCAGCAGAGCGTCGGCGACAAGGAGAAGCAGGAGGAAGAACAACAGCAGCACAAGCGACATTCCCATCGGCTCAGCGCAACTTCGGCGCTCTGGCAAGCGGCCCAGGCCTTGGGCTCCATTGGGGCCCCTGCCAGCAGCACTGCTGCGGCCAACGCCATCAGCCAGAGCCAGAACCAGAGCCGTAGCCATAGCCGGAGCCACAGCCAGGCCAGCCTCAGCGTCAGCGCCAGCATGGACATGGACGACGCTACGGCGGCCACCGATTCCCTCCACCATTCGCTGCCCAATCCGGTACCCTCGCCCTCTGGTGCCTTGTCATCCCACTCTCAGCAACAGCAGCAGTCGCCGCGGTTGCAGTACCAGCTGCAGCCCGAACACCAGCAACACCAGCATCAGCGGCATCTGTCGCCCAACCGCGACCCCAATCATCCTCCTTCCATAACCCTCTCTCCTTCTCCAACTTCATCTCCTCAATTCGCCTCAGGAGCCGCGCCTGCGACTGCGACTGCGACCGGGCCCCTTGCGCCCAAGAAACACGCCGTCGCCAACTTCTACTACGAAGACGACGCCGAGCACCTGAATCACCACGATCGCGGCCTCAACATCGCCAACGCCGCTGCCGCCCCTCCTTCTCCCCTCGCCGCTGCCGCTGCCGCTCCCGACTCCGCTTCCTCCCGTCCCCTCCAGCCTCGCCATTCCCACTCCTACTCGCAATCTTCTGACCTCTCGCATTCGCCCACTCACTCCCATTCCTATTCCTACTCCCACTCCCCTTCCTATCACTCCCGCTCTCATTCATATTCCCAGCAGCAGCAGCAGCAGCAGCGTGCTTCCATTCCCGCCGCGCTGCATCCGGTCCATGGCCACCAGCTGCACCACCATCATCACCACGATTCGACCTATTCGCTGCCTGCACACCCCACTGCGACTGAGACATCAGGGCCGCCGGGCCTTTCCCCCTCCGTCACTCATCTCTCCTCGTCCTCCCACGCGCCGTCCTTCTCCGTCGCGGCCATGAACCAGCAACAACAACCGACACCTCAGCAGCAGCAACAGCCGCCGCCGCAGCAGCAACAGCAGTTTTCCTCGGCCACCCCGCGTCGAACCAACACATACGGCTCCCAGCACGACGAACTGCACATGCCTGCTGGCATGATGCAGCACGGCCAGCTATCGCCCCGCGAATACTCGTCCTCCTCCGCCGCCCCCGCCGCTCCCCAGATCAAGCTGGACCAGGCCTCTCCGAACGCCCCCCAGTTCCAGAGCACATCGTCGGTGCCCAACGTACTGCAACCCGGCGGTGCAGGTGGCCGTCCCCCCGCCATCACCGCAACCACCGCCCCGGCCATGGCTACAATGCCTCAGCAGTCGCAAGACTACCAGACCCCTTCCAAGCCCAGCTTGAGTCTCACACACAGTTACTCGCGCTCCTCCCCCGCTGCCAACTACGAAGGCGCCGCAACATTCGCGCCCTACACCCCCACGACCCCCAGCGGATCCGGTTCTCAATTCATGTCGCCGCCAGATCAAAAATACAATGCTCCCGGCTCTCAGCGGAACATTTCGAACACTCCGCTAGGCTTGGCTGATATTCGGCCCCGTGCCGACTCTGGTATGTCGGATGGCGTGCCTGGCAGCACCGCCTTCGATCTCGCCAATGTCCAGCCCGGAACGAGCAACTATCTTGCTCCTTGGGCACTCTATGCCTTTGACTGGTGCAAGTGGCCGCCTCAGGGCAACGGAGCGGGCAAGCTCGCCGTCGGTAGCTATCTGGAGGACGGACACAATTTTGTAGGGCCCGGATTTACCCCATTGGCCAGCCTAGGACTATGCTGACTTTTTTATCGTAGATTCAAATCCTCGATACCCAAATGGTGCCGACCCCCAACGACGTCTACCAGCCCGGAACTCCCAAGTTCAATCTCGAATTCTCAAAGGTTGCCGAAGCCACACATTCGTACCCCGTAACCCGCCTCCTATGGGAACCGCCCTCTTCGCAGAAACAATCCACCGATCTCCTTGCGACGTCCGGCGATCACCTCCGATTGTGGTCTTTGCCCTCGGAAAGCCCTGTGTCCCAGAGCAACTCGATCAACCGACAAGGCAGGGATCCCGGCGTCACAAAGCTCACCCCTTTGGCGCTTCTCTCTAACTCCAAAACCCCGGACCACACTGCGCCGCTGACCTCATTGGACTGGAACACGGTCTCCCCAAGCTTGATCATTACTTCGAGCATAGACACGACCTGCACAATCTGGGATATCCCCTCATTGACGGCGAAGACGCAATTGATTGCTCATGACAAGGAGGTATATGACGTGCGCTTCTGTGCCAATAGTGTGGATGTGTTCGTGAGCTGTGGACAGGACGGCAGTGTCCGCATGTTCGACTTGCGCAGTCTTGAGCATAGCACAATTATATACGAGCCCACGGGCAAGGATGACCGAGGTACGTCGTGTGAATTGCAGAGTCACCTCGCGCCTTTGCTAACCCGATTTCACAGATGCCAATGGCGGTCGGATCAGTCCTACCCTGGCCCAGCAGACCATGTCGAACCCTCCTCCTTTGCTGAGACTGGCGACGTCGCCTCACGACACTCACTTGCTGGCTACGTTTGCGCAGGACTCCAACGTTATTCGCATTCTGGACGTGCGCCATCCTGGACAGGCCTTGTTGGAACTTCGCGGCCACGGCGGTGCGCTCAACAGCATCGAATGGTCGCCCCTTAAGCGAGGCGTCCTGGCTTCCGGAGGAGACGACTGCCAAGTCTTGCTCTGGGATGTCTACAACAACAACCACTCCCTCGGTGGCGGTCCTGCTGCCAATGGCGCCGGCCAGCCCGATAGCACACGAAGCCCATTCGCTAGCTGGCAGTGTGATTACGAAGTCGGCAACCTTGCGTGGGTACCGCATCTCTCCAGCGACCAAGGAGAGTGGTTGGGAGTGAGCGCAGGCAGGGGTCTTTGGGGTGTCAAGACATGCGGACGGTCTGGTGTCTGAAGAGCGGGATGACGAAGAGTGGCATCATCTGGCCGTCTTGCCACCCTGTTCATAGATCTGGCTGGTCAATTGTGGTATATGCATCGCGAAGCCTGGCGTTTGGGAATGGGCCCTGAGCCACTTGTGGGAGGAATGCTACCGTGGTCGGAGCTTCGTACCTTACGGTTTCTCATAGTGCGGACGAAGAATCTTGCCCCCCGGCTCAGCACGGCTTCTCGGTTGGTGGTCAGAAACAAAATCTTGGAATGGCGGATGGCTATATACCGGCGGGCATAGGGGAAAGGAAGGAGGTGGATTTGAAATGTCATAATCATTGTGCGGTGTCTTTCCTGCACAAAAAATGTTGCAAAGCACTTCCGGACTTCAAAGCCTTGCCAGTGGTGAACCGCTGGCTATTGTGACGATGGCTTTGCCCCAAATCTTCCGATCCACCATGTCTCTCAGCGCCCGAGGTACACTATGAAGCCCATCATAATGCGTGTCGTAAACCACGGGTTGTATACTCCCGCTTTCCATCAACGGCTCAAGCCCATCCCAGGTGGCCTTTTGCTCCTGAGGATACCGACGAGAACTTTCGCCATACCGCTGCGTGCCTCTATCAGCAAACGGACAATGCTTGAGTGAAAGGAGGAACCCACATAGCCAATGAGCGAGACTTGCTTCAGAAGAACGCGTTTCATAACTACTCGTTCCATGTTGTCTTGTATACCTGCAAAACCAACAACCAACACTTTCCCCCGATGAGCGATGCATTTCAAGCTAGGGTCAACGAGGCCGACGGGATCAAAAACAATATCAGCTCCTTTGCCATCAGTCAATTCTAGTACTTGCTCCCACCATGCCGTGTGTTCGAGGTAGTTTACGCAAGCATGAGCTCCGCACCGCGTAGCCACGGTGCATTTGGCTTGGGACCCAGCTGTACCGATTACACGGCAACCCAGAGCGGCAGCAATTTGGACAGCCATGGTGCCCAAACCGCCTGCTGCAGCGTGTACGAGAACTGTTTGGCCAGCTTTGATGCCGGCTTGCATAAGTGCGGCAAAAGAGACGGGTAGCGTCGCTGCCAACCCAGCAGCCTGCGGAAACGTCCATTTGGCTGGCATGTGGTGCAGAGAATCTGAACGAGGAAGACATATGAATTCGCTGTATGAGCCAGTGTGCCCTCCAAAGACTCTGTCGCCAGGGCGGAAGCCCGAATCCGATGGTGCCGAGACAATTACTCCCGAGAACTCAAGACCCAATATGAATGGTGGCCGGACCAAAGATTGGTTATTCTGATGTTTGCCTTTCGCCTGCACGCGGCCCCGTTAGTCGATGGGTACAGCAACTTGAAGGGAAGCACATGCATAGAGCGTATCCACATAATTGATGCCGGCAGCCTTCACTTGGACGAGCACCTCATTCGAATTGGGAACAGGTCTCTCGACCTCAGCGACCGTGATCTCGTCAAAGTCCTGAACTCGATTAGTCTGGTCTGTTAACATTGCGGGCGACCCACTGACCTTGACAAAGTCGTTGATTACTATCGCTTTCATGTTTGAACTTGGCGACATAACAGGCTTGCTACAAAAACTACCTTAACTAGTAGTATCCGAGGAGCAATGGCACACTGAAATATCGAACGAAAACCGGCACTGAACATTAAGATGCCATCAGTGATTGAAGCTTCGATACTGGGGAAGTTTTACGCAGCATCCTCGTGCGGAGGTCGCTATTCTATTTGAAAGATTCTCACTGCTGCTGGACATAAAGAGGCCGAGGCTTGGGCCGGCTCAACCTCTCTTAGACTGACTGTATCGGGGAGAACGACCTGTGGTTCGGTAAATCTCCCTTGGTATCCCTTGCTAGGTGCTCGCGGCGCCTTTTCAGCTGGGCTTACTTAAAGACACATACTCAGGTGCCTTACCTAAGGTAAGGTACGAATACCGACCTCAGCACTTATTCTTCCCATGGACTTTTGTGGGGCACCTTGATTGCCTGCAGCACGCTGCCCAGGCGAACCACAACCGGCCTGCCTCAGGTGTCTTTTGACGCTAAACCGTATTCAGACGGAATCTGGGCCTCCTTCGCGTGAAGGTAACCATGGCTGAGCTTTCCGTCCTCGACTCGACCTACAATTTATTCTCAATCTTTTGCCTTCCCAACCCAGCCGTCGACTGTATGGTAGCTCCTTCCCCTCGGTTGTCCTTTCTTACGTCCAAATATTTAATATAAACGAACCCCTTGGAAGAGTGCCAGCCTCGAAGTGGCCTTCTCTTCTCTACAACTCTGCGCCAGCAGAGCCAAACGAAACCTGTCTTCGCCTGACGTCGCCATCCAAAAACTTGAGGCCAACAACGTTCGCTTCTTCTAATTGCCTTCAAGATGGCTTCGAACGACCACAATCGATACGATGACTCGGACGACGAGGATGACTTCAACCCTGCGCCTGCCGATCTCTCTGACGACGAACCTAGCCACAACTCTGGTCAGCGACATGCGGGTAGCGATGCGCGAGAGAGCAGCCCTGCTGCTGACGATGACGACGCCGCCGCTGCCCCCAAATCTCGACGAGTAGATGACGATGAGGATGATGAGCAAGACGATGAGGAGGGTGGCCAAAACGACGATGACGAAGAGGACGACGAGGATGAAGAAGACGAGGATGATGTTCAGCAGGTAAGCCTTCCGCTTTCGCAGTTCGCTTTCCTTGTTCCTTTTAACAGGGGGATACGTCAAGCTTCGAGCATCTGGCCGACTCGTTCTGCGTCTCCTCCGCAGATTGATACACTGCTAATGTTTTCTTTACTCTACAGGGACATCGTCGCAAGCGTCGCAGGGATCGTCGCGCCGTCTTCTTCGATATCGAGGCCGAGGTCGAGGACGAAGAAGATGGCGAGGATGAGGAGAAAGACGGTGAAGAGATAGAGGACTTCATCGACAACGCTCATCCTGACGACATTGCCGAAAGTGGAGGCCTCGACGATGACCGAAGGCACCGCGAGCTGGATCGCCGACGCGAGATGGAGTCCAGCATGGATGCTGAGAAGCAGGCCGAAATTCTTCGACAGCGCTACGGTAACCGTCGCCCCAACAAGGGCTTCGGCGATTCCACTGTTGTCCCCAAGCGCCTCCTGATGCCTAGTGTGGAGGATCCTACGATCTGGGCTGTTAGGTGCAAGGAGGGCAAGGAGCGAGAAGTCGTCTACTCTATCATGAAGCGTATCGATGAGCGGATGGGCACCAAGGATGAGTTGGCTATCATTTCGGCTTTCGAACGTGGCGGCCCAACCTCCGTCATGAAAGGCTACATCTACGTCGAGGCCAATCGTTCAACGGATATTATGGTTGCGCTAGACGGCATGTTCAACGTCTACCCTCGGTCAAAGATGATTCTCGTCGACATCAAGGACATGCCCGACTTGCTCCGTGTGACCAAGACGCCCACTCTCGAGCCTGGTGCCTGGGTCCGGCTTCGCAAGCCAGCCAAGCACGCCGGTGACCTGGCGCAAGTCATTGACGTTACCGAAAATGGTCTTGAAGCCCGAGTCCGCTTCATCCCGCGTCTTGACTACGGCATGAGAGATGATGCCCTTGCCGCCCTTACCTCTGATGGCAAACGGAAGCGCCCCGTTGGCGTGCCTGGACCAAGACCGCCACAGCGTTTGTTCAACGAGACGGAGGCCCGAAAACGTCACCCCCGGCATATCCAAGGAAACCCGACGACCAAGGTTTGGACATACATGGGTGATGAGTTTGAGAACGGCTTCCAGGTGAAGGATATTAAGATCCAGCAGCTAGTTGTCACGGACGTCAACCCCACTTTAGAGGAAGTCACTAGGTTCGCTTCCGGCGCTGAGGATGGTACCGAAAATCTCGATCTCAAAGCCCTTGCTGCCAGCCTCAAGGACAGCAACATCAACGTCACTTACCTTCCCGGCGATGTCATCGAAGTCTACGATGGTGAGCAAAAGGGCGTCGTTGGAAAAGCAACAAACGTCCAAGGCGACATCGTCACGATGCAGGTTACGGAGGGAGACCTCGTAGGTCAGGTCATTGAGGTCCCTACCAAGGGCTTGAGAAAGAGATTCAAGATCGGAGATCATGTCAAGGTTACCAGCGGCAGCCGATTCCGCGACGAAGTTGGTATGGTTGTCAAGATTTCCGAAGACCGAGTAACCTTCTTGACCGACCAAACCAACACGGAGGTCACGGTCTTCAGCAAAGATCTGCGTGAAGCCAGCGATATTGGCGGCCAAGGTGCGTTGGGTCAGTACGAGCTCTTTGACCTCGTTCAGCTGGACCCGACCACTGTGGGCTGCATCGTTAAGGTCGATCGCGAGTCAGTGGTTGTGCTCGATCAAAACGGAGACACTAGACAGGTCATGCCATCCCAAATTGCCAACAAACTCCCGAAGAGAAAGGTTGCTGTGGCTGCCGATAGAAACGGCTCCGAGATCCGGCTCGATGATGTTGTCAGGGAGTATGGCGCCCAACAACGGCAGGGCAAAATCATTCACATCCACCGCGCATACGTATTCTTGCACAGCAACAACAATAACGAGAACGCCGGTGTGTTCGTTACCAAGGCTAGCAATGTCACAACTATCGCTGCCAAGGGTGGACGCGTGCTTTCAGCGGGTCCCAACTTGGATCAAATGAACCCGGCGATGAAGCGCAACCCTGGCGGCGCAGAGAGCAAGATGGCACCTCCCAAGACCTTCGGCCGTGATCGTTCTATCAACCAAACTGTCATCATTCGGAAGGGTGGTTACAAGGGTCTTTTGGGTATCGTCAAAGATGCCACGGAAACTCACGCCCGTGTTGAGCTGCACACCAAGAGCAAGACCATCACGGTGCCCAAGGACCATCTTAGCTTCAAGGACAAGAATACCGGTGCCAAGATCGACATCAATGGACGGGGTCCAAGACCGGGCCAAGGCGGCGCTCCTGGAGGCGGGCGTGGAGGAGACTGGCAAGGAGGACGTACACCAGTCGCCTCTAGCGGCGCGGAGAGGACGCCCGCATGGGGTTCACGAAGTGAGTCACTGCCCAACATGAGATGCTATGATTACTTTGCTAATATAAATCAAGCTCCTGCACCGACTGGCGGCAGAACACCTGCTTGGAAGTCTAGCAGCCAGGACTACGGATCCGGCTCTCGCACTCCCGCCTGGGCTGACGGCTCAAGGACTGCTTATGGCGATGGTAACAGAACCGCGTATGGCGGAGGTTCAAGGACTCCGGCATGGCAGTCAGGCGCAAAGACACCTGCACATGACGCTTTTGGATTGGGGTCGAAGACGCCAGCTTATGGCGGGAGCGATGCCTGGGGCTCAGGCTCGAAGACGCCTGCCTATGGAGGCTCTGCACCCACTCCCGGCGCCAGCGGTAGTGATTCATGGGGATACACCCCAGGCAACTCTGGCTACGACGCGCCGACGCCGGGTGGAAACCTCCTGGGTGCACCCACACCCGGTGCTCTCAATGCTCCCACACCGGGTGCCTATTCGGCACCCACCCCAGCGGCCGCGAGTGCTCCGACTCCTGGTGGAGGATGGCAAGGAGGCTGGGCTGCTGATTCGGCCCCTACACCAGCGGCCGGCGCTCCCACTCCGGCGGCCAGTGGCTTCGCCTCCTCTTCTGGCTATTACGGCGCCCCCACCCCTGCTGCCTATGGCGCGCCCGAGACACCGGCGGCCAGCGGGCCTAGATACACCGACGATGACTGATCAAACAGCGTCATAAGATGTTTGACGAGTTAAGGTGGCCGGTCCTACATAGCCAGATTGGCTTTACATTAGCAAACAGGAGGGACACAAGATTTGTATATTATCCGGCGTTCTCGTAGAAAGGGTATGCGCAAGAAAGAAGCGCGAATTTCAAGATAGTTTGCATCACAATTGGCTGTCGGGCGTCGGGATCAATTTCCAAACCAAATGTCGTTTACACGAAACCCAGTTCAACAAATCCCATGCCTCCATGCGTCTTGCCCGCAACCTCCAGTCAGATATTAGCAATATAGAATGCCACTGCCGGCTGGATCAATTTGTTAGGACACCTCGGATGATATTGCAGGTCACTGTTGACTGGATGAGCGACTTTACCCGCCGGCTGTTCTATCGCCGGTAGCATCGCAACCATGGTACGTGTGCTTTAGGTCTGGTCATTTGATATGTAGATGCCGTACTTTCTCCCTTTTGTTCAGGATCTGCGTTGTAGCTCTTCACAGATATAAGTTCAGCATCTAGTGACGGATTCGGGTGAAACTCCTGCGCGTATTGATGCACATTATCTTCCATCCTCTGCTGCTCCTCTTTCGAAGCCACCTATTAACAACAGCCCCTAAGCGTCACTATGAAGGCCTCGGTGGTTGTCGCGTTGGCCAGCCTTGCCTCTGCTCACTGTACGACATTCCTATCATCTTGGGGGCACCTTGTGCTACTTACTAACCCTCTCAGATGTATTTCCATCCGTCACTTACAATGGCAAGACCACACAAGATTGGGAAGTCGTCCGCAAGACGACGAATTACCAGTCCAACGGACCGGTCACGGACGTGACCTCCCAGCAGATGACATGCTACCAGCTAGCCCCAGGTAACGAGGGTGCCACGGTGCTGGATGTGACTGCAGGATCCACGATTGGTGTGTTCAAGTTGGCATTCACGATCAAAGGCAAGCTCGCTGACATTCAGTTCCTCAAAGGCTACAACGCCAAGGCGTCCGTCTCCCATCCCGGACCAGTCAACTTCTACATGGCCAAGGCGCCTTCTGGTTCCATCACAAACTTCGATGGCTCCGGAAAAGTGTGGTTCAAGGTCTACAACGACGGCCCGACAGTCACCTCTAACGGACTGACCTGGCCCACTTCAGGCAAGCACCTTCATCTCTTGTTGTGCCTCTCTCGCGCGTATTAACATTTATACCCCAGGCAAAACGACGCTTAACGTCCAGATTCCCAGGTGCCTCGCAGATGGCGAGTACTTCCTCCGCGTCGAACACATTGCTCTTCACAGCGCTAGTAGCGTCGGCGGCGCTCAATTGTACATCTCGTGCGCCCAGCTCCGTGTCAGCGGCGGCACAGGCACGTACAAGCCTAACTTGATGTCGTTCCCTGGCGCATATAGCCCCAACGACCCGGGTCTCGTCGTGAACATCTATTACCCCGTTCCCCAAAACTACAAAACCCCGGGAGGCGATCCACTGGTGTGTTAGGTTGCAGTGCGAGCGGCATGTCGTGGGAAAAGCCTTCAGATCTTCCCAAAGGGAGCAAGAATGTCGACTGGTGTAGCCAAGGGCATTTTGACGTCCTCAAATCGTCCAATAGCACCCAGAATTCAGAGACAATGGTTAGTTAGCCATATTAGGGAGACATCAGATCAGAGTTGTATGATACTCGCGTCACATTCAAGACCCGAACTCTGATGTGACAACTGTTGTGCTCTTGATATCAGTGGGTCCTCGAGCCAGGGCGACACAACGTGCAATATCGAGAAATCAGACCCCGCCTGTTGTCAGCTTCCTTGATAGAATCTGGGCGCTACACTCAGCAGAATATGGAGCCCATTCTCATCCTGTTCAAACAAGGTCGAAGGGAGCCTGCAACACTAGTCATCTCCATAGCTTTTCGCAGCCAAGTGCGGCTAGGTGAAGAACTTCTATCCTGCCATTTTCAGCTGATCTCCGTGGCGAAGGACACGATGTAACCCACTACAGTAGCTTGATTACTTAAGTCGACGGGTTAAGGTGCGGGGAAAGCTTGTGGCCTTGCGCCCCTCGCCGCCCTCGTGGCAGACATCGTGAACCCTGACCTCTCGGCAAAACGGCATGTGGTAAAAGCTCCAATAGGGGGTGTCGGAGCCTAGATGCTCGTAATACGCGTTGTTCGAGTCAAGCTCAATCTTTCTGCAATGAGGGGGCCGGACCGGCAGGAGGCCAGCGCTTATGCAAGGGCTATCGGCTGAGGCACGTCAAGTATTGAGCTTGTCATGAAAAGACCTCATTAATGTGGTGGAAAAATTAAGGCTTGATGATGGGCAGATCCTTTGTAGCATGGCTTATCTGCATGCTGGCTGGCGAGATCAGAGTAGTAGTATAAGTAGCTCCGAAGGCCCCGAAGACGTTGACTGTAACGCCGGACATATGATCGCGCAATCATCGCTGGAACTCGCTCAGTCGCGCCCATAGGCTCTCCAACCATGTTGTCTGGTCCCTCGCTCGCTTTTCTGGCGTCAACGGCGCAACTTGTTTCGGCCGCCACTTTCACTGTGCCCAGTAAAGTGAACACCGGCGGCCTCTCTTATGCGCCTCTCGAAGCAGCACCCGTCGGAATCTCGTCAGTCCACTTGAATTTTGCGCCATGCTTGTTTGCTGATATCCGTCCAGATTCGAGTTCTTTGCCTTCCCCTCGTACTTCCAGAACGTCACCGCAACAAACCAATGTCTGACCAACCTCAAGACGCTGAGCGGTGCTTGGCCACCTATCCGGATCGGCGGGACAACCCAGGACCGAGCCTCCTATGATGCCTCTTCGTCAGCGTATGTTGTGTACACTGTTGCGAGCCCAAACGATGCGCCCGCAACTCTGACCTTCGGGCCGAACTTCATGAAGCTGGCTGCGACATACGGTGGCGACGTGACTCTGGGACTGAACAGAGGCAAGAACAACATCGACAACACCATTGCAGCAGCCAAGGTCGCCGTCGCAGAGATGAAAAATCTCTATGCGATTGAACTCGGAAATGAGCCTGAGTGTAAGTTCGAAGTCCGGGATCCATTCTTAATCAAACTGACAAAGTTTATCTCAGATTGGTCGGGAGTCCAGCCGATTGCTTCTGGCACGTGGAACCCTGCCGTGGATGCCGCGTCGCAGAATAATTGGGATATCATCGTCGGAAATGCCATTGGCAAGAAGAATATCATCCAAGCCGGAAACTCAAACTCCCTTCCTCCCACGTGGGGGGCCGAAGAGTTGATTGCCAGCGGAAATGCCACGGTGAGGGAGTATGTGAAGACGTATGCCCACCACAACTACCCCGGCGGCACCGTATCCAGCTTGATGTCTCACGCGAACATTGCAACCAATATCCACTTGTAAGTTTCTGTGCGCAAATGCGTCGAGGCCTTTATGCTGAACGGTGTAAGATTCGATCGCGATATCGCCAGTGCCTTGGCGGTGAACAAGCCGTATGTCTTTGGAGAGACCAACTCAGGTGAGATGACGCCCTCCCCTTGATTGAGCCACTGAACATGCTAACCTCTGAACAGTCGCTGGAGGAGGTGCGGCAAACGTGTCCCCGACGTTTGGGGCTGCCTTGTGGGTGATGGACTATGCGGTGCGCCTAGCCACGTCAAACGTCTCCCGCGTATACTTCCATCACGGAACCATTGGCAATAACCCCTACAGCTTCTTTGGAAGATACTCCATGGGCAACCCCTATGTCGGCGCATACACGGCAACAGCTTTTCTGGCTGGGGCTAAGCACGTCGCCGCCTTGGATGATGGCAAGTCTGCCTTTGCAGCGTATGCCACCTATGACGCCGCGGGAGCCCCACTTCGAGTTCTTCTGTACAATTCCAACTATTACAGCGGTTCCGGCACGCGAGCTGTCGAGTCTTTCGTTCTCAGCGGGCTGTCAGCGACGAGTGTCCGGTCCAAGCGGGTTACTGCGGCCAGCGCCGAAGCAAGACAAGATCGAGGCGGGAACGCGTTGATCGGCGGCCAATACTTCAACAACGGCACTTGCATTACCGGCGGCACGGAGACATTCGAGACAGCGGCGGTCTCGGGGGGTAAAGTCACCCTTAGCGTTGGGACCAGCGAGGCTCTCTTGGTGTATCTCCAGTAACCTGGATGATTCTGGGGCATCTCAGAGGAGTTGTGCAGGTGATGGGTGGAGTGCGGGCCTCATGTTATGATGCCGGCTTCGATGCCGGCGGCCCTGAGTTTCGTGAGGCGATCCACAATGGAGTCTGCACGCTCTTTCAACATGTCGCACTGCAAAGACAGTACCTGGCACTCTCTGCCGGCCCTTCCCTCTAACGAGGCTTGAATCTTGGGGATGCAGCGGGCTAGGGAGGACTGAAGATCAACCAGGATGGCGGACATGACAGAAGGCGAGGATCCAGGGGAAAGAGTGAAGGAACCGATGCGAAGTTCGGGTATATCGAATCGATGGTTCTCAACGCCGTCGTATTCTGCGGAGGCGGCAGATATTTTGAAGCATACTTGAGCGTGCGAGAATATGAGTTCTGTAATGTCGTGAAGGCGGTAGTGACATGAGATTAGCTGGTTGAGCAAGGTGAAGTCGACGCTTGACGAGCGGTCGGCCGCCTCAAATGGGTCTGATCCAAAATCAGCATGACACTTGAAGGTATGGACACAATTGGGAAGGATGCATTCAGGGGCTGCATCGTACGCGACGGCCAAGCGAATAGCCTCGGGATATAATTCGATCAACTGCTGGGTTTGGCCAAGCATCAACTCGAGTGAGCGGCGCAAGCCGTACGATTCGTTGACTTGGGTACAGAACAAGTTCAAGTCGGAAGCGGCAACGTGTAGCTTCGAGACTGGAGGCAGGCCATTGAAAGCTTCGTTCAGCTTGAGCATCATGGCGGACAACTGTTCGAAGCATCGGGCTCTCGGATCAAGTTGGGCTTCGCGAGTGTTTTCGCTGAGAGGGATGTTGAGTTGGGATATTGGCTGAGAAGTCAGCAGCTGGTCAAAAGAGAAGGGTTCCCAGTCCAAAGCTGAGGTCTCAGCGACGAGAGGGGCTTCCAGGATGGCGAAGTCTTGAGTTGTCGGACGTGGACCAGCGGGACTGTAGACACAAGCAACGCTGGCCTTGGAGCACCGGGCACATACGGCAGAGCCGGCCTGCTTCGGACATCGTAGCTTTTGGCTGTGGCATCTGTCGCATGCCTGACGATTGCGCGGAGGAAGAGGCATGTCGGTGTATGATACTTTTGGGGACGGGACGCAGCCTGGAGAGAAGTGCTGCATGACGGGAGCAGCTACCTTGGATGTGAGGTGCTGTGCTGCCCGCGACATGGGTCGCCAGCTGGCATTTTCTTAGATAGGTCGGGTACTCGACTTGTCACCTTCGGCGCCGGCGCTGGCGGATCGACATTAGTGGAGCCTCTCTAGCGTGCCGTAGCGCCCGCCAGACTCGCCAAAATCAATTGCATGGATCATGGTTTCTACTTTCTCCCTACCTGACTTACCTACGGAGGTGCCTAGATAGGTACGGAGTATGGATGCACTTTTGCCTTACAAAACACCTCCAGGTTTCTCCTCACTTCTGATTCTGTTGTTCGAACGTTGGTGTGTCTTTTCCACGTGTGGATGTCTTTCAATCCCCAGGAGCACGGATGCCACCGTCATCGATCGCACCGGCCTCGTGGACCGTCCGAACTTATGCAGGCACTATTCTTTGACATATGTTTGTCCCAACTCCCTCGAAAATGACACGAAACGCCGAGACACCTCCACTACGACTTCGACTCCTTGCATCCAGGAGCGCAGAAATCGTCCAGCTACCTAGTGAACCACAACCCTGGAATCCTTCCGTGCTTCAGCCGCCCTGCGTCCGTCTTTGCATCTCATTAGATACCACGATACCTAGCCTGGCAACTAATTAACTGACCCTCTCAGTAAGGTAGGTAATACCTAGGCAATACCTAAGTAGGTAAGGGATCCAAGCCGCCGTTCGTCCACACACACCATCATCCATCGGCCATCTTCTGCCCGCTGCATCACCATCATCACCAGTAGCATCTTCGCCAGCAAGAGGAATCGGAGACGGTGGTGTCCATGGACACATGACTCTCACCAACAGCCGACTGCAACGCTTGTCCTTGTCCCTGCTCACTCCCACGTCCCAACGCCATGCCATGCATCATGTCATGTCGGCTACCCGCCCCCCAACTTCCCGTGCGCCCGTTTGGCGTTCGCTCATCACGTTGGCGTCCACCAACCAACGCCACACTTTCCCTCCAGTCGACCTGCCTTTGCCCACCAAAAATGAGGTGCCTTTGTCTTGTCTCCAGCCCCAGCCCCAGCTCCCAAGCCGGCTTCCCCATTGCTACCCAGGTGCTAGGGCGCCTAGCTGCTGTCGATCAGCCAGCCGGGACTTGACCTCGCATCCGCCTCAAAGCCAATTCTTCTCACACAACCAAGACATAATTCGCTTCTGACCCCATCATCCAAAAGCCTGCCTTGAGTCGTGGACGCCTCTTCCCCTCTCCGGGAGATAAGCACTTTGTTTGCACCCTCTGCGCGTGGCAGCCGCAGACCATACCGGCCCTCCTCAGCTCAACCCCCAATTTTCAGCTTATATTGCATGTTTGCCTGCTGTGCCACTTTCTGGTCTCTCTCCAACATTCCTCCTCGGCCTGGCCCGCGCTCCCATTTCTCTTCTCGCCTTCAAGGACTCTTCTCATTTTCGATCCCATCGTCTTTGTGTCGCACTCTGCTGTGTATGCTGCAATAACCCTCCCAATCCTCTCACCTCCATCATGCTGTCGAGGTGACAACCGAAATGGAACCCACCACAGTCATCGGATGCGTGTCTGCTTTGACCGACCTCTTCGCAGAGGGCGCGCAACACTACACGCTGTGGAAAAGAAAACGGTCCCGGCAAAACCACTACCGGAGGACGGGTCCCGCTGGGCAGAAAGGCGTCGTTACCTGCGCCTTGACTACATCTCTTGACGCTGCCGAAACACAGATCAAAGAGACGTTTGATATTGCCTTCTCCATTGTAGGGCCCGAATTCTCCAAAGGAGATGGTGTGTATCGTCCTCATGACTACAACCAGGGACTTGTCTAATATCGGAACTGCACAGTCACTTGTACGGATCTTCTTTGCAACCAGTTGTTCAACCTCAAAAGTCGCGTTTCCCATTTGCGCCGGGCTGTTGACGCCACCTGCCTGACAGCGACGCTGAATATCGCCGATATCCTTCAAACATCTGAGGCTATTCGCATTGCCTCAGTCAAGGCACTAACGGACCTTTACGGCCGCATGGCCGTGGGTCGCTCTATTCCTCAAGACCTGCCTGTCCCAAAGCCTCGGTCCCGCCAAAGTAGCTTGTTGTCCCGACGCTCCGGAAGCTTTATCGATTCCAACAACGATGATGACGACAAGATGACCATCTGTACCGATCAACCCCGCCTCCAGTCGGAGCCGCCTTCGCCTCCGCCGACCCCGCCAGACTCCAAGCTCATTGTCAGCGATGTGGCATCCATCTTTGCCCCGTCAACGCTGGCGCCCTCAGAGGCTGCTGGTGGTGGTGGTGATGCATCGGCAGTCCTCCGTCCCAAAGTCAGCGTTTTCAGTATGTTCTGCCCCAAGGCAATGGTGCTTCAGGTTGACTTGTCGAAGCCCATTCCAGAGGATAAGAGTTGTACGTGCGGTTACCGTTGGAAGCCAGTCCTGCCCGAGAAGAAAGACTTTATTGTGCTGAAGGAGGGGTTCTGCATGTCGAACCGATTTCTTGCCAAGTCGCACTCCGACAAGGACGTCTATGGGTGTATTCTTTGTGTTTCAAGCGGACAGACGGAGACGTATGATTCGTCACAGTCGTTGGCGGCGCACATCAACTCCTGTCACACCAAGTGGCAGATTCTCCACGAGAGAGACATAGCCTAGCATTGGCTCTTTCACACGTAAGACGCTGATTTACTGTTGACTTTGATTTAGGGCGCAGAAGGTGTTGGGAGTAGGTCCGGAGCATTGAATGGCAATACCCCTGAACGCCATGGTCTAAACTGTGTTGATACCCCGAAGAATACTAGACAGGTGCTTAGGATACATTGAACGATTCAAAACCATATACCTTGGTTGTGACCGAGCAGATTGCTATCAGTGGCTTATACGATCATCCCTCTTTCAAGATGGGCACCTTTCCTAATGTCTTTTGGCTTCGCAGCGCAGGCCGCTAATGCAGGGGCCCAGCTACCTTATAAAATAACTCAGGCACATGAAAACTTGATATTCCCACCGGGGTACAGACTGTCATCGCATCATCAGGTCGACGGCCCAAGATCGTGAAATCGCCGCGAAACTCACCATTAGCAGATGCTTTCCGGATAAAGACCCTCAAAACTGCCCATACCAGATGCAACTCCGTATGATGCACGTGTACTGATTGGTAATGACGGGCTTGTTTACGACGCCAGGACAGCCGTCGATGCCATCACACGGCTCCAGGAGCTCGGTGATCTTGTGGCCGCACCGGTGATGAATGAAGACTTTGCGAAGACACATTAATGCTGCGAGGGCGGGGCATGGGGGTTGTGCTCCTGTATTCATGAGAGATCCTGAGTCTCACTGTCCTATGCTGTATGCTTTCTTTGGCTGAGAGGTGAAGCGTTTGAATGTTGTCACTATCATGTACATGTTGGGGGTGGTGAAGGTATTTGTCGCCGGGACGCGATGCGACAAGTCACCTGGCCAAACAACTCAACCCAAAGCAGCTTCGATTGTGGTGGGCTGAAAAGAGTAAAGCGTCCATGGTTCGAGACCCGGAAGGAACTGTCGTTCGTTCATCCTACCCTACAAAAGTCATAAGCCTTGGGCACGGGATAGGTCGCCGGCAGTGCGCTGCTGCCTTTTGACGTCGTGAATGGCAAACTGCAAAAAGTACCTCCTCGTACGATGCGGCCGTTGCCGTCGAACTGGTGGAGCCTTAGAAGCTCTCGTAACAACATGGGGGTCAAAGGCGGGGAGACATGTGCCATGCATCTTAGAGCCGGCCCGCCCATAAATGCCACGTCCGTTAAAAGCGGCCTATAGAAACCAATTTGGCATCTTTCTCGAGAATTCGTCCGTTTTTAATTGCCTCTCTAACACCATACCGAATTAAACTCATAATGAAACACCACCGTGCTAGCCAGACTACTCGGAAGATAGCCATAGGTATACCCCCTGTTAGTGATCAACATAATCGATATCAAATGTGCCGATTCGCTGAAGGGCCCCGTGTGGTTGACGCTTGTCACCGTGACATGAGATCGCAAACAGATATCTGCTATTGAACCAGTCGAGATGTGCGCCCTGATGTTGAGCGGATTATGCACCAGAATATACTGTGAGCTTCTGAATGTTGGACTCGTTGCCTCAACCCCCAAACATCGAGAAATGCATATACGCGGATGTTCTATGGCAACAGGTTGTCGTCGTGGACGCTCCACGAGCGGCTGCCGCCTGTTGTGCACAGAGCATTCCATTGGCCGGCAGCCCACAGGACGACGAGGTGTATGACCGCAAGGAGCACGGTACCACGTAAACCCCAAGCCCATGGCAGCCCATTGTGTATCCTGAAATCTTGCCGGTATCTCAGCTCCCGCGACGTATCGGTGTTCGCGAGACCGAGATCAAGCGCAGCAATTACGACCAGAAACGCCCCTACACTTGTGTCCACCATGTAAGGCCAACAAGGACGCGTAAGGCTGTAAAGTTTACTGAGAAAGAGACCAAGACGAGTGACGACCAGCAGAGGACTAGCATTGTGATGGATTAGATGACCTGCTCGGAGCCATCCGACCATTAGCCTGTGTTGAAAGGCGGCAAATCTTGTGCCGGGAGGGGGTGGCATCAGCAACGGTGGAGAACCCAACGGCTCATCTTTGACAGACTCGGCGCTTCCTTCGGACACAGCAATTTCCGGAGACAGACGAGGAAAGCTGTCCTGGCTGCGCGAGGCCACCATCGTCTGGGCCTGGGGACGATGCCGCGGTGAGCTAGGATCCGAGAGCCTTTGCATACCTGTCTGTAGGCTTGGACGGGGAGAGCTATTTTCTGCAGCCCTGCTAGGAATGTTATAGCCTTCCTGAGAGGATGAGAATCTGGACTGCTTTTGAGGATCTGTGACAAAGTCAGTTCGATAGAAAGCGTGATCACTATGGTGCCGTGGATGACGAACCTGGGACAGGTGTACTAGGAGGTACTGGAGAATCGAGATTCTGAATGCGGCGGTTGTGAAGACCCACCGGCGGACTTGAGCTTCTGCCTCGAGGGACGCTATCAACGGTGGATTCGGTCTTCATGGCTGCTAAGACTTCGTTGGCGCTTGGGCGTTGAGAAGGATCCAGTGCGACGAGCCTTTTGAGAAGTTGGTACAGCTTGGAGGGAAGGTCAGGACGCTCTCTGCGCTCATCTTGGAAGCCCTGCCAATCCGTAATCTCAGCGCGCAGGGCGTCAATGTCTTCTAACTCCTCGTTGATAGTGTTGGCGCTACGGTAGGGTAGCCGGCCAAAACACATGAAGTAGAGAATCATTCCTAGAGAGAATATGTCGGATTTTGTTGTAAAGTTGCCGTAGCGTCCCACAGAGTCCCTCCTCAAGACCTCCGGCGCACAGTAGGAGATGGTTCCGGTTGAGCCGGTGGACTTGCGAACCATGTGCTCGGACTGAACCTCGCCAAAGTCACTGATCAGGCAGATCATGCCACTCCCCTCACGATGCAGCAGGCAGTTACTCGGCTTGAGGTCCCTGTGAATGTAGTTGGCTGCATGAAGGTAGGCCAGTCCAGATGTGATGTCTTTGAAAAGGGAGAAGATTTCTTCGAAAGAAAGGAGCCGTTGAGAGGCGAATTGATCGCGTGGAATTTCGAGTTGACCTTTTGACTTCCTACGCATTTGAGCCTTGAGTTGCTCTTTCGTAGTCTCCTTTGGCTGCTCGCCGATGACGTATTGAAGCAGATCTCCACCATTACAATACTGTTGAAGAATAAAGGCGCATGCCACGCTGGGGCCGAATCTCGTCAACGTAACGTCCTCGAGCCAAACGTGGCGGTAGGAAACCAGGTTTGGGTGGGACAGTTTGGCAAGCAGCTCAACCTCGATGAGCACCTTTTCGAGCCAGGCATGGTCGTCTCCGACTGGCACACGCTTGCATGCGAAGTGGCCTAAGAGCAGTTAGACTGTCATGTTTGATTATCCGTGAGCAACACGTCGTACCTAGGTGACAGCCATCAATCTCATGACGGACGAGCAGGACAACTCCTTTTCCGCCTCGGCCAAGCTCTTTCTCTTCGACGAAGAAGGTTTTGAAATAATTCGGACTGAAGGCTTCGCGGCGGATGCGACTTCCTTCCTGGACGGCGGGTGTGCTTGATATGAACTCAACATCTTGTGTGTCCTCGAAAACGGCGGGTTGGGGAGTCGCCAGAATAGGCTGCACGAATCTGCGGATAGGGCTAGAAGGTGGATGTTCGGCTCGGACACTGTGGTGACCAGCTCGCAGCATGCGGAAGTAGTTGGGGTCAACGAAGGAATCGTGGTGGCGCGCACTGTCGAATTGACGATCGGGGGAGGAGGAGCGCAAAGGTTGTCGGCATGTAGGACATTCGGACAGGCCTCGAATCTCTAGTCGCTGGGAAGAGGGGTCGCGAACTACTATTGCATTGCGGTGACGGCTAAACACGGACGTCAGCAAAGACACGCCGCCCAAGGCGAAAGAGAAACTCACAGAACGATTTCGCGGCCCTCGCGCGGATGGTATGGTATAAGCGACATTGGGACTCGGTCAGGTTGGTTGTCATACTAGGTCGTCAGACCAGCAAAGAGGCGTGAACCATGGCCGACTGGGGGGGGAAGGCGCAAGATTGAAGTACTCGACGTATCCAGGTGCGGAGGAGAGTGAAGGCGTCGCGGTCGGTATCTGGTCGGTGCGCTGGTTGTCAGGGACGCGGACAGGGGCACGGCGACAATGGTGGAGATGTGAAGGACGCGTAGGTATTGTGTGTGGTTGTGTGTGGAAGCGCAGTTCAGCTATGGTTATTGTTCCTGTCGTTGTTGTCGTCGGCGGCGAGGTGTCACGAGTACAGTGCCAAAACACCAGACAGGGCGAGGCACGGTAAGGCAGGTAAGGTGAGCACGGCATGGCATAGTGAAGCCAAAGAAAGGCGAAGGCATCCAATGCTTGCCCGTTGACTGAGGGTATGACCTCACACTGTCTGTGCAGCACCTCGTTACCCCACGTGCCCGCATACAGTGGGCCACCGGGCAGAGAGCTCCGGGGAGCTGGTCCAGCAGCACTGTGCCTGCCCAGGGAGGTGGGAGGTGACGGGCGTAATGCAGCTGCACAGTACAAACTCTATCAAGGCAAGAAGCTGGGGGTCCTCCCTACAGCCCGGAGAGATGTCTCCTTTTTGCTGATAGCTTCTTTCATTCTACTTCACTTCACTTATTTTCGTCTCGAAACTTGGCGGTGTACCTACCCATGCACACGCTGTTTCCGTCGCTCCAGATACGGGGAAAGCGCAATGGAAAAGCCCAGAGGATGTGACACCAGCTCGTATTGCCCCGTTGGTGCATAAGCCGTGCCATCTGTACCCCCAGCCATCTCATTAGACAATGTGCATCCCTTGTTGTGGTTTGACTTGGGTTTTGCGAGATTCGATCAGAAGATACACAGTTAAATGCCACGGTCCGTACAAATAGCTGCAATGCCTATCGATGACTTTGCGGCGCCGAAGACCCGGGCCCCGGAGCCCGGCCTCCTCCGGATATCCTCACCCGATGCCTTTGCCCACCCCGCAGTCCATCCGGATCACGAATCCACCGATGCGTTTTTGTCTCAGCTCAGGAATCCGACCTCAGTTCAGCTGCAGTGAAATTGATTGGTGCAGTCTCATTGCTCCAAACAACCCATAAGGATGTCTGAAGGGAGGGGAGCAAGCAACCGGGTGTGAGCACCCGTCAAGGTGTCAGTGCTCTTAAGACGTCTTGGTCTCGGACGCGCCTCTTCCAGCATGAGGTTCGTTCAGCAGAACAATCACCTTGGAAATGGCATCTCTTCTCCGCGGCACCGCATTCATCACTGGTGCTGCTTCTGGTAAGCTAGCTCCATCATTGGGTCTTGAGAGCGAATAACTTCATACTGATAAGCATCATAGGTATCGGCCAGCATACAGCACTGGCTTTTGCAAAGCACGGCATCAATCGCCTGGCACTCGCGGACATGAACCAGGCGACCCTCAGCGTCACCACTGATCTCCTCCGCCGCCGCTATCCTGCTGTCAAGCTTCTCCCTTTATCCCTCAACGTTCAAAATGCCGTTGAGATTAGGTCTGGCATTGCCGCAACCATTTCCGCCTTCGGCCGCATAGATATTGCCGTAAATAATGCCGGCATTGGAGGCAGTGGGCGCGCCACTCATGAGATCGATGAAGCCGAGTTTACAAAAGTTCTCGATGTCGACCTGCATGGCGTGTGGCGTTGCCAGCAAGAAGAGATCAATGCCATGCTAAACCAAGAGTAAGTCTTACAGATTCGAATACCAATGCCAATACTAAATTTGTGGTGTCTGTGACAGAGATTTGGGATCCCGTCAAGGTCGTGGTACCATCATCAACGTGGCATCCATGTTTGGCATCATATCGCCGTCTCGATTCATGTCGCATACAGCATACACAACCGCAAAGCATGGTGAGTCGCGCTCTTTCCCATGCTATATTTCAAAGTTACTAATAAAGCGTTCTCTCAGGAGTGCTTGGTTTGACGAAAGCTGACGCCAACACATACGGTCCAAAAGCAATCCGCATCAACGCAATCTGCCCAGGGTGAAAAGGTCCAAGACGAGTCGTTTGATGGGTCAGGCGCTAATGAGGTCCAATAGCTACGTCGAAACACCGCTTGTCCTTGAAACAATGGCCCAGGATGCCGAATCCCCCCTTGCCCGAGATATCAGCCGAACACCTTTGGGCCGCATGGCGAAATCCGAGGAAATAGCAGACTGCATCACATTTCTTGCTTCTGATATGAGCAGCTTCATGCAAGGCGCTGGCCTGGTGGTCGACGGAGGGTTTACGGTCCAATAGCTCTCGGAACTCAGATCACGTCTCTCATGGTGTAAAACACGTCTCTTGCCTATGTTCGAATCCCTGGAAACCCCCTCGATACGCCGGAAATCCCAAACCCCTACCCGTTGAAAAACAGATGAAATAACAAGCCAACCGTAGTCTGCGAGACACAACTCGTAGTTACCGTACACAAACATCGCCAGACTGCTAGCGTGCACGAGCCCGTCGCATCAAAAACTGAAGAAGTCTAGCTCATGGTTTCTGTTGACCGCAGAAGACTCGCTTTCTCCTTTATCCGGCATTGCGCTCTGCACCAATCCACTCAAGCTGACTGGACTCAGCGCGTTCAGTCCACCTTCGCTGCCCATCCAATCCATGCTTCCAGAGTCAACCGAGTTGAGAGGTTGAGACTTGTCAGCCTCGTCTCCTGTACTTACAGATGAACCTTGATTCAATTTCTCGCTCAAGAGCCCCCGCGGAACAGCTGCGCCGCCCTCTTTTCCCCCGCCATCCCCCCGCCCGTTGTCACGTGCAGCCGATGAGACGGCATCTGAACCGCCGAGTGCGGAGCTTGCGTTCGGTCTAGTTGTTCCTGAAGCCCATTCGCCCAGGCCTGTCCCGTCATACGCAGCTTCGCCGTGTTGGGCCGTGTTCTCTGCGTTCAACCCGCCGAGTGTCCATCCATCTGATTGAGAAGCAACGAGCACGAAGTCTTCAGATGGTCTCAACATGCCATCCGAGGCATCATCAAGGTCAGCCTCAATCGCCGAGCCGTTTAGGAAATCCAAATTGAAGCCTTGCATGTCACCGCTACCCAAGGAGTACATTGCTGGGTCGATTGGGGGATGCTGACCGGCCGACCGATGGCCCGAAGCCCGCGATGTTATTGTATTTGACTGGGAAAGGAAGAACGGCGGTGGTGGACGGGTGAACTCCGATGCCCTGCGGCTGGTTGTGGATGGACGGCGCCTTTTGTGAGACTGGCTACTGCCAGCGTCCGCTTCACGCCTTGCTGGCAAGATGGAGTAGATTGTATCCATATTTCCTCTCCACCCTGAACTGGATAGCAGGCTCTTATCGCTACCCGACAAGGTAATTGGTGGTTGGATCCCATCGTTGTAGTCGTTAATATCAGCTCGAAGTTGGACCAAAACAGCCTTGAGAAGGTCATCCATGCGGGATGCTGGTTGGTACGTATGGCTCATATCGCTGACGGCACTCGAAAGAATTTCGAGATACCCAAGATAAGTGCGCCTATCTGATTCGCTGTGATTGTAGGCTAGCGCAGCTATCAAGGCGATCGCAGCTGTACCGGCATGTTGAATCCCGGTGACGAAGATCTTGCGGCCGTCGAACCGTTGGCGATGCTGCCAGAAAATGCGTGCCACACGAATCGCCTGCTGTGTGCAGATGCTGCGTGACAGTGCTGTTCTGCTGTCATCCACCATAGCATGAGGATCTGCCATCCCCGGGGAGTTGATGGGCAGAGAAAAGGGGTGCTGGTCGAGGACATCTTTGGGTTCGGAGGCGGGCGCTGGGCTCGGATGCGATCCTGTGCTGGTGCCGTCGCCAGCAATGGCTCCGTATTTGGCCCAAGGACGATGCAGTAGGATCATGGAGACGTGGTACTGTTGATGTAAGAGGAAATAGCTGAAAGGCGCGCTCTTGATAGCTGATGGTTTCCATTGCAGATGCTCAGGGAGCCGCCTATACCAATTCTGAAGTTGTCGGTCGAGATTTATAGCGTGCAAGTATGCGTTATCTTCGCCTTCGTTGGTGTTGAATACATTGTCTGTGCCATCTCCCCGCTGCTTGTTTCGTACTTCTCGAGTCTCAACGATTCGTCCCGCAAGCTCCATCAACTCTATCAGCTGGTCGTAAACCTCGGCAGCGATGTTCTTCTTGTGAGCAGCGCCAGGCCCACCCATCAACGATGTCAATTGAGAAAAGCGGCGTGAAAGCAAATCCATTCCGATATCCTGGTTTTTGATACTCGTTGGTCGACCCAGAAACAATGCCCAGTATCTGTCGTAAATAACACAGGCTCTCATGACCATGTGACGAATGTCAACTTCCTGCTCATTGATCCCAGTGTTACGACAGTCAAGATGAAGGCCGATGTCGAATGCTAGACGATTCGCCATACCTTCATAGCACATTAGTCCGTGGTGCTGGCGAGATGCATCGCGTTTGACTTACCAGCATACATCCAGCCGGTGTTGTCCCTGCCGACACCGCATTCCAGATCGCCGAGGAGCAGGAGGGCTTGCACGCTGGGGATGCCGCCGGGGCGTTCGAGCTCGATATCGAGCATATATTTGGCCTCCCGATGCAGCGTACTCTCTCGACCGCCCAACGCAATTCTCTTCATGTCATCCCTGTCGGCGTCTGCGAAACGAAACGCCATGGCAAGGATGCAAATATGAAGAAACGAAGAGTAGAACTTTGGGTTCTGCGACTCTCTGTCGGCATCGAAAGCCTCCTGGTGTATGACTTTCAGCACTGAATTATAATGAGTCCAGAAATTGTCCATGAGATAATCGTGAGTTTCTGCCGTGATGGACCTGATCATGCGCTCGGCTCGTCGGACTTGCTCTGGAGGTTCGCGGAAATCAAACTGATCTGAGGGCTCTGCGTATACATGTGAGTTGGCAGTGGGCCCGAAGAAACGTAGCCGCCCAGACAGTTGATCGAATGAGAGGTTTCCTTTTGTTGAGAGAAGGCGATGGACAATGTCTTCTTGTTTTGGGTCCAGCATCCGGAATGGAGACTGCTCCTTCGGCAGCGGTTGGAAGATCTGGCTTGCAGAGACTGGTCCGTCGGCATGAGCGCTATCTGCGCGGTCACTGTCTTGCATCGTGTAGTCCTCATTAGCAGAGTCTGGTGGGGAGGGTACTTCTGCTTGAGGTGATCTTTCGGATGACTCGCGAGCCTTCTGTTGTGTGCCATGATGCTTTCGCTCCTCTTCGGAGGTCTTTGGTTGAGCCTCGTGTCTTGTCTTGGGGGGGTGGGCGGCAGGAGGAGGTGCGACTCCTTTTTCCAGCAACATTCCCTCCAGCATAGAGATGCGATCCGACAAGGAAGACATGTAGGCTTTGGATATAGGCCTATTGGACATGGGTTAGGTTCAAGGATATTCTGGCAGTGGTCATATATTGGATGGTCGAGCGCACCTTCTTCTCTCATCGTCATTCTTGATTATACACTCATTCCCTGCTTTCTTGCACTGCACACACTCGGACTCGCCCTTGGGTACGACGCATCTGATTCTCCTATCGCGGCATGATGCACAGGCAACAGATGCCCGATGCCTCACCTGTTGCTTGTTTGCCTGACGGGACGACTGCGTACGCTGTGAGACATTCTCTTGCGCAGCAACGCCAGCCTGTTCCGTGGAGGTTTTTCCTTCTCCCTTCGGACTTGCCATGGTCACGCAGCTTGATCTCGGCGGGGACTTGAGCCTATTCGTGCAGTCACATGCGATCGATGCCAGGTTTAGAGGGTGTGAGAGACGGTCAGGTCAGCAGGGGTCAGGTTGGAAAGCCGGGCGGCAAAGAAAAGATACAGATTCAGTATCTGTTTTGAATGAGAGATTCAGAGGTGGAATTGAAGAGCCAGCAAAAGGAGCAGAGGAGTTGCTCAGGTCCAGCATAAAAAGAATGTTTGGGTGTGGCGGGTTTCCCCCGCTGTGACGACGAACATGCGGTACCTGTGGAAACGTCACGTATGCGGCCCCTCCTCTCCCCCCATGGCTCGCTCCACTTGTTTATCCCAAGAGAGGGTTGCCAGCGTAGGTAGTAGAGCAGGCGGAAAGTCTGGGGACCCCGAACTAGCTAAGATGCGGTGGGATGGGGCTGGTGCAGACGTAGTTGCATGAGCAGAAAAGATTATGAGACAGGCAGCTTCTCCAGACGGGCTGGGTGGGCTGCCTGTTTCTTGGATTGATGTCCTTGGAGCAGACAGGGCACCGGGGAGGCTCCGACTTCCGGGCACTACCCCAGGCCGACTAAGGCAATGAGACTCGGGTTTCGGAGCAGACCTAGACCTGACTACGTATTGTTGGTTCTGTCAAGTGTCTCTGGAGTGGGGTTTGAAGGATTGAGGCTGGAACGCGACTAAGGGAAACAACCCTTGCTGTTACCCCGGATTTCAACGAGGAGCAAGGCCAGTCTGACATGGCCCCCATTGCGGATGGTCTGGGGATGAGTGGATCATTGAGGGCGCTATGATACTGGACCGGTCGTACGGGGGATACAAACGAGATGAGGGAGAGGGGGCTGGTTCTGTGTAGACTAGGTAAAGGTAATGGACATGGCTGCTGCATGGGGATGAGAGGAGGAAAGGTCTGAAAGGGAGAGGGACACTAGGTAGGGCACGTTGAGTGCGGGGAAGTGGTCGCTCGATCCACCTGTTCCTCCAGAACTAGAAAAGTGCAGGTATTGACCGGTATCGTGGAAAGGGAAAGGGCAAATGAGACGAGGAGGATTGCCGATAGATGGCCGCGGTAGTGAGGTTTTGCCCCGGCTCTTTTCTCCAAGCAACGGGGGGTCGGGAAGGGGGGAGGGGCAGCCGTCGGCTGGATGAGTGAGGTGGCCCAGGGGAAGGGAGTTGAATTGGTTGGTTGGGATAGATTGGCTGAAAGGCCTCAAAGCCGGTCCCGGTCCCTGTCAGTCAGACTTGTGTTACCAACTAACTACCCTCGATGAAGGCTGTGGCGTGCGAGTCGAAGAAGAGTTGACGACTGACGACTGCGGGAGCTGAGAGCGAACGAGCGGAAGTGCTGAGGTCGAAAAAGGCAACCACACCTGAGTGAGGGCTGAGATCGTGGGGTGGGGTTCGTTCTGAGACGTTGGGGCCAATCAGACACGTGGCCCACCCGGGGCAAATCCGTTCTATCTCCTTCAGTCGTGGTGTTCCTCCAGCCGTGGTGTCCAAGCGTGTGGGTGGTCCACACTCAGTGTAGTGCCGAAGCACAGACCATGACGGACAGGTCGGTGTTGAATCAGGAGCGAGATGCGACCTCGAAGGGCCTGACTCAGGTGGACCCTGAACTCCGACCATTGGCTGTTGAGCCAATCAAAATGTGTTGCAGGGCGCTCGTCCCCGCCCACACTCACCACCTCCGCGTCGCGTCGCGGTTTTTATCCCGTCCATCCATCACCTCATGCAACCAACCTATTTACTCTTGAGTCTCCGACGCGCAATCACTGAACCGAAGTGCTGCCTCGCAGCCACCACTCGTTTGCTGCTCGTCCTCTTTTACGCCCGATGATATGCCGGTAGTTGAGAGGTCCGTCGTTCGTATCCGTCTCTCGCATTACAGCATATGTGTTGTCACCCACTCTCTCACTACCTTACCTCGTTCGCCTACCGACCTAACTAGGTGAGTCTGCTCTACCCCTCTTAGTTGACGAGAAAGTTCTCTTGTAGCACTCGAGATGCATCTTGTGTGATTGAATCGTATTGAAATTAAGTGTGTGTTCATCAGGCTGCACATTGGCCTCGTTGACTCCTGCTCAAGTGAAGCCACCAGGCCACAGATGTGTGTGACACATGTGCCCCCACACGCAGCACCCACTCCTACCTACCTACCTTATGTCCCTTTCCCTTTCAAGTTTCCTGCTTCTTCTCGAGGAATATCTGGCCGAGACACAACAGCATCGTCATATCCCACCCCCGCATCTGGCTGCCCGGCGGGATGCTGCTCTCCAAGCTGTCCATTCACTCAACCGTCCAATCGTCATCGGCGTCTCGCACATATGTGCTCAATCCCTTCACGTCCTTGGTTGTGTTCGCCTTCACTTCGCCGTTGCCAAGGAAGGCGAACCGGTTTCCGTACCGGTATCGGATGTTGTAATCTTCGAACCGAGGGTCCTTGATTGTCTTGAGGAAGTGGATGGTCTAGAGCCGCCGAAATCAGTACCCATTTCATCATCAAAATCATGCGAGACGCGGATCTAGTCTTATTCTTACACAGCCAGGCCACAGGTAAATGCGGTTCTTCTTCTTGCCGTCCTTGAACCAGCTTCGGCACCCTTCTTGGAAGACCGTGTTGGAGTGGAACTCGTCAAAGTGGCCATAAATGTCGTCTACAGCCTCCTGCTTTACATCGATTGACCGGATGTTGTCATGCTGTATCTTCTTCATCATCTTGATTGAATACTCGACGGTTGTCTCGATGGACGGCAGGAGAGTGCCTGATGACCATGTTGCACCGGGGCCCTAGTGGGTGTTGTTAGTCCACACCTGCATGCAGCAGCGCATCATTGCCACCTACCACGATGGTGTAGTAATTGGGAAACCGCGGCGCAGATACGCCAAAGTAAAGGTTGACGCTGTCGCCCCAATCTTCGTCAAGTGTTTGCCCGCTTCCGTTGATCAGCTTGAATGCGGGTCGGAAGGCAACCTTGAAGCCAGTCGCACACACGAGCACGTCCATCTTGTGCGTCTCGCCGTCTTCTGTGACAATTCCTTCCGGGACCACCTTCCTGATTCTACCAAAGACGGGCTTGACGTTGGGTCGGACCAGGGCCTCGAGGTACCCGTCGCCGGGTGAGATTCGCCGGCAACCAGGTGCCCAGTCAGGAATGATGAACTTCTTCAACTCCTCGCTCCCAGGCCCATCGCCAATGCGCCGGTTCATCTCATCGGTTATGACGGTTCTCATCAGGTCCGACATTTCCGAGCCTTGCTGGTACATGCCAAACAATGAGTTGATCTCGGCCTCGATGCGCTTTCGGAACATCAAGTGGTATTCCGGATCTTCTCGAAACCTCTTGATGTCTTCTTCGGTGAACTTGTACTGCCTGTGTCCTGGATCACCGTCCTTGCGCAGCTCCGATTCCAAAACACCGCCGCCGAATGGGGGCGAGATCCAAGTGGACGAGCGCATGAACACCTGGACCTTGTCGCAAATCTTCTGAAGCGCAGGAACGATTTGGACCGATGTGCTTCCAGTCCCTATTACTCCGACGTTCTTGTTCTTGAAGTCGACCGAGTGATCCCAGTTGGCAGAGTGCATCTTGGGCCCAGCAAAGTCATGCAGGCCCTCAATGTCTGGCCATTTCCAGTTGTTCAAGATACCACTGCCGTTGACCAGCACGTGGCACCAGTCCTGCCACGTCCCCTTGGTGATCTGATCCTCGAGCGTCAGGCACCACAGCCCCTTCTCTTCATCCCAACGACCTTCGACGACTTTGGTGTTGAGTTTCATGTACTTCCTAGAGCCATGTCTATCGGCAAAATCCTCTAGATACTCGAGGATCTCTTTCCCGCTGGCGTAGTACTCGGTCCAATCGGGCTTGGGGTCCCATGAGAACGTGTAGAGGTGGGACGGTATGTCACAGGCGACACCAGGGTATCTATCACCATCGAGAGTCAGCCATAGTAGCGTCGATACCCATCGGCGAAACGTACGTGTTTTCGAGCCATGTCCCGCCTAGTCTCGGGTTCTTATCGAAGCTATAGCGAGTTAGAACAGCAACGTCCACATCTTCCGGATGAAGCTTACAGTGTCAACTCCCAGGAGCCAGGCACCATCTGCTTCTCCATCTTGTAAGCCAGGCACATGCCTGAGACGGCAGCTCCGATGCATGCCACTCGTAGCTTTGTAGGCTTTGAGTGGTACTGCTTCAGAACTCGATAAGGGGCATCAGGCTGAATAGAGGGAGGGTATGAGAAGTCAGATGCGCTGTCTTTGGTTTGACCGTTGGTTCCATTCGTATGTCCATTGCCATGCCCATCAAAGCTTTCATTCACAAGTTCTTGATTCGCAGCGGTCGGCACTGCTGAAGGAGCCATGGTGTGCTGTTGCAGCCTATCGATGCCGGAGTGCCAAAACGATCCTTCGCGAAGAGACGATGATTGGAAGCCACGGGCATGAATCTGGGGGAATCGATACGGCTCTGAGACTGAATTTCAAGAATGAGACGTCGCTCTCCTGATGGGAGATATGAAGTTGTGGCCAAGCAGGCTGAGTTGCGAGTGCAACTTCTGAGGCGATAATGGCGGGCTCCTGGCGTGATCAGGAAAACGGCAGACGCATTGCGGTTGTCTTGGGTCCGTTCCAAGGCGCAAGTGAGTTTCCGGCGCGGGTATCGATCTTCAGAGGATTTCATCGTGGCCGACGGAAGCAGTCCAACCTCGACCGTTTAACGGGCGTCACACAGCAGGCACAGTGGCATTCATGTCCGGGATGTGCATTTCCTGCCGGCGGGTAAATAGGACAGCCAGCCTGGATACGGTACGTATACATGACTTACAAGGAGTAGAGCCTCGCATCGAAAGTTACTGATAGGTAGCCGGCGCCTAATACGCAATCGGTGGTTTCGTGTTCCCCCTAGGGCGACACGTCTGTCGGTGAACAGCCGAGCACGGCACGCGTCAGGCTACCAAATGATTGGGCGGCGTTTGTTGGTTCTAAGGGTCGTGTGGCAAGCTTCTCCTTGGTACCAGAGCTGGGTAAGATTTTCCAGAATGCATCTGAGGGCGGTACACTGGCCGGATCCGGTACGTACTGAGTCGGGATGAGTGGGTACCTGGCCGGGAGGCACGCCCGGCGCAATCTCCATCGGCTCGGAGCTTTGCGCCCCTTTGACTTGTTGGGGGGTTTTCCAACATCAACGTTCACGATGGTTTATGGGAATGAAGTGCGAGGCTGTACCTGATGTGTGGTGATTTTTGAGCTGCGCACGCCAAGGGTTTCAACCAAGCCTGGCTTGATTACGTGCCTGCGGTCAGAGTAGCATTGTTGGGAATCTGACTTACATGACCAAAAGATGGAAGAATTTGAAGGGGTTGGCCCGTCTGGACCTTCACCTGTGCCAACACTCAAGCAACAGTGCGTAGGTAATGGAGGGAGCTGCTGCCTCTCTGCGTTCTAATACCCGTAGGTACACCGGAGTGACTTGGTCTGCTTCCCCACCCGAGCGCATGATGCATTTATTCAACGATCCTGCGTGAACATCGTGTCCTTCATTGAGAAATTTCTATGCTACTTTTTCGTTTCTCATTCAACACCATATCCTCGCCTGTTCTCCCTTAGCTTAAGCTTGCAAAAATGCCAGAAAATCACGCCCTCATTTACGGTATGCAGTACATTCGAGCGATAGTCTTCAGGTTCAGTGCTGACAACAACTAGGAGCAAGCGGGATCACGGGATGGTCTATCACCAATGCGCTTCTCAATGGCTACCCAACCGAGGACACTTTCGCCTCCGTCACGGCTCTCACAAACCGACCGCTGAACACTGAAGATGCCCTGTGGCCTAAGCCTGAGAGGCCGCAGCTCCAGGTCGCCAGTGGCGTTGATATCATGACCCCGAAAGGCGTGGAAGGCCTCGAGGCCGATCTCAAGGCAAAAGTCAAGAACATGAGTCGCATCAGCCACGTTTATTTCTTTGGTAGAGACCTATCTCTCATTTCCCGTTGGTCATCATGTGCTGACGGTGTTGAAAGCATACATTATGGACGCCGACCCTGCGAAGGAATGCGACATCAACAAGGAGCTCATCAGACGAGCTGTCAGCGCTGTCGAGGCACTCTCCCCCAACCTGAAGTTTGTTGTCTTGCCGACCGGCACCAAAGCTTACGGAGTTCACTTGCTGGATCATTTCCCCTTCCCCAAGGACGTCCCCCTACACGAGACTCTGCCGCGGATCCCAGAGCCCTTCGCGTCCCAAATGTTCTACTATGACCAAACCGACATGCTGTCGCAGATGGCCAAAGGGAAAGACTGGACTTGGTGTGAAATCATACCTGACAATATCATTGGCTTCGTGCCCAATAACAACATCTACTGCCTTGCACAGACAGTTGGCACGTATCTCAATTTGTTCGCGGAGCTTCATGGGAAAGGGGCTGAATGCCCGTTCCCCGGAAGCGAGAAGTCTTGGAACAATTTGAGCAGCGAGTGCAACCAAGACATCATTGCCAAAGTGTGCATCTACGCTTCACTTCATCCGGAACTTACCTCTGAGCAACGATACAACGTTGCGGACAGTTCGCAGCCCTCATCATGGAGCAAGAAATGGCCAGTCATCTGCGAGTACTTCGGCCTCAGGGGAACGTCGCCTCCAGCGGACGGACAGGCCCCCCAACCAACGCAGTACCTGTCAGACCACATTGACGAATGGAAAGCGCTGGAGCAGAGACACGGTCTCGTTAGCGGCCGCGTTGCTAACGACCGAAGCTTCGGTGGCTTCGCAAGCTTCATCATGACCATGCTCAACTTCGATCGGCAGCTTGACCTTTCCAAGTGTCATGAGATGTGGGGTTCCAGCACGGAGGAGATTGACACAAGGCAGTCTTGGTATACCACATTGGACAGGTTCAAGAAGGCTAGGATCATCCACTAGTTGTAGGAAGTTCCTGGATGGATCGTTGGGGGCAATGGGAACGCAGGCGTACATGGCAGGTACTGGGTGGTGATGGGCAGGGGGGGCCTTGTAGATAAGGTACTCTGTGGTCTCTTAGCCAAACACGGGCACCCTTTAGTTCTCCAGCTGTCCCCAAACCCCGCAAATCCTGATGCTGATGGGAGTGCATGATTGATTTCCCTACCTTAAGGTACCTACCTTACCTTACGGATACCCGTGGGCCATGGCGGCGCATAGCTACCCCGCGCGACCCCCGCAGCCTCCATAAGGGAGCCGCAGGAGACCGAGGTCAAGGTTCCCCCAAACATGGCCAGGAGAGGGAGATCACACCCCATTCTTGGCTGAAAGTACCCCAATGAATCATTAGCGCCTTAATATTCCCGGCCGTTGTCTGCGAAACGGTTTTTGTGGTTCCCCATACCTAGTGCCCTGTGTTCGTGCCGGGGGCGTTGTCCCAGCTCTCGTGCCGCGGTTCGACACGGCGAGGGAACAAGACTCCCGCCACCGGTTACACTCTCACAGCAGCAGTTGCTCAAAAAGAGCCTACTCTAGAAGACATAGGGACTTTTGATTTTGGTCACTGAAAACTCAATTGCATTTGACGCTTGAGTCGAGAACACCATCTTGTCGCCCCTGAAGATGGACACCGCAGCCCTGCATGGACCAGCCTTCAATCATCTCCCGCCATGGGTGAAAGCAAAACTCTCTCCTCTGGCCATCGGAAAGATTGAGGCCGTTTATGAGTGGGTTGAGAATGAGTGCATCCCAAGAGAAGAAATCTTCAAGGCACAGCTTGAGGGTCGGCGGTGGACGACGCCGCGGTTGATACATGAGTTACGGGATAAAGCCAAGGAACGCGGCCTGTTCAACCTGTTTCTGCCCAAACACTTCAAAGAAAGTCCCGGATTGACAAACTTGGAATACTCGTGTTGCGCAGAGATCATGGGTCGCTGTTACTGGGCAGCGCAGGTACGCGTGGCTCGACCTAGTTATGCTCATTCGGGACTACACTGACACTGTTCTACCAGACCATGAATTGCCACGCTCCCGAGACGGGCAACATCGAGCTTCTGGCTAAGTACTGCAATGAGGAGCAGAAGAACAAGTGGCTTCAACCTCTTCTGGATGGCACGGCCTCTTCCGCCTATTCCATGACCGAGCCAGATGTTGCCAGCTCAGATGCGACACAGATTGGAATCCGCATCAAGCGTGATGGAGACTCCTACGTCATCAACGGCAGAAAGCTCTACGGTAATTGTCTGTGGAACAAAGAGCTATCTTTCTACATCCTCATGGGCTGCACCGACCCGGAGAACCCCAACAAGTGGTCCCGCCACTCGATGATCATCGTGCCATGCAACACGCCCGGCATCACGCAAGTTCGGAACCTTACCATCATGGGATATGATCACGCTCCGGAGGGACACGGCGAATACTTATACGAAAATGTACGCGTGCCGGCAGAAAATGTCATCCTTGGCGAGGGCCGCGCCTTTGAGATTGCCCAAGGCCGTCTCGGACCAGGTCGCATTCATCACTGCATGCGTCTGATTGGACAGTGCGAGCGTGCCTATGAACTTGCGCTGATTCGATGCAATGATGCTCGCAAGAGGCCTCGCGGTAAGCTCATTGGAGAGTTCGATTCTAACATTGAGCGCGTTGCGCAAATGCGTCTTGAGCTAGACGCTGCCCGCTTGGTAGTCCTGAACGCTGCCGACACCATGGATCTTCTCGGCAACAAGGCGGGCAAGCGAGCTATCGCTCAGAGCAAGATCCTTGTGCCTATCATGGCCACTAAGATCATCGATGAGTGCATGCAAATGTTTGGCGGCCAGGGCCTCACGCAGCACACCCCTCTTCCCGAGATGTGGACATATGCTCGTTTCGTGAGGGTTGCTGATGGACCGGACGCAGCTCATAGACATCAAGTGGGAAGAGAAGAGATGAAGAAGGCAGCGGAGGTCGCAAAAAGACACCAGTCTTACACGGAAAGGTACAAGGAGTTCGCAGACATGTACGGAGAGAAATTTATCACTTACAACTAGTGGTCGCTCCAGTCATTTTTCATCATCAGTCTGTCGTGTTATCAATATATACAAAATGAGAGTGAATTCCACACCGTATATCCATAGAGCCCGCGTGAGAAGCCATCGATAAATCATCTGAAGGCGATTCCTTGCCTCTTAGCGACCTTTCCCTTCTCCATATCTTCCACCATGCTCGCCAGATCTTCCAACCCGTCCCGTATCTCCACTACGGGCATGATACCATGCTTGGCTGTGAACTCGACAGCCTTTTCCATGCGCTGAGGAATACTTGTGCTGTCTGCCTTGATCTTGTATCTCCCCAGCAAAAGATCCATTCCGTCAATCTTGATAGGCTCTTTCGATACACCGATAATCATCAATGTGCCTCCTAAGGTCAGACAGCTGGTAGCAGAAGCAAATGCGGGCGGTGCATTGGTGTACACAGCAACAGCTTGGACGCCACCACCCGTCAATTTCTTGATGTCCTGGGCCCATTCCGAGTTTGACATGGAGTTGAAGACAACATCAGCGCCTTGCTTTTTGGTCTCCTCGAGATTCGCGTCGGCGACGTCGATGCCCACAACCTTCAGTCCCATGGCTTTGGCGTATTGTGTCGCAAGTTGGCCGAGACCACCACAGCCAACTACACCGAACCAGTCTCCCGGTGAAAGCTCGCAGCTGTCGACAGAGTGGAATGCGGTAATACCAGCACAGAACACAGCCGAGGCAGCATCCATATTCCACTTGCTTTCGTCGAGAACGATGGCGTTGTGGTAGTCCACGAGCGCATACTCTGCAAAAAATCCATCGACAACAAAGCCCTGGAGAAGCTGTTTGCCCGTCTCGCAGTGGAGGTTGTGAACCTGGCATCCGGAGCACGTGAAGCAACAACCTCGGATGTACAGAAACCCTACAGCGTCTCCAATACTGAAACCTCTTTCTTCGGCTGAAGGATGCATCGACACGATGTGACCGGCACCCTCATGACCAAGCGTTACGGTCTTCTCCGCTTGTTGGATGGCCAGCACGTCGGAATGGCACAATGATGCTGATCTGATTTTGACAAGGAACTCATTCTTGCCTGGTTCTGGAACGGGAATCTCATTTACAACAACTTTTCGCAATTCCTGCAGGGAATGTTAGCGAAAATTCTACATCTGCTATCCGAAGCCATATATGTGCTTACGGGATTCCATTGTCCTGCTTTCATGGTCTTAGGAAGCTGTGGCTGAATGGAACCCATTTTGATAGAAGCTGGTCTCGATTTTTGAATAGGAGCTTACTAGTCTCGGTGGATGGTCCTCGTGAGCCAGAGGTACGACAGCCTGGACGATGTGCTTTAACCTGCATCACTCACCATGTCTATTATCGCAAGACACACCTCCAAGTAATGCTTAGCCGTGCCAGTGCCATCTTCCACTTCAGCAGAGCTTAACCTGGAAGATGTTAACACTGAATGCTTGCGCCGGAACACCTCTTCCTGGACAATCCATCGGTCGCAGACTTAGAGTGCTGACAGTGGGCCATATCTCATCCTTCCGCGGGGTGCTAGTGATGGAACTTTGCTACACGCCTCTGCACTGTTGGTCTCCAGATACACCCCCCTCCACCACGTTTGTATGCCCCACCTCAAGCGGGAGCCCATGCGGGGTACTGGGTATTGCTTGATCGTCGCGGGAGCTTCATCACGCCCGAGGCCCGAGTCAGATTGACAAGGCTCTCTTGGCTTCATGACTCAACAGGATATTGATAGCCAGCTTATGATGCTTGCTGTTGGACGGCCGTTGGCTGTCACGGACCTAGGTAGGTGACGTCTGCCGCGGACTACCGTGGAACCATCAGTACCTGAGAAGCCGACCTCGCGCTGCGCCAAGTTCGTCTTGCAGCCGGATGTCTTCCGTATCACATCAGAAGGCGCAGGCCCCTCACTACGGATGCAACGAGAGGTTTCGTAAAGGAGCTGGAATGAATAAGCACGTAGGAGAATGCATCTGCTCCCCATTCACACCAGTCCGTAACTCTTGCCCGCATCGTAGGAAAACAGGAAGACATACGACCACTGTGGTCCTTGAAAATATCGCTGACGCCCGACCCTGGATCTCATGCTTCTAGTCGGTCAACAAATCAACCGGCTTACAGTAGAAAGCATTTGACTCACTCTTCAACATGGCTCTTTTCACGTCTTCATCGAATGAAGCCACGGACGGCCAGAAGTCCGCATTCTCTTGGAACAAAGACAATCTTCCCAAGCAACATTTCATTAACAATGAAGTAAGAGGCGCTTGCCCCTGAAGGCGATGCATCTGACTGAGACATTGGCAGTACGTGGATTCGAAGAATAGCAAGAAGCTTGAGCTTTTCAACCCAAAGGACGAGTCTCTCGTTGCCAACGACGTCGCTCTCGGTGGGCAAGAGGATGTCGATGCTGCAGTAGCAGCAGCAGAGGCTGCCTTTCCGAAGTGGAAGAAGACACCACCGAACGAACGCCGCGATATGCTGTTCAAACTCGCGGAATTGCTTGAGAAGAACGGACCGGCTTTGGCAGAGATGAATAGGCTCACGCTCGGGGCACCCTTTGAGTCCTTCGGCACCTTTGAACTCCAACTGTCGGTAGAATGCCTCAAGTACTTTGGCGGCTGGACCGATAAGTTTGCCGGAGAGACATATCCGCAAGAAGACGGGTTCCTCAAGATCGTGCGCAACGAACCACTTGGGGTAACTTGCGGCATCATTCCCTGGAACGGGCCCATCGGAAACATCGGTATGAAGGCTGGTCCGGCACTCGCGACTGGCAACTGCTTCATCCTGAAGCCATCGGAAAAGACGCCTTTTGCGGCCCTGGCCCTCGGCAGTCTAATAAAAGAGGCTGGTTTTCCACCTGGTGTGTTCCAGGTCGTTGCAGGAGACGGCAGTACCGGGGCTCTTCTCGCTAGCCACATGAAAGTGCGCAAAGTCAGCTTCACAGGATCGACGACGACGGGGCGCACGATCATGAAGTTGGCAGCCAGCAGCAATTTGAAGCGCGTCACACTGGAGCTGGGCGGCAAGTCTCCGGCGGTGGTTTTCAAAGACTGCAACATGGAGAATGCCGTCACCTGGTGTGCGAACGCCATTACCATGAACACTGGGCAGGTATGTTTTGCGGCCAGCCGTGTGTACGTCGAGTCATCGATATACGATGAGTTCTTGGCAGGCTACAAGAAGGCGATGGAGGAGAAGATCAAGGTTGTTGGGGACCCCGAGAAGGCGGAAACTGTGATTGGGCCCCTCGTTGACAAAGCGCAATTCGAGAGAGTGCGAGGCTTCATCGAGAGAGGCCAACAGGGGCAGGGTACGCTGCTGGTTGGAGGGGGACGGGTCGGCGAGAAGGGGTACTTTGTGCAGCCGACCGTGTTTGAGGCCGGCAAAGAGGATGCTGAGATCAACAAGCAGGAAATCTTTGGGCCGGTGGCTGTGATCCACAAGTTTGAGACAGAAGAGGAAGTGCTCGCCAAAGCCAATGACACGGAGTACGGGCTTATGGCTGGCGTTTTCACGCAGGACATCAACAAGGCGCTGAGAGTGGCGTCCGAGTTTGAGAGCGGCATGGTCGGCATCAATTGTGTCAGCCTTTGCTTCTTGACGGCTCCTTTCGGCGGAAGCAAGCAGAGCGGTCAGGGTCGCGAGAACGCCATCAACGCGTTGCGAGCCTTCACAGAGCCGAAGACGGTCATGGTGAACTTGACGTACTGATTGATGGAAGGGTGCTTGGTTACGGTGGAATGAATGAATCAATTGGATGAACGAATGGTGGAATTGGTCGCTCAGGTTTCAGTGGAGATTTCCATCTCAAACATACCTACACTGTACCTACCTACCTTAGGTACCTAAGGTAAGGTGCCTTCATTGCGGGAAGCCCAGGTAGCAGAGGCGAAATTGTACCGTGTGTATTTACTTTGGAATGGGCAATCATATTTTTTAACACTGTATTTTGAGGCCCGACCAGGGTTGGGAAACTAGTCACCTAGTATTTATTCAGACTAGTTAGTCAACTAGTTTAGTCAGACTTAAGTCACCTAATTTAGTTGACTTAACTTGACTAGCCTAGTCTTAGTTACTATATTGACTTAACTAGACTAGGACTAGTTAACTAGCTAGTTAACTAGTTATAACTAGTTAAATTAATAAAAATTAAGTAAAATATTATATTTATTATAATAATAATTAATTAATATTAATAATAACTAATGATGATAATGACTAATGATAACAATAGTAGTAATAATAAATTAATAATGATTATAACTATTATTAATTAGTTTTACTAAATACTTATTAATAATAGAAATTTATATTATATTAACTAAGTATAATTAACATTTAGATATTATAGAGAATTAATATTATATTAATTAACTATAAAAAAGTATTTATATATACTAACTATATATATAGCAAGTATATATTAAGAAAGCGTTATATATTTATTAAGTATAAATATATTTAATATTATATAGGCTCAAATAATAGAGACTAATAGAAACTCTATTTTAATTAACTATAAATAACTTATAGTTACCTTTATAGTATAATAAGTATATATTATAATCTATATTAAAAAAGAAACTATATATCTAGAATATTAATATTAGTATAAGTTAATAAAGGTATAACTAATTATATAAAAACTTACTTAGAAAAAGTAGTTTTTTCCTCTTTTTTTCCTTATTAATAATAATAAAAGGATCTTTTTAACTATTAAGTATTAGAAATATTTACATATAAAGATATAAAAGCTTTTATAATTATATAAAGACTTACTTATAAATACGGAGTTTTTTTTAGTTTTTTTTTTTTATTAATATTAATAATAAAAAGGTCTTATTAACTATTAAGTATTAGAAATATTTGAATATAAAGATATAAGAATTTACTTTATAAATAAGTTTATATAAAAGAAAATATATAATAAAAAGGTATTTTTATAAGTAATATAGTAATATTACTTAGATAAAAAGGTTATAATAATTTGGGAAGTAATTTAGGAAGTAAGAAGTAAGGGAAAGTAGAAAGTATATATCTTAGGATTTTAGTTTTTAGAATATTCTTAAGATTAATTACTAGTCCTCTATATTAATAATATAAATTAAAAGTCTAACTATATTATTAATATAAAGTATTTAGTATTATTAATAAATAATATAATTTACTAATTCTAATTAGTAATTAGAAAGATCTGGAAATTCTAATTAATAAGAAGTAGAAGTTTCTAGAAACTATTATTACTAATATATATTAATAACACTTTCAATTAATAATATAGATTAGAAATCTAATTATATTATTAATTATAATTATTAGTTAATAGTATAGATTATTAATATTAATCAATAAGTAGAAGTTTCTAGAAATTCTAATTAGTAAGAAGTAGAAGTTTTTAGAATTAAAGATTATTAATAGGTATTACTTTAACTAAACTACTCAACTACTAATTTTAAAGCTTTCTATTAAATCTAATTACTAATTCTAGCTTAATAATTAATAATTAATAATCAAGAGTAGTTTAGTAGTTATATTATTAATTCTTAGAAACTTCTAGAAATATGGTAAAGGTATTAAGAAACTATTAATTCCCCTTTCTTACTACTTTTCCTTTTTTCCTTCTACATAATAAAATACTATAACTACTATTATATTATAAGTTATAACTACTACTTAAATCTTTAAAAAAAACCTATTTATTTATTCTTTTATAAGAATATTAAAATAAATTCTCTTATTTTTCCTCCTAACTTTCTAGCTTTATTTTTATTACTACTACTAGTAATATCCTTATTAGTAGTAACTATAGCTAATAATAATATTATAAACTCTTTATATAATAAAGAGGACTATAAATTAAAGCTTAATAATAAATCTTTAGCTTATATATTTGAAAATAACCTTTTTATATAGACTTTTTTACTTATTAATAAGGAAAAAGAGAGAGAAATATAAATTAAATATATTATATAAGTATTTTATTTTTATAACTATATATAATTAATTATATATAATTAGTTACTTTAACTACTTATACATAACTAGTTATATTAATTAGTTTTATTAATATACTTATACGAATTATTTAACTATTAGATATAATAAAGATTAAGTTATTAAAGTTAAAAGCATTTTAACTTCTAACTTTATAAGGCATTATAAGTAATCTTATCTAACTAAAGCTTATAACGAAAAATCTAAATTAACTAGATCTAAAAGTGAGTA